>NC_016133.3:24716239-25016239 GCF_000005505.3 Brachypodium distachyon | reverse complement strand
GAGTCCCTCGTGGTGCGGTCGCTCCGCAACACAAGGCGTTGCTACACGCCCGACCCGTGGGCGGTCCGCGGGCATTACAGTGCGCAAGATTCCCCCTTTACCCTGCACATTAGATTCTTACCAAGCTTGAGATGCTGCAATTTTTTTTCGAAATTCATGAAAAACACAAAGCAACAGTATGGATAACTCTCCTGCCTCCCAGCCCCCGGGCACAGAAGGGTCGATACCAAACTTGAATGTGAGCACTTTTATTTCCCAGACGCAGCGAGTGCATGATGCACGTTGCGGGGAGCCCAGCAACTGCATGCCGTGATGCACGTTGCGGGAAGCCCGGTAACTGCATGCCCCGTGCCGGAAGGATCCGACAACGGGTTTACGTTTTTGAGGCTCCGGCAGCCCCCTGCTCACAACCAAGTATGGGAAGAGACTTCTGTGCACCTAGGGCAGGAGACAGAAGTGAAAGGAACATGCAAATAAAACGAGGCAACTAAACATTCAGGAAACGACAGTAATCTTTATTCACAGTAACTAGTGGTTTACACATGGGGGCTGCCCGGCTACGCTAGTTCGAGAGGTATGCATCGGCGGCATGACCTGAGGGTCGGGCTCCGCCACTTCACGGGTAGAACTCGCGCAAGTGCTCAAGCCTTCTTCGGTTTCCAACCGGACAGCCCCCGGCCTGGTCACCTGCACTACCCGGAAGGGGCCTCCCATTTCGGAATCAACTTGTTCCCGGCCTTCGTTCCTTGTATCTGGCGCATGACAAGGTCACCGTTCTCGAGCACCCGAGAACGGACTCGCCTATCGTGATAACGACGGAGTCGCTGCTGGTAGCGCGCGGCTCGCATAGCAGCCCGGCATCGAAGCTCTTCGATGAAGTTCAGATCGTGAACCCTTTGATCGTGTTGGCTGGAGTTGCCGTACGCGCGTACTCGCGGAGATTCATGCTTGAGCTCGATGGGCAGCACCGCTTCTGCCCCGTAGACAAGGGCGAAAGGGGTTTCGCCCGTTGCCCGGTTAGGTGTGGTCCTGATTGACCACAGCACGGGCTGGAGTTCTTCGACCCAGTGTTTCCCGTGGCCTTTGAACTTGTCAAAGGTTCTTGTCTTGAGCCCTCGCAGAACTTCCGCATTGGCTCGCTCCGCCTGCCCGTTTCTCCTTCGGTGAGCAACGGACGCGAAGTGTATCCTGGTGCCCAAGCTTTCGCAGTAGGCCTGGAACACCGTGCTCGTGAAGTGCGTGCGTTGTCGGTGATGATGCCGTTAGGCATACCAAACCGGCACACAATGCTCTTGAAGAACTTGATGGCCGCCTGGGCGGTCAGCTTTCGCACCGGTTCCACCTCCACCCACTTGGAAAACTTGTCGATGGCCACGAGCACGTATTCGTAGCCGCCAACCGCTCTCGGCAGCTTGCCGACGATGTCCAGCCCCCAGACTGTGAATGGCCACGAGGATGGGATGACCTGCAGAGCCTGCGCCGGCTGATTGCTCTTCTTTGCGCGGAACTGGCACGCCTCACACGTCTTCACCAGCTGTTCCACGTCGGCCAGGGCCGTGGGCCAGTAGAAATCGTGCCAAAATGCCTTGCCGGCCAGCGCCCGGGAGGCCACATGGTGGGAGCATGTGCCTCGATGTATCTCCTCCAACAGTGCGCGCCCTTCATCTTGGGGCACGCAGAGGAGCTTGACTCCATTTGCATGCCTGCGGTAGAGGTTCACTCCATTTGCATGCCTGCGGTGGAGCTTGACTTCATTTGCACGGCGTACATCTTGGCTTGCCGAGCCACTCGCTCCGCAGCGACGTCGTCTTCCGAGAGAGCCTCCCCCTTCAGGTAACGGGCGATTTCCACCGCCCAGGGAGGGGTCTCCCTGCCAATGCATGCCGCTACGTCAGCAGCATGGACACCTGCTGTCGCGGGGTTTCCTTTGGTTGCCGGAGGGGCTTCCCCGGCGACCGGCTCGGTGGCGACTGAGGGCGTAGCTTGCCTGTGCCAGACCACCCCTGCCGGAGGCTTCCGGCGTTCTGCTGCCATCTTGGACAGCTCGTCGGCCGTGAAGTTGTCCTTCCGCTTGACGTGCTCGAATCGCAAACCCTTGAACTTGCGTTCTAGCTTGCGGACTTCCTCCACGTACGGTGCCATCTGCGGGCAGTCGTAGCCCTTGTTAACCTGGTTGATCACGAGCTGGGAGTCCCCGCGAACAACCAGGCGATAATGTCCAGGGCGATTGCTGCCCGCAACCCGGCGAGCAAACCCTCGTGCTCCGCCGTGTTGTTGGAGTTCGGGAAATCAACTTGGACAGCAAATCTCAACTGATCTCCCATCAGTGACTCGATGAAGACCCCAGCGCCAGCTCCCTGGAGGCTGAACGCGCCGTCGAAGTACAGGATCCAATGGCCTTCGTCCAGCCTGCCCGGCAGGCTGGTCTCCGGCGCCTCCTCTTCTACACCCCTCGACGTCCACTCCACGACGAAGTCTGCCAGGGCCACACTCTTGATGCTCTTGGAGTTGGTGAAGTGGAGATCGAACTCCAACAGCTCCATCCTCCATTTGGCCACCCTCCCGGTGGCTTCACGGTTGGTGAGGGCTCGCTCAAGGCAGAACCCCGACACTACCGTGACGTGGTTTGCCTGGAAGTAATGACGCAGTTTGCGGGAGGCGAGCAGAATCCCCAGGAGGAGCTTCTGTACCTCAACTGTGAACTGCATCTCCTCCTCGTAGTCCTCGTCATTGCTGAGGAAAGCCTCATCCTTAGCCTGAACATCCTCTCCATTGTCACGTGCCTCCTCCAGCTCTTCCCGGAGGGTGGAAATGGTTCCCTTGAGAAGGTGCACTTCCATCTCAAAGCTATTGATCTGATTCTTTAGTTCCTCCTTCTCATCTACTGCTTCCCCTAGCTCCTCTTGCTGTATGACAGCTGTCTCCTGAAGCTGCTGCAACTCGTCCTTGGCGTCTTTGTTCAGGGCCTCCAGTTCCTGACCCTTCTGCTGTGACTCCATGTCCTTGGTCTTCAGCAGATCATTCTCCCGCTTGAGGGCGGCGATCTGGACATCAGCCAGGGCTAACTCCCGGTTCAGCTCATCTCGGGCGTGGAGGTGTGCATCTGAGATGATCCTAGTGACCTCATGCTGACTCTGGACACTGTCGAGGTAACGCTCGAGGTCGTCGTACTGTTGGGCGCTGGGGGTGAGGTCGTAAGTACGGGGAAACAGATTCCCGTATCGGGTCTTCTTGCCGAAGTCCTCTTAGGCAGTGAAGACGAGCTCAGAGGCGTACTCGCCGCAGATACGGGCAAGAGCCTCCTGCATAGCCTTTATCAGGCCAGCCTCCCAGGTATCTGCTTCCACGGTGAAGGTGACGTCCCTGGTGACGGGGTAAACCTGACGTCCACGGATCTTGGCGCTGATGTCGACGTGTCCTGGGCGGTCCGCGTAACGGTAAGCACGGAACTCTGGTGAAGGCATGCGCAGGTATGTGGTCACATCACGTAGCTGTGCCTCAAAAGGAAAGTCGCCCTGTCCAGCCTGGTGAAACTCTCCGTTGGCAGCCATCTACACAATTTTTTAACAAAGATGAGAAGAGTGAATTGGAATTCATGTTAGATAGACAAGAATACGAGTATAAATATAGGTATATATCCATCTTGATTTACTTAAAATAAGTCCTTATGGCTTTTCCAATACTAGGGTCACGACCTGCAGGCAACAGACCCGTAAGGATCCGGACCTCTGTGTAAACTGTGCTAGTCCCTGGATCAAATGCTAGCACACACTGTTCCATTGATGAAATACCATACACATGTCTATTACATCGGTTCGATTAACAAATCCAGAGTACTTAATACAAGCAAGCGGAAGTTCAAATAAAACACACTGATAAAGAGGGAGTCCCATCAACGCCACAAGCAAGTTGAGCGTAGACTCGCGACCCTGCGTCTTCTTCTTATGCGTCACTCTCTGCACATGATAGGTTCAGCTCAGTACATTGAATGTACTTGCAAGTCACACCTGTGTGGTTAGGAGTAATGCATGGAAATGATGAAGGATTTCCTAGTTGGCTACTAGGGTTGTTTTTGCAAAATGCTGTCTTTGGGGTTTCGAAATACTCATAGTATTTTCCTTTGAAAATCTCTATCCTAGAGTTTTGATAAAACAGGGTTTGATCAATAGTATGGTCATTCTGTGGATGTTCACTCCACGACCTAGCTATGCACTCTGGGTCAACTGACACTCACATAGCATCCCTTTTCCCTGACTCATTCTGTGGAACCTTCCATCGAGTCAAACAGTTTTGGGGTTTTTCAAAATTAAACTTGAAGATCTCCACTTCTCCTGACTTAATGACTCAAAGTCGCCCGTAACCAGGGGCATGGCTAATCGATTAGATTGACACTCTCGAGAGGTTTGTACACTTTACCCACTTGACACAATCAGTCCAAAGTGTTGCCTGACGACAAGCGTGCGCAACAGGTAAAGATTGTGACGAAGTCTTTCACTAGAAGCCCCCTGATACCTAATTCTGGCACCGCCCGCCCCATATGAGCACATTGGCTCCTCTCCGGATGGCGATACCTAGGTAAGGGTTTCCCGCTACTTAGTCGACCAAGCCAGAGCCCATAATAGCAAGTGGTTGCACATGAAGCCTTTGGGTACATGAGAAGGTTTGAACTCTTGGATTTCTGGACAGCGGTCCCCACCTTCTCCTGAGCGTGTACCCGTTACGGGGCTACAACACTTGCCGACAGCCAACTGGCCTCCATCATACCACTCCATCCAGATAAAACATTTTGGTTTTATTTCGAAAACATTTTTCCAAAAACATACTCACTCATAAAGAGCACTTAATACTTTGCAATTTAGTTTGGGTCCCGTCCCGTTATAATAGTATAGCATGCTTTGGAAAAATGTATATACATAACCTATGGTATTTGGTGGCATGGCAATAAATCCTATAAGCAATCTACTAGGAATAACTAAACATGTTGAAAACGCATTTGATAAATACTTCATAAAGAAATAACTCTAACATGCATCCCTATGATGTTGTAAACAAAATAGCATAAGCAAAAATATAGGTTCTACATGGTCAGTAAGTGTAACTTGCCTGGATCAGAGAAGTTGTTGCGGTCGTCCACTCCCTGGCACTCTTCGCAATCGCAATCCGAATAATCTAACACGTAGAACGAAATGACAATAAATGCATAGTTCCAAACATCTCTCAAAATCCAATATAACTCCAAATGAACTTCGGATAAAGGATGTATCACAAGCATACAAAACAGAACCTAAACGTCATCTAAGTAATACCATAGTATTAACAATTCCAGTTCTAAAGCCTAAGGTTAAGGCTAGAGTGGCTAAGACTGAAGATTCATAAATCTGCTACTTTTAACAGATAGCAACTAGGGTTGACAGGTAATAGGTACTAAAGTACAGAGCATGGCATGAAACATATGCTACAGTATAGTTCTAGGGTTGTACTAACTAACGCCACAGGTTTCAGGTCAATTGGGTAAACAGGTCAAAAGTTACTGGCTTGCAAAGGTGGCTAGTCAGATTCTGACAGAGAAAGAATACTAACTTCTACTGAAAAGCTACTGGTGCTAAACTATTCCAATGACATAGAACTAAAAAAGGGAATCCAAGAATATGATCTACTCTTTCAAATGGCACTGGTTTCACTAACTATGGAGCTATGAAATGGCTGTGAAGGGGTGTTCCTAAAGTTCAATCTACAAAAAGAAACAACTAAAATGATGCTACGGACAACAACGAGAACTACTGCGAATAAGGCTACCCACTAAGGAAGGTGCTGCAACTTTCTGCCGCGGCAGAGATACGGCAGAGAAGCTGATTAGAATACCATTTTGCGACGACGATGCAATGCCCGAGATGAACCGTCTACAGCTACTGTCTACAGAGAAATTATAGAGAAACATTCCCTCTACAAAATGGTGAAAACTAGAGCACATAATGATCAATGGTCTGCTAACAATCGACGCTTGAACAGAGCTAACCGAAAAGCCTAAGTTTCAGAGAACTTGAACAAGTTCATACCCAAATCTCACTTGAGATGAACGATTCGACGAATCGGGACTCGGGAAAGAAAATGAAGAGCTGGGGGAGCTTCAGGCGTCGCAAGGATCACTAGGGCGGTGGCGGCTCGGCAAACGGCGCAGTGCAGCTCCGACAATTTCTCGCCAGAGTTGGGCTGCGGCGGCGGCAGTTTTGGCCGGAGTTTGGGGGCGCGGGCGAGAGAGAGAGCGCGGCCGGCGAAGGGAAGGGAGAGCGCGTGAGAGAGGGGTTCGGGGGCAACTTATAGCGCGCGTGTGGGGAGGCGGTCGGGGTTGGAGGTCATGGGCGTCGGCGGTTTGGACGCGGGCGTGCGCGGGGTCGGGCGCGCGGTCATGCGCGTGGCGGTTGGCGAGCGCGGGCGGGGCGCAGGGCATGCACGAGCGCGCGCGGACTAGCGGCGACGCGGGCAGGCGGGCGTGGGCGGCCGGGGGCGGCGCAGGGCGGCGGCGGCGCGGGCGAGCAGGCAGGCGGCGGTGGCGCGGCCGGGGGGGCGGCAGAGGTGTGGGATGACAGGTGGGCCCCACCTGTCAGAGAGAGAGAGAGAGAGAGACTGAAAGCGTATTCCCCCGAGAATACGTTTTCCTGCTGAGAAAGCGTATTTTCAAAGAAAAAGAAAAAGAATAAAAGAAAAAGATTATAAAATACTTTTCAGGACCCATAATTCACCCGAAATTCCATTTAAATCATTTAAAATATCAAATGGCTTCAGAAAAATTCCCAAAAATTCTGTAAAATAATTCCCACTCAAAATTAAATTATTAAAAATAGTTTTAAGGTTTTTAAGCTTTAAATAAATCCAAATAAAATCCTAGAATGCATTTTTAAATTCTAGAAAATTCTCGAATCAATTTCTATCAACCTAACACATTCCAAAACACCATTTCAAACACTTTTAACAATGCATCATAACGAACACTGATATTTTAAGATATGATCAAGGTGATATGCATAAGAAATGTAAAGGTGCGAACATCCAAATTTGAAAATTTTGGGATGTTACAAGAATGGGCGGCGACCTCAGGTACTGCTTGAGATCCTGGAACGCCGCCTCGGCCTCGGGGGGTGCGGTTACTGGACCTCGAAGAAGGGTAGGGCGTGTTCGCCTAACCTCGAGATGAAGCGGCCCAGCGCGGCAACGCAGCCGTTGAGGCACTGGACATCCTACACCTTGTGGGGAGCCTCCATTTTCTCGATTGCTTCTATCTTGCGTGGGTTGGCTTGTATCCCCCCGTGCGAAACCAAGAAACCTAGAAGCTAGCCCGCGTCTACACTGAAGGTGCACTTCTCAATCAGCAAGTTTGATCCTGCGGAGGTTATCAAACGTTTCCCGCAGGTCATCAATCAGTGAGTCCCCGCGCTTCGATTTGATGACAATATCGTCCATGTAGGCCTCCACGTTCCGGCCTAGCTGGGGTCCCAAACACTCGCGCAGCGTGCGCTGGAATGTTGAGCCCGCGTTCTTCAACCCGAAAGGCATGCACGTGTAACAGTAACAGCCAACCGGGGTGATGAACACTGTTTTCTCCTCGTCTTCGACTGCCATCTTAATTTGATGGTAGCCGGAAAAAGCATCCAAAAAGCTCAACAAATCGCAACCAGCAGTGCAATCAACTATCTGAACGATGCGGGGTACAGAGAAAGGATCCTTGCGACATGCACGGTTAAGATCAGTGAAATCTACACACATGCGAAGCTTATTTCCCGCCTTGGGTACTACTACAGGGTTAGCTAACCAAGTGGGGTACATAACTTCCCTGATAGCCCCTGCAGCCTTGAGCTTGTCCACTTCTTGCTTGATGAAATCCTTCCGCTCCTGCGCTTGCCGGTGGATCTTCTGTTTGACGAGGCGGGCGTCCGGACGCACCGTGAGTCGATGCTCAATCACCCCCCTAGGGACTCTGGGAAGGTCCGACGGCTCCCAAGCAAACACGTCGGCATTCTCCCGGAGGAAGGTGATGAGGGCGCTTTCCTATTCGGCAGTAAGGTTTGCACCGAAGGTGACGGTGTGCTCTTTGCTGCCGGCTAGGAGGGGCAGCCTCTTCACCCTGGCGGCCTCCTCCCGGAACTTCTGGCCCTTGCCGGGGCATGAGCTCGAGCCTGCGCTTCCCCCAGCAAGCTCTTACGGGGCAGCGCGGGTCTTCTTCGTTGCCGGGCCGTCGCCCAGCGAGCCTTCGTCCCCGGCAACGTCTTCGTCACCGGCGTCGGCCGCGGCGGCGGCCCTAACGACCTCGCGAACACACCAGGCCGCGTCCTTGAGATCGCACCTGATGGAGAGGACGCCGTACACAGATGGCATCTTCATCACGCCGTAGGCGCAATGGGTCGCCGCCATGAACTTGATTAGCGCCGGCCGACCAAGGATCCCGTTGTAGGGCAACGGGGTATGCGCCACGTTGAACACTATGTGCTCGGTCCTGAACGCTTCCCGGGACCCGAAGGTCACCGGCAGCGTGATGCGCCCCGGGGGGCGCACGATCCCGGGGTTCACTCCCCGGAACGGGTCGGTGGGCTTCAGCTGCTCTACCGGCAACTGGAGTTTCTCCACCAACCTGGCGGACAGGAGGCTCAGCCCTGCTCCGTTGTCCACCAACACCTTCGTCACCGTCATGTTGCTGATGATTGGTGAAACCACAAAAGGTATGACCCCTGAACCCAGCTGTCGCGCTGGGTGATCGTCGGCCCTGAAGGTGATCGACACATGCGACCACCTCAGCGGCTGCTGCGCCTCTGCGTCCGGCAATAGCGCGCACACGTTGCGGGTGAGGCGCTTCACCGTGGCATGGGATGGGAGAGCATAAGCTCCCCCATGGATGCAGGCGACGCCACGAGGCTCCTCGAAGCCCGGCTCGTCGCCGCCGGTGTAGTCGGACTCGCGCTGCTCCTCAGCACGAGCCCTGTCTCGTCCCCGGGGAGGGCGCTCCCTGCCCGCGCGGGCTTGGCCGTGTCTCTCCAGATATTGTTGTTGCTGCATAACCTCCTTTGAGACTTGTTGCATACTAGCATAGATCTTCCCGTAAGTCTTGCGAGTACTTTGTACTCAGTTGCTTTGCAACGTTGTTTTCTTCAGAGGTTCCAGCAGAGCAGGTGAGCCGCTAGCTTCTTCTTCGTGAAGCACGACGTTGGATTCGATGTTTAGCCAGGAGATCCAGATCAGGGTTCTGAGACTTGTGGCGGGTTTCCTTCCAGCTCTTAGCCTCTTCAGGCCATGCTATATTCTTGTCCGTACTCGGCATAATTTGACTTCCGCTGATGTAATGATGTAATGTTGGGACATGTGTCCTCTCTTTGTAATAATTGTTCTTCTGCTCCTTGTATGAGCTTTGTAATTGCTCTCTTCTGTACAGTTTTGGTAATGATATTCATGTTGCAAAATCATGCGATGAGCACATTAATGTGTGTACGTATTGAAGTGTTTATTGTAGGTTAAGAACCTGAGGCTTGAATTATGCAAGGTTAGCAATTTGGGGCTAAATTGTATAATTCCGGTCCCGGGGTCTTACAACTTGGTATCAGAGCTAAACTGAATCTAGGGTTCCCTGGCTACTTTTGGTCGAAGTTGTGTCTAGAAATCTATTTTGTCCCTCTAAACTATTTGAAAACGTGAAAATAGGCTCTATTTTTCTTCTTTCCCACCCACCCACCCTTCTTGTTTTATGAAAAGTTCCCTCTCGCCTATGTTTTGCAAACTAAGTATCTCGTGGGTTTTCCGTAGTACCTCAGGTGGTGTCTTTCTCGTCTCTTCTTTTGCTTCAAGACTGATGAAGACCTTCTCTTTCTCTTCTAGCTGGTGGTTCTATATGTGTTATAGACGAAGCTTTTCTTCTCTTTCGCTCGTCTCTTTCTTTTCTTCTTGACTCCCCGACTTGCCTTCTTTCAGATGGTTTCACATTCTTTCAATTGGCTTCGTCAGGTTGTCCGATTTGACTCGCTGCAAGATCAACGCTGGTCTTTTGGCCATGCCGCGTAACGCAATGAGTACGTCAATCTGTTCTTTCCTTCCTCTTCCTGGCATTCTATATTTGTTATAGAACATGCTTTTCTACCTTGGCTTTTGCCTTTCCTTTGAACGACTTCATGGATCGCCTTCTTCTAGGTCGGTTGATTCATATGTTGTTACCTTGTCCGTTGAGTCAAGATTTTTTGTCATCCAGCTACATTTTGCCTTGGATTACATCGGATTTTGTTGGGAATCTTAGTACGTCATGTACGAAGATTACCTTGATCTCAACCAAGAGATGTATCGTGTAGTGGTTTACACTTAAGACGATGAGTCGTCTGACGCAACACCACTTCATGTCTTTGTGGCATTGGATAATATCATTTGAGATCGTAGCCCAATGCCATCCACATCTACCTTACCCTGCTGCGTACAAAGTACCTCAGTATGGAGAAGTCACTTTTCAAAATGCATTCCTAGGGGATACATTCATGAAGTGGGACTTTACTTCACTTGGTGCAATAAGCTTAAGGATCATCAGTCGATCTGAGCATAGCTAAGTTTGCACATGATGAAGGTAGGATCAACCAGAATCTGCATTTCTAGCTTGGTCACACCCATGAACGACAATAGAATGCTCTGCGTTGATTGTTGGCTACTATAGACGTCGGTTTTTTCTCTAAGGATGTGTTTTACCCTGAGAAACCTTAGTTCTCGTTTCCAACAAGTTGCTTGATGTTGGTGGTTTTATCTTTGAGCGTGGTTTTCTCACCATAAGCTACAGCCATCATCTTTCGTGTTTCTATGGCAAGTAAACGCCTTGCGGTGTTCATTTTTCCATGGGACCACCGGCAATTCCAAAGGTGTCTGTAACGCTTGATCCTCGTTACTAGGATTCATGTATCCATAGCAATTGTGTACTACGCATGCACACCCTTTTTACCCAGGTTCGGTCCACCCGGAGGTGTAAAACCCTACGTCCTGCTTGTCTGAGCTGGTATTATTGTAAAACAGAGGGTTTACAAGTTCCCGGGGGAGGGTCCACGGGTGCTCTCTTTTTCGCTAAGTGCTCCTTGCTACTTTTGGTTAACGCTAGTATAGAACCATGAGTTGTTTGACCGAAAACAACCGAACCGAACCTTCCCAAAAAACCAACCCCTTGACCGTTGGCGGAGGTCCTCCTTTTATATCCAAGGGGATACCACAGGAGCCATGGTGCATGAATTACAAGTGGCTAGCAGGGAGCTTGGGCAGCTCCTCCTCGGTGTGGTGGCATGCATGCATGAGCGCAAACCCCGCGTCTAGGGGTCTAAGGCCTAGAAACAACGCCTGGACAGCCATTGTTCGCCTGACTACGGATAACGCCCCTCCTGTCGGGTCATTAAATGCGCCGTGCGTCTCACTCCTTGTCCTGGCGAGACTGCGCACTAGGCCCCTGCCGCGCCCCCACGTGGCGCCGCTGCTCCGTTCGCTCGGCCCCGCCCTCACGGCGGAATCCTGCGCCCAGGAATGCCTCCTCCCAGTGAGTGCCTTCCCGGGAGGTGCCCATGCGGAATTATTCCCAGAAGCCCCGCCTGCCCAGCCGGGCTGGTAGCTTGCCGGGCAGCCTGCTCATTGCCGCCCGTGGCGAGATCCTTCCGGGAACCCAGCGATGCGACCCACGCGTCGCACGGATGGAGGCTCCCCGCAAGGTGAAGGATGTCCAGCGCCTCAACAGCTGCGTTGCCGCGCTGGGCCGCTTCATCTCAGGGTTGGGCGAGCACACCCTACCTTCTTCAAGGTGATGAAGAAGAAGGGCCCGATAGAGTGGACCCCCGAGGCCGAGGTGGTGTTCCAGGGTCTCAAGCCGTACCTAAAGTCGCCGCCCGTCCTCGTCGCCCCCAGGCCGGGCGAGCCGCTCCTACTCTACCTAGCAGCGACTGACCAGGTGGTCAGCTCGGTGCTGGTTGTCGAGAGGGAAGAAGACGTTCCGGGAACTAAGGCTGCGGGGCAGGGGGCTGAACGGCCCCCGGCAACTGCCTTGGACCCAGAAACCACCCCCCAGCTGGCAACGTCGGCACCGCGCACGCGGGTCGTGCAGCACACGGTGTACTTCGTCAGCACGGTGCTGCCCGACGCCCGCACAAGGTACCCGCAGGTGCAGAAGCTCCTCCTGGGGATTCTTCTCGCGTCCCACAAGCTGCGCCACTACTTCCAGGTGCACCGCGTCAAGGTGGTGTCGAGGTTCTGCCTTGAGCGAGCCCTCACCAACCTTGAAGCCACCGGGAGGGTGGCCGAGTGGAGGATGGAGCTGTCAGAGTTCGATCTGCACTTCACCAACTCCAAGAGCATCAAGAGTGCAGCCCTGGCGGACTTCGTCGCGGAGTGGACATCGACGGGTGTAGAAGAGGATGAGCCGGAGACCAGCCTGCTGGGCAAGCTGGACGAAGGCCACTGGATCTTGTACTTCGACGGCGCGTTCAGCCTCCAGGGAGCTGGCGCTGGGGCCGTCATCGAGTCACCGACGGGGGATCAGTTGAAATTTGCTGTCCAACTCGATTTCCCTAGCTCCACTAACAACGCGGCGGAGTACGAGGGTTTGCTTGCCGGGTTGCGGGCAGCAATCGCGCTGGACATCAAGCGCCTGGTCGTTCACGGACTCCCAGCTCGTGATCAACCAGGTTAACAAGGACTACGACTGCCCGCAGATGACACCGTACGTAGAGGAAGTATGCAAGCTAGAACGCAAGTTTAAGGGTTTGCGATTCGAGCACGTCAAGCAGAAGGACAACTCCACGGCGGACGAGCTGTCCAAGATGGCAGCAGAACGCCGGAAGCCTCCGGCGGGGGTGTTCTGCCACAAGCAGGCGGCGCCTTCAGTCGCCCCCAAGCCGGTTGCCGGGGAAGCCCCTCCGGCAACCGAAGGAAACCCCGCAACAGCAGGGGTCCATGCCGCTGACGTAGCGGCATGCGTTGGCAGGGAGACCCCTCCCTGGGCGGTGGAAATCGCCCGCCACCTGAAGGGAGAGGCCCTCCTGGACGACGACGCTGCCGTGGAGCGAGTAGCCCGGCAAGCCAAAATGTACGCCGTGGTTGATGGGAACCTCTATCGCAGGCGTGCAAATGGAGTCAAGCTCTTCTGCGTGCCCCAAGACGAAGGGCGCGCACTGTTGGAGGAGATACATCGAGGCACATGCTCCCACAATGTGGCCTCCCGGGTGCTGGCCGGCAAGGTGTTTCGGCATGGTTTCTACTGACCCACGGCCCTGGCCAACGCGGAGCAGCTGGTGAAGACGTGTGAGGCATGCCAGTTCTACGCGAAGAAGAGCAACCAGCCGGCGCAGGCCCTGCAGGCCATCCCGTCCTTGTGGCCATTCGCGGTCTGGGGGCTGGACATCATTAGCCAGCTGCCGAGAGCAGTTGGTGTCTACGAGTACTTGCTCGTGGCCATCGACAAATTCTCCAAGTGGGTGGAAGTGGAACCAGTGCGGAAGGTGACCGCCCAGGCGGCCATCAAGTTCTTCAAGAACATTGTGTGCCGGTTTGGTGTGCCTAACGGCATCATCACCGACAATGGCACGCAATTCACGAGCGCGGTGTTCCAGGACTACTGCGAGGGCATGGGCACCAAATTACACTGCAGGCACGCGTCTGTTGCTCACCCAAGAAGTAACGGGCAGGCGGAGCGAGCCAACGCGGAAGTGCTGCGGGGGCTCAAGACGAGAACCTTTGACAAGTTCAAAGGCCACGGGAAGCACTGGGTCGAAGAACTCCAGCCCGTGCTGTGGTCAATCAGGACCACACCTAGTCCCGCAACGGGCGAAACTCCTTTCGCCCTTGTCTACGGGGCAGAAGCGGTGCTGCCCCTCGAGCTCAAGCACGGATCTCGTCGACAAACCCACTCACTGCTTGAGTGTGGGTGGGTTCGTCCTCGCTGTCCGACCAGGCGTCCAGCAGCGTCTCGAAGGTGCACCCTCGGAAGGATCGTCCCGGCAACCTCCCGGGCGCAGTTGGCAACCTCATCAGTGCCAAACTTGGCGATCCAGACGTCGAGCACCGTGAAATTCCCCACCAAGTCGGAGAAGAACGGGATCAGCGTGGAGACATCTGTGCCGTCCACCTCCACGGCCTGCAGCTCGATCCGGTGCAGCCGGTCGTGTAGCGCTTGGGCGATCTTGAGCAGCTTCTCGGTCTCCAGCTGCCGTTCCCCGATCAGCGTGCCGTGGTGGAGCCGGGCGTCAAGCGTGGCCTTCTTGGCCTTGTGGAGGCGGCTCGCCAGCAACGCGAGCTGCACGGCCTGGGTCGCGTTGGGCTCGCCGGCCTTGGCGAGCTCCTCCTGGACAGTGGCCAACTCGGTCTCGAGCCGGGCTGCTTTGTCCTTGGCAGCGTGGAGCTGGATCTCGTGTCGGACTGACGCGTCCACCGCACTTGCGGTGGCCTTGATCTGCACCTCCAGCTTGACGCACAGGCCTTGGATCTCGCCGAGATAGTTGGGGATTAGACCGCCCTTCTCGTCGATCCGAGCCTGGGCCGCAGCGAGCACCTCAGCGTGCTCCTTCTTGGTTTCCGCCTGGGCCGCCGCTAGCAAGTCCAGAGCTCCCTGGAGCTCGGCGCGCTGAGCCTCCAGCCGCCGGTAGAGCTCCTGTTCGGGGACGACCGGTGTGTCGGCATCCTCCAAGGCTTCCCGGGCAAGGCACGCCTCCTCCCTGGCGAGGCGCGTCTCCTCCCGCAGCCGGGAGAGCTCCTCCCGCTCCTTCTCCACGGCCAGCCGCAGCTCGTCCAACTGGCTCTTGGCGATCGTGTGGTGCTCCCTCACCTCGTTGAAGGAGGTGACGAAGGCCAGCTGCTGGTCCTTGACAGCATCAAGGAACCGGTGCCCCCGGTCGAAGACGCTCGGATCCCAAGTGATGGGATTCCAAGCCACCCCGGCAAGGGTGCCGAGGTCGGTGTCGAAGGTGGCGGCCGACGACGATGAAGCCCCCACCGCCACCGTATAGTTGGGCGGGGGGTCGTCCGCTTGCGGCGGAGCATCCTGTTGCTCTTCCTCAGCAACCTCCCCCTCACCCGCACCCGGGGACTGCGGGGCTGGTGAGGTTGCCGCGCCCCTGGCAGGGACCGCCCCCTGCTGGGTGGCAGAAGAATCCGCGCCAGCAGCGTCTGCGGCCACTGGCGTGTCGCCGGACGCCGTCCCGGTGGCGGCGGTGGTCGCCGCTGCCGCTGCGGCTGGCATGACAGGGCTTGGCGTGGGGACTGCCTCCGGCTCCTCCGTCGTCGCCGTAACCTTGACGTCGAAGTCGAAGTTAACCACCGTAGCGCCCGCTCCTGGTGCGGGCGTGCTTGGGCCTGCAACAGCGAGAAGGATGAGAAGCAGGAAGCTAAACAAGTTGCCCGGAGGCAGACGCGGGGGCTCAGGATGAGGACCTTGCGGGGCCACTGGGCTTGCGTGGGGAACCTCCCCCTCCTCCTCCGTCCCGGCAGGGGTCTTCAGGGGGTTTGCTGCGGGCGGAGCGTCGCCTGCAAAGAAGGAAGGTACAGTTGCAGGATTAATTGGCAAATGAAAGTGCAGGTAAGTAAGCGGGATGGTGCCGTACCTGTTGCCAGCGCCATCTCCATCGGGGCTAGGACGCCGGCGGATGCGGTGGCGGCGCCATAGGCCCCTGTGTCAGCTCGGTCGGCGCCGCTGCTGGTGTCCGTGCACGCCTTCTTGCTCGGCGCGGCAGGCGGAGAATTGTCCCTTTCCCTCTTGCCGGCGCTTGCCAACGAATCGGCCTTCGGGGGCTTGCGCCGGAGCGTGAAACCCCGGAAGATCCCCCGAGCGGGTGGGGCCGTGGGTGCTCGTGGGGATGCCGCGGCCCGGGTCGTCGCGGGAACCGTTGAAG
Source organism: Brachypodium distachyon (assembly GCF_000005505.3). NCBI lineage: Eukaryota > Viridiplantae > Streptophyta > Magnoliopsida > Poales > Poaceae > Brachypodium > Brachypodium distachyon. The sequence goes on along the minus strand of NC_016133.3, from coordinate 25,000,370 downwards.
GGGCCGCCCCGGCATCGGGGGCCATCACTTGTCTGGCTGCCGCCGCGGCCCCGGCAACGGCCGCTGAGGTAGGCGTCGCCCGGTTGCTGGCGGTCGCTACCGGGGGGGCACCGCCGTGGCTCCGGAAACTGCGGCGGGGCGGGTCGCCGCTGAGGTGCCGGCAGACGCCGCCGGGGCAGCCGCCGTCGTGGAGCTAGGAGCCGCCGGAGGGGCGGATGCCGCCGCAGCTGCCGTGGAGGGAGCCGCGGCCGCTGCGTGCGCCCTTGATCTGCGCACGATAAGGGGCGCGTCGTCGCTATCCTCCTCCTCCTCGTCCATGGGGGCGACTACCCGGGTCACGGCAGGCTGGCCCGCCTCGTCGTCTGAGGATGGAAGGGAGGGCCAGCTGACTTCCGACTCGCCCCCGCTCTCTTCAAGCACCTGCTTCCCGCGAGGTGCAGGTGGAGGAGCGTGCGGGGTCCGAGTGTGGGAGTCGTCCATCAGCCCCCACTCGTTGCAGGGCGGGAAGGAGGCGATGATGTCACTCAACCCCGGAACGCTGGCGTGGAACCCCGTGGCGGGGACGTCTTCGCCAGAGATCCCCTTCACCCACACCTGGAGAGATTCCCGGTCCATGCCCTCGCGGTGGAGGCGTGCCCTGTCCCCGGGACCCGTGTACATCCACGCGGGGCGGGAGCGTAGTTGGAGCGGCGCGACGCGCCGGCGGATGAAGGTGCGCCCCACATCAACGTCGGTGAGCCCCGCTAGCCGCAAGGCTTTGATCTTCTCCATGATGCGGAGGAGGACGGCGTCACGGTGGTAATGGTGCCGCCAGCCGCCGTTGGGTTGCGGCAACTCGGTGGGCGAGAGGATGAACTCCTCGGGGTCTTCCACCCGGACCCAGCACCAGTCGCCCCGTTCCTTCTCAATCTTCTTTTCTGACCGGACGATGAACTCGGACCACCCCTGACGACATCGCATTCGCATTATCGATCGGGAGGTAGAAATAGTGCCGGAACAGTGCCACCGATGGCATTACCCCGACGAACGCTTCACAGAGGAACTGGAAGGTGGCGAGGAGATAGAGGGACATGGGGTGGAGCTGCGTCACCACAGCTGGTACGACTCCATGAGCGCGTGGAGGAACAGGGAGAACGGCGGCACCAACCCGGTGAGGATGAAGCGCCCGAACACCCGGAAGTCGTTTTCCTGGTGGTCGGCGCCCGCGGGAAAGACCAGGGTCTCCCCATGCCCGTTGAACCCGAAGGCAACGGCGTGCCGGATCTTGGCCAGCGCCTCGCCATTGTAGCCGGGCCGTTAGAAGGCGAGCATGGCCCTCATCGCCTGCTTCTTCTGGTCTTTGTCTACGGCGGGCTTGGTGGCCGCCTCGCTCTTGCTGGCCGCCAGTTTCTTTGGGGCCTTCCCTTCCTTTCCCTTCTTGGTGGTGGGGGGCGCCATGGGGACCGAGGGCGGAAGCTAGCAAGGCTCTTGGGCGCAAGATGCGAAAAGTTGGAGGAAAAGTTGGCCTAAGTGTTTCCCCCTCAGCGTAGCAGTAAAAGCTTTATAACACTCGGCCGTTCGGTAACGGCTGTTTCCGCACCCGGTGGGTGCGCTGGGGCAATTGCTAATCAGAGGGATAATGCGAAGAGTGGCCTTAACTTCCCTGTTTAAGGGGGAGGTTACGGCGGAAATCTCGCACCCACTATTCCGTCCGTAATGGCGGGGTCCTTGGGACGGCGAAGAGACGCGGGCCCGAGGCGAGTTGGGACCCACGCGTCGGTTGGGGCGTAGCACGGCAATCGACCAGGGAAGGGATCGCCCGGGAACAGGTTTTGCCGGCCCATGCCCCGGGGCTACTGTCGCACCAGTGGCACCCGGGGGTCCACCGCTGCATGATGCGTGGGTCGCATCGCTGGGTTCCCGGAAGGATCTCACCCCGGGCGGCAACGTGCAGGCTGCCCGACAAGCTACCAGCCCGGCAGGGCTAGCGGGGCTTCGGGGAATAATCCTGCCTGGGCACCTCCCGGGAAGGCGCTTGCCGGGAGGAACCGTTCCTGGGCACAGGTTTCCGCCGCGAGGGCGGGGCCGAGCAAATAGAGCAGCAGCGCCACGTGGGCGCGCGGCAGCCGCCCAGTGTCCAGTTTCGTCAGGACAAGGAGTGAGGCGCACGGCGCATTCAATGAGCCGACAGGAGGGGTGTTATTCGTCTAGTCGGGAAAACAATGGCTGCCCAAGGCTAGCTGTTAGGCCTTAGACCCCTAGCCGCGGGGTTGGCGCTCACGCATGCACGCCAGCGCACCGAGGAGGAGTTGGCCAAGCTCCTTGCTCGCCACTTGTAATCCATGCACCGTGGCACCTGTGGTATCCCCTTGGCTATAAAAGGAGGACCCCCGCCAATGGTCAAAGGGTTCTTTTTTCGGTTGGTTTTCTAGTTAGTTCGGTCTTAGCTTGGTTTGCTCATTCGCTTTTCGGTGGACTGAGTCACAGTTCACTGCCGCTAGCCCAGAATAGCAAGGAGCACGTAGCCAAATAGAGAGCACCCGAGGACCCTTCCCCGACAACTTGTAAATGCACAATCTCCTGGTAATACAAGCTCAAACAAGCAGGACGTAGGGTTTTACACCGCAAGGTGGCCCGAACCTGGGTAAAAAGAGTGTGCATGCGTTCTGCGTGTGTTCTTATGCTTCGCATCGGCCTCGCCGGCGATCGCCGGAGCGATCCCCGTCGCCCACTGCCGAACCTAAAAGGGGGTGCCCACGCATCCCCGGTGTCGGGGCCCCATGCTACGGCACCCGGAAGGGTCCCATCCTTGAGGTAACGAATGATATCCATAGGCCAAGTGTCGCACCAGTGGCACCGCCTGGGCACCTCCCGGGAAGCGGCTTCCCGGGGGGGGGGGGGGGGGGCGGTTCCCGGGTGCGTTGGGCCCGGGCGCTTCCTGGGGTTGACTTGCCGGGAAAGGGGGTTCCTGGGCGCATGCCCCCTCCTCAGGCGCGGGGCCCAGTAGCCAGATCTACAGTGCCACGAGGACGTGTGGCGGGCGTGGGATGCGCGGTCCCACCAGGGCAAGGAGTAAGGCGCACGGCTCATTAAATGAGCCGACCGACGGGGCGTTACCCGTCCGATCAAAGGAACAGTGGCTGTCCAAACCTACTCTAGGGGTTTTAGACCCCTAGCGGCGGAGGTGGCATCCATGCGCGCTACCAGCTCACCGGGGGGAGTTGTATGCCTCCCCGCCCGACACTTGTAGCTCATGCACCATGGCACCTGTGGCATCCCCTTGAGTATAAAAGGAGGACCCTCGCCAGCGGTCCAAGGGTTCCGCAGGAGATTAGTTGGCTCCAGTAGACAGTTTGGCTGAGTTTGACCAGCTCATAGTTAGCTTCTAGCACTAGCAAAGAGTAGTAAGGGATACCTAGCTAGTGAGAGAGAGCCCGGAAACTTGCCCGGCAACTTGTAAACACTCGATTCTAAACTAATACCAGCGCAGACAAGCAGGACGTAGGGTTTTACACCTCCGGGTGGCCCGAACCTGGGTAAAAATGTGCGTGTGTTTGTTATTGAATTAGCACGCACCCCTAGCATTTCATCGTGCCGGCCTAGTAGGGCCCTGGTAGGCTCCGGCCACGGGCAGAACCCGGAGCGCGGAGACGCGCCACCCGCCTCACGACAGGGGGAGAACCCTCCCCCTCCGCAGGGTGGCAAAGGAGACGGGGGCCCGGAGGGGTCCTCAAACTCATCGCCCACTGTTCCGGGGAGCGATGCACGTGGCATCTTGAATGCCCGCCAGTAGGAGGATATGCGCCCGCGCTTGGAGCGCCGGCGCAGGCATGAGGTAGAGCGCCCGCGCCCACCGGAGCAGGAAGACGCTCCCCTGGGCCCCGAGGATGGCTGCACCGCGTTCACACGCGAGTTGCGGCGGGTGACGTGGCCCCGCAAGTTCCGAGCGCCCGTGCTTGGTACGTACGACGGGACCGCCAACCACAAGAATTTCCTCCTGACCTACACGCTGGGCACGCATGCCATCAATGCCGACGACAAGGTTAGGGCAAACTGGTTCCCGATGGTCCTAAAAGGATCAGCGCGAACCTGGTTACTCAACCTGCCCACCGGGTCCATCGCCACTTGGGCGGACCTGCGCGAGCAGTTCGTGAGCGCGTTCCAGGGCGGCTATAAGCGTCCGGGAACCATGGAGGAGCTGCACACTATTGTGCAGAAGCAGGGAGAGACGTTGCGGGCCTTCGTCAACCGCTTCTCTAACCTCTCCTATTCCATCCCAGAGGCGAAGGCGGCCGCCATCATCAACACCTTCGCCATCAACGTCCGCGATCCCAAGATGCGCGAGAAGCTGAGCACGCATCGGATCCGGGTGACGCAAGACTTGTACGCCCTGGCGCACAAATGCGCCATGGCCGAGGAAGAGCGCCTAGCGCCCGAGCTCGCCGCTAAGGCTGCCGCGAGCCCTGGCGAGGGCTCGCAGAAGAAAGGTTCCCGCAAGCGCAGCGGGAAGCAAGTCCTCGTTGCGGACTCAGGGGCTCCTGCCGCGAGACCCGCGAAGAAGGCCTCGCCGGGTGGTGGGTCTGGCGAGAAGCAGGGCGACGAGCCCCACTGCCCCATCCACAGCAACTCCACCCATGACGTGCAGAACTGCCGCGTTTTGCAGGGGATCAAGCAGCAGCGGGAGCAGTGCCATGAGGAGCGCCGCGCCGCCGGCGCCTGCTTCAACTGTGGCGACATCGGGCATCTCTCCCTAGACTGCCCGAACGACCCCAGAGCGGGGCCGAGGCCTACCGGCGGCGGTACCGGCAGGGATGAACCCCAAGAGGGGTGCAGTCAGCCCCGCGCTGGCCTGGAACGCCCTCCCCCGGGACGCGACAGGGCACGCGTTGAGGAGCAGCGCGAGTCCGACTGTACTGGCAGCGCCGAGCCGGGTTTCCAGGAGCCTCGTGGCGTCGCCTGCATCCATGGGGGAGCTTACGCTCTCCCATCCCACGCCGCGGTGAAGCGCCTCACCCGCGACGTGTGCGCGCTGTTGCCGGATGCGGAGCCGCAACAGCCGCTGAGGTGGTTGCACGTGCCGATCACCTTCAACGCCGACGATCACCCAGCCCGATAGTTGGGTTCAGGGGTAATACCCTTCATCGTCTCGCCGATCATTAGCAATATGACGGTGACCAAGGTCCCTGTGGACAACAGAGCGGGGCTTAACCTCCTGTCCGCTAGGCTGGTGGAAAAGCTGCAGCTGCCGGTGGAGCAGCTAAAGCCCACCGATCCGTTCCGGGGGGTGAACCCTGGGATCGTGCGCCCGCTGGGACGCATCATGCTGCCAGTGACCTTCGGGTCCCGGGAAGCGTTCAGGACCGAGCACATAGTGTTCGACATGGCACATACCCTGTTGCCCTACGACGGGATCCTTGGTCGGCCATCGCTGATCAAGTTCATGGCGGCCACGCATTGCGCTTATGGCGTGATGAAGATGCTGTCCGTCTATGGAGTCCTCTCCATCCGGTGTGACCTCAAGGACGCGGCCTGGTGCGTGGGCGAGGTCGTCCAGGCCGCGGCCGCAGTTGACGCCGGCGACGAGGATGCTGTCGGGGACGACGGCTTGCCGGGCGATGCCCCGGCAGCGAAGAAGGCCCGCCCTACTCCGCGAGAGCTTGCCGGGGGAGGCGCAGGATCGAGCTCGCGCCCCGGCAAGGGGCAAGGGCTCTGGGAGGAGGCCGCCAAGGTGAAGAAGCTGCCCCTCCAAGCCGGCGACAAGGAGCGCACCGTTACCGTCGGTGCGTACCTTGCTGCCAAATATGAAAGCGCCCTCATCACCTTCCTCCGGGACAATGCCGACGTGTTCGCTTGGGAACCGTCGGATCTTCCCGGAGTCCCCAGGGAGGTGATTGAGCATCGGCTTGTGGTGCGCCCGGATACGCACCCCGTCAAGCAGAAGATGCGGCGGCAAGCACAAGAGCGTAAAGACTTCATCAAGTGAGAGGTGGACAAGCTCAAAGATGCCGGGGCAATCAGGGAAGTTCTGTACCCCACTTGGCTGGTTAACCCTGTAGTAGTGCCTAGAGCAGGGAATAAGCTTCGCATGTGTGCAGATTTTACTGATCTTAATCGCGCATGCCCCAAATAGTTGATTCTACCGCTGGTTGTGACTTGCTGAGTTTTCTGGATGCTTTCTCCGGCTACCATCAAATCAAGATGGCGGTCGAGGATGAGGAAAAGACAACGTTGATCACCCTGGTTGGCTGTTATTGTTATACATGCATGCCTTTCGGGTTGAAGAACACAGGCTCCACATTTCAGTGTGCCCTGCGCGAATGTTTGGGGCCCCAGCTAGGCCGCAACGCGTTCGAGGGAAGGGTGCCACGGTGCTGCGCGGGTCCGTCGCGCGCGCTGGCAAACCCCCCTCCAGCGCCTATAAAAGGCGCGCCCCAACCATGGAATGGCTCAGAGCGAAGCCGGGTTCGGGGCCGTTAAGGCGGGTGGGGCCACGGAGACGCAGAGGTGGTGCTCCCCGCCGGCGCCTAGCGCGGGCGGGTGCCCTGCCATCGCGCCCCTGCTGCATCACCCCATCGAGCCCGCCCCGAGGGACGCCACAAAGGCACGATGGTAGTGCATGCCATCGGCGTCCTGCGCCAACGGGTGCACGGCCGTTGTGCCCCTGCCACGCTTCCTCAAGCGGGCGGCTCCTGGGCAAGGGTCGCCGCAGAGGCACTGTGGTGGTGCATCCCATCAGCGTCGGGCGCTGACTGGGTGCATTGCCACATTGCCCTTGTCGCCCCCCTCCATAGGACACCTCCGCAAGGAGCAGGGGCTGCCACAGAGACTCTATGGTAGTGCATGCCATCCGTGCCTTGTGCCGACGGGTGCACTATCATAGAGACCCGGCCGCATTCCCTTTGAGAGAGCCTTTTCGGGCGCGGGTCGTTGCGAGGACGCTGTGATGGCGCCAGTGCCGGCGCTCGTCGCCCGTTCCGGCCCATCATCGCGTCCCTGCCGCGGCCCTCGAGCAGTTTTGCTCCCAGGCAACAAGGGCTGTCAGACCCCTTGGGACGAGTTCCCTAGAAAAAAACCAGGTTTCCCCATTTGCGGGGCCAGTCGCTGGGAGGCTATAACTTCCTCGCCACCCGTGCCCGCCATTCAGGGTGGGGCGCAGCTGGCGGCGAGGACGTTATAGCCGTCTTGCGGCTGCTCCCGGGGCGGAGTCCTCCTAAACCAGGGTTCCTCCCTGAAGGCCAGGGTCTGTCCCTGAAGGCGAGGGTTGCCGCATGGGCGTGGTGGTAGCATTGTCGGCGGCGGTTGCCGCGGCCGGCGATCCTGCCCCCGCGCTCCTGCCGCATCCCTCATAAATCGTTTCCCTTGAACAGGTACCCTGGGAGGGTCCCTACCAAGGCAGTGCCCCAGCTGCACTCTCCCGCCGAGCGTCACGAAGCATTGGACCGAACGGAAAAGCTAAGTGTCTGAACATGAACGCTGAATTCGCTAAGAGCTGAAAGAAACTGAGCGCTGTCTCGCAGGGTGCGACCCCGGGTCCCGCGCGTAGCCAGAGTGTTAAAAGGGACGCTTGCGGGGGGAGTGCGCTCCCCGTGTGGCTTCGCGGATTTGTCTCGGAGGGGCACGGCGTGGAGGAGTTACCCCGCAAGGGGAGTGGCTCCCCGCTACCGCTTGGCCCTAGGTCGGCACCACGGGTCCGTCCTGGGTCCCTGGTCTGGTCAAGGGTGAGGCGCGCGCAAGTCCCCCACAACACAAGGCAAAATACGCAAAGGCTAAAAGGGGCCACCTCGCTAGACAGCATCAGGAACAAACGAACTTGTTGAAAAGTTTACTCAACTAAGAGTTAACGCTGCTTCGCCAAGTGTTGTCTCGGAACCTGCGCGTGGCCGGGGTGTGAGGAGGACGCTTGCGGGGGGAGTGCGCTCCCCGTGTGGCTCCCGGGTCCGTCCCGGGAGGGCATGGCTTGGAGTAGTTACCCCGCAAGTGGAGTGGCTCGCCGCCTACCGCTTGGCCCCAGGTCGGCACCACGGGTCCGTCCCGGGTCCCTGGTCTAGTCAAGAGTGGGGCGTGCGAGTCCCCGGCAAGGCGTAACACGCAAAGGCTAAGGGAACCATCCCGCGAGGCAGCCTGGGGAACAAGAGACAAAAATTTAGCAAATTAACAAGCTTGATAGACTAAGTGCCGAATGATTACATGGACTAATCAAAAGGTGATTGTTCAAACGGAGCTAAGCGCCATACTTGCAGGGAAAGCAAATAGAAGAAGGTATAGTGGAAGCGACGAGTACGGCTGGGGGCTGCGGCAACGAGTTGTCGCCGTCTTCGGCCGGGGGGTCGGCGGGGAGATCAGGCTCCGGCTTCATCTGCATCCGCTCAACGACCTCGTCAACGAACTCGCGCACTGCTTGGGTGTGCATGGGCTCGTCCTCGCTGTCGGACCAAGCGTCCAGCAGGGACTCGAAGGGGAACCCGGGGTCCCGGAGATGAATCCGCGGGAGGATTGTCCCGGCAACCTCCCGAGCGCAGTTGGCGACTTTGTTGGCGCCATACCTAGCGATCCAGACATCGAGGGCCCCGAGCTTCCCCACCAAGTTGGAGAAGAAGGGGATCAGTGTCGTGACGTCCGTGCCGTCCACCTCCGCCGCCTGCAGCTCGAACTTGGGCAGCAGGTCGCGCAGCGACTGGGCGATCTTCGTTAGCTTCTCCGTCTCAAGCTGCTGCCACCCGATCAGCGTGCCGTGATGGAGTCAGGCATCTTGCGTGGCCTTCTTGGCCTCCAGGGCTTGCCCGGCCAGCCGCGCCTCCTCTTCGGCGAGGCGCGCCTCCTCGTGCGGCCGGGAGAGTTCGCGCCGCTCCCTCTCCACGGCTTCCCTAACGCCTCGCCGTTGAAGCCGGGGCGGAAGAAGGCGACTGTGGCGCGCATCTCCCGCCGCTTCTGGTCCTTGGCGGCGGTCGCTTTGATTGCCGCCTCGGTCTTGCTTGTCACGGCTTTCTTCGAGGTTTGGACCTCCTTCCCCTTCCTGGTGGTGGGGGGCGCCATTGAAAGTGAGGGCGGAGGCTGGCAGGAGCGCAGGGATACGAGATGCGAAAATGGACGGAGGCGAAAGGGCAAAGTGTTGTTCCCCTTTTGGCAACAGTAGAGGCTTTATAACGCCCGGCCGTTTGGTAACGGCCGGTTCCGTACCCTACGGGTGCGCGGAGATAACTCCTAATCACTGGGAATAATGCGCGGAGTGGCCTTAACTAACCTATTTAGGGGGGGGGGGGTAGTTAGGGCGGAGCTCACGCGTCCACTGCTCCGCTTGTAACGGCGCCTTACACGGGGCAGCGAAGCGACGCAGGCCCGCGACTGATCGGGGCCCACGCGTCGGTTAAGGCGTAGCCCGGCAACCGACCAGGGGGAGACCCTTCCGGGAACAGGTGATGCCGACCAGGGGAGACCCTTCCGGCTACTATCGCACCAGTGACACCCGGGGTACCACCGCTGCGCGACGCGCGGGTCCCTTTCCCGGGTTCCCGGAAAGGTCTCATCCCGGGGAGCGCCTATGAGCTCCCCGGCAAGCTACCAGCTCGAAAGGGGCTAGCGGGGCTTCGGGGAATATTCCCGCCTGGGCACCACCCGGGAAGCCGCTTCCCGGGAGGGGGTTCCCGGGTGCTTCCAGGGGTCGACTTGCGGGGACTGGGGGTTCCCGGGCACGTGCCCCCGCCCCGGGCGTGGGGCCCAGTTGACAACGCCATGCGGGCGCGGGACGCGCGGTCCCACCAATGCAAGGATCAAGGCGCGCGGCTCAGTAAATGAGCCGACCGACGGGTAGTTACCCGTCCGATCCAAGGAACAGTGGTTGTCTAATCCTACCCCAGGGTCTTAGGCCCCTAGCAGCGGAGGTGGCACCCATGCACGCCACCAGCTCACCTGGGGGAGTTGCATGCCTCCCCGCTGGAGACTTGTAGCTCATGCACCGTGGCACATGTGGCATCCCCTTATGTATAAAAGGAGGACCCATGCCGACGGTCAAGGGGTTCTAGGTTCTCTGTTGGTTAGTTGGTCAGTTGGACAGTCGTTCAGTTCCACAAGTCCCCTCCCTGGCTCGTTAGATCGAGGATCAGTTGGTTCCAGTAGACAGCCAACAGAGCGCAGTAAGGAGTACTTAGACATTGAGAGGAAGCCCGGAACTTGCCCGGCAACTTGTAAAACATTTGATCCGTAATCAATATCAGCTCAGACAGGCAGGACGTAGGCTTTTACACCTCCGGGTCTCCCGAACCTGGGTAAAAAATGTGAGTGCACCTGTTCTTGGACTAGCGCGCACCCTTAGCACTTTGTCTCACCGGCCCCGTAGGGCCTCATCGGCCGTGCCGGCGATCACCGGGTCTCCGCCCAAGACGCCCCCACCGAACCTAAAAGGGGGACATGGCTGCACGCCCCCGGTGTCGAAGCACCGAGCGACGACATTGGCGTATAACTTGTGCGCTCTCAGCTTCTCTAAAACCATGCGCAGATGCTGCTCATGCTCTTCCTTGCTCTTGGAATAAATCAAAATGTCATCGATGAACACCACGACAAACTTGTCCAAGAATTCCATGAACACCTTGTTCAACATGTTCATGAAGTATGCTGTTGCGTTGGTCAAACCGAATGGCATCACGGTATACTCATGCAGTCCATACCTAGTGGTGAATGCCGTCTTGGGTATATCCATCTCTGGGATTTTCAGTTGAAAATACCCTGATCGCAGATCGATCTTTGAGAACACACAGGCTCCTTCCAACTGGTCGAAAAGATCGTTGATGATAGGCAAGGGGTATTTATTCCTTATCATCACCTCATTTAGTGACCGATAATCAATACACATTCGTTGGCTCTTGTCCTTCTTTTCCACAAACAGGACAGGTGCTCCCCATGGTGATGAACTGGGGCGGATGAAACCTTTTGCTAACTGTTCCGCTAGCTGCTTCTTCAATTCCTTCAAGTCATCCACAGCCATCTTATAAGGTCTCTTGGCTATGGGTCCACTTCCAGGCATCAACTCGATGAGAAACTCTACATCACGGTCTGGTGGCATACCTGGCAACTCCTCCGGGAAAACATCCGAGTACTCATTCACTACTGGAACCTCGTCTAGGCTAACCCCATTAAGAGAATTGACCTTAGGTCTCTTAAGTTCAAAAACCGACTTGAAGCGGATTCTCTTATTCCCTAGGGTGGTGAGGGTGATGGTTCTTCTGACACAATCTATGAGTCCCTCATATTTGGCCAGCCAATCCATTCCTAGGATGACGTCCAAACCCTTGGACCCTATTATTATTAGGTCCGTGGGAAAGATGCGTTTCCCTATTTCCAAACTTAGTCCCCGACAGTCATAGGCAGCTATCAATTCTCCCCCTGGTGAGTTTACTTTCATGGGGTTGGCTAGTGTGCTAACAGGTAATCCATTTTGATGCACAAATCCTCTTGATAAGAATGAATGGGATGCACCGGTATCAAACAGTACTAAAGCCTTAAATGAATTAATGCTAAAGGTACCGATGACTATACCTTGCTCCTCGGTGATCTCTTCCACGTCGATGTGGTTCACATTGCCCTTCTGGAATGGGTTTGGTTTAACCACGTTCCCTCCAAATCTCTCAGGGCAATCGTTGGAGTAGTGCCCCATCTTGTGGCACTTGAAACACTCCACCTGGCTCATGTCCCTGCCAGGGTTGCGGTTCTATCCGGCTCCATTGCCGTTGGTGTGGCCCTTTCCATTGCCACCTTGGTTTCCACCTCTTTTGTGGTTACCATTCCCGTTGTGGTGCCTCGGGCGCTGCTGCTGCTGCTGGTGCTTGCTGCTGTTGTTGATTCCGGTATGGCGGTTCTGATGACCATACCCTCCACTGCGTCTGTCGTTGGTCGTAACCACTGCCGAGCATGCATGGTTCTGCCTTTCAAAGAGGAGGAAGGGGGAGTTCTCGGGGAACTCGTGCCGATAGTCCCGGCACACCTGTGCGAAGGCGCACTGCATGGCGAACTGAAGGCCCTGCTCGAAAGTGGGGTAGCGGCTGATGAAGGTGATATCCGGCGTAGCTGGCGCGATCTCACGCCCGCGGATCTTCGCCTCGATCTCCCACCGTGGCTGTCATCCCTCGGGTGCGGCGGTCTCGACTCGGCCTCTGAACCTGGGTGGTGGCAGGTCGAGGAACGCACACAGTGCCGCCAAAGGGGCATTGAACAACTGGTCGTCGTTCGTGGAGGGGTAGTAGACTCGGGTGAACGGCGGTACATTGCCAAACGGTGTTGGACTTCCCATCTATAGAAAACAAAGGAGGTAGATGAGGGAGTATCAGTGACATGATCAAATGGTCGGATGTATGAAGGAAAAATAAAATAAGGTAAAGATAGTAAAGTGAGAATGATGTAATAAACATTAATGTTAGGGTGGAAATGTCAATATAAAAAAAATTTGGATGCATAACATTATGTGGGTAACATGGCAACATGATTATGGTGGTGTATGGTGTAATAAATTAAATATGCATCTGTGGTATAAGGCATAATATTTGGTGCATATGTGGAAATAAAACAACAAACATGTCATGCATGTGTAAGGTATAAATGCAATGTGTTAGATAAATAGGGATAAGGAGTAAAATATATGTATATATATAGATCAGATAGGGATAAGAAATAATCCTAAGGTCTGGTCTTTGGTCTGTCTTATCCTAATCCAAACTAGGGTCACGTTCTGTCGTCGCTCGATGCTCCGACACCAGGGCGTGCAGCCACATCCCCCTTTTAGGTTCGGTAGGGGCGTCTGGGGTGGAGACTAGATGATCGCCGGCACAGCCGATGAGGCCCTACGGGGCCGGCGAGGCAAACTGCTAGGGGTACGCGCTAGTCCAAAAACAGACGCACGCACGTTTTTTACCCAGGTTCGGGCCACCCGGAGGTGTAAAACCCTACGTCCTGCCTGTCTGAGCTGATATTGATTACGGATCAAATGTTTACAGGTTGCCGGGCAAGCTCTCGGGCTTTCTCTCAGTGGCTAGGCACTCCTCACTACTCTCCGCCGGCTGCCTACTGGAGCCAGTAAGCATCTATCGAGCGAGCTTCGCCCAAACCAACTAACTGACCAACTGACTCTCCTCTCCCACTGTCTGACCCATCAACCCCCTGACCCCCTTGACCGTTGGCATGGGTCCTCCTTTTATACACAAGGGGGTGCCACATGTGCCACAGTGCATGGGCTACAAGTGTCCAACGGGGAGGCACGCAGCTCTCCCTGGTGAGCCGGTGGCATGCATGGGTGCCACCTCCGCCGCTAGGGCCCTACGACCCTAGGGTACGATTGGACAACCACTGTTCCTTGGATCGGACGGGTAACTACCCGTCGGTCGGCTCGTTTACTGAGCCGCGCGCCTTACTCCTTGCCTTGGTGGGACCGCGCGTTCCGCACCTGTCACGCGCCCGTGTGGCGCTGTCCAGCGGGCCCCACGACCCGAGGCGGGGGCACGCGTCCGGGAACCCCCAGTCCCCGCAAGTCAGCCCGGAAGCACCCGGGCCCAGCGCGCCCGGGACCTTCCTCCCGGGAAGCAGCTTGCCGGGAGGTGCCTAAGCGGGAATATTCCCAGAAGCCCCGCTAGCCCCTTGCGGGCTGGTAGCTTGCCGGGAAGCTCGTTGGCGCTTCCCGGGATGAGACCTTCCCGGAAACCCCGGGGGGGGGGGGGGGGGGGGGCACGCGTCGCGCAGCGATGGTACCCCGGGTGCCACTAGTGCGACACGTTCCTACAGGCAACACTTTGCTCTGATACCATCTGAAGCGATCCTCCCCCTCACTAGGGTTCGATCTCTGTGCTTATTTGTGCTAGTCCCTGGATCGACTCACTAGCACACACAGTTCAAGATGTAATACCAAGATACAGAGGTCAAAAGTACTTTATTACATCGCATCATCCAGAACTTAAATTGTACTTACAAACTTGCATGACCTCTTAGGCCAGCATAAACAAATAATGTTCAAAACCATGATAACATTGTATCATAAAGCTGCAGTGGAAAGGTAGAGCAAATGGGTCTCATCTACTCCCAGAGGAGAGAGTATGTTGGAATGTAAGCACATGACCCAAAGAATATCGACAAACCTCACTCTTCGTCAGTTTCACCTGCATTATTAATTGCAGCCACTACGTGGTCAATACATTTGAATGTATTGGCAAGCTCCCCTGAAAGTTATAACAGATCCTACCAGGTATATGCAATTGAGGTATAGTGGGGTTCAGGCTTTATTGCGTGGTAGCAAAACATAGTTTATCCTACTACACTGGAATGTTACAATAATTGTTAACTAATGGACACGGGGTAGAAACACCCATGCTCCTATTAACCTAGAGCACATTGAGTAGAAACATCAAGTGCCCCTACCCTATTCAAACCATTCATTTTATTTAAGAAGTTGGAATGAGTGAGACCTTTCTTACAGCTCCAATATCTAGTTGCTCATAATTGTCCGTAACCGGAGACACGGCTAAGTACTTAGTTTAACACTCTCGAGAGGTTGTACACATTCCCCACAGAAATCGACGTGTTAATCCCTTGCTGTCCTCAGGGTAGAGTAGCAACAGCATCGATTACAGGAATTTTCAGACCATAATCACCCAGACCACCTGAGGGACCTACGTTCCCACCTACACGACTACATCTGCACAATCCCTCGGATCCAGGATCATATGTCTTACATCCATCCTGGCAGAGCCCATATTACCATGTGGTTGTACTGGAAGCGACTAAACAGGAAAACTAGTCCAGTCTCTGGTTATCCCGGGTGGCATCCCACATTGTGACGCAGGCGCTCCCTGAATCGCACGGGGAGACGACCATGGACGCTCCCGAATCTCACGGAGAGACGACTCAGCGGGCTCCATAGAAATGGACCTAACGTCACGACATCCGAAAACTCAAAGCAGCCCACCCAGGATGGTTCATTGAATTACTTGTTTTGCCATACACTAGGAAAACCATACTTTAATTCAATAACCTCACATTGTAATAATACCACCCTCGTATATTATCATAGCATAGCATTTTACTACTACGATGGCGATTGGTGGTGTGGACATGGCAAAGGTATCCTATGCTACTAGGACAGCTCATAGCTAGCATAGATACAATAATAATCCTAATAATGCAACTAATAAAAACTAGTGCATAATAAAATAATAGGAGGAATGATCAAAGTGAACTTGCCTTTGTCACAGTAGTTTGATATACACTCTTCACAACACACACGTTGCTCTTCGGTTAATCTAAACGAAGCAAACATACGCACAAATAAACAGACAATCCAATACAAGAAGAATATGCCATGATGTGATGCAAGCCTGTGACATGTATGTGTTGATTTTATTTGTCGAGTAAGGGTTTCAATTTCATAGTCATATAATATTTAATTTCTCTGGCCAAAAGGTTAAATCAAAATTAATCCAAAAGGAAAAACCAAAATAGGGTTTTCAGTATAAAGTCAAATTAAAGCTTAAGTGAGGATTTAAAAAAGAAACTGGAAGATTTAATCAACAATTTTATTTCTCTGTTCCAATTGAACAGAGGACATTAATACAAATTTTTGGGCATTGGTTTCATATTAAAATGATTTTTAGATAATTAGTTCTGATTTAAATGGCATTTAAAGCCTTTCTGTAAATTGACCTAGTTTAGATTATTCAAATTTGAATTTGAACAGCGCCAAAATATTCTACAAGTTGTGACGATTCCAGAAAGGTGTGGATCATAATTTTTGGACAAACGGTTTAAAAGTTACGATGCTTTGAAGTTAGGGGGACTAATCTGTAAAAGTGCAATTTTAATCTTAGCCGAAAAAGAAAAGGAAAATCGCTCTACCACGTGGCGCGACGCGATTGGTCGGGGGCTAGGGTTTACCCCAGGGCAGCACGCGCGGCCGGAGCTAAGGTAGAAGGCGGCGGGGGCTGAGGGCGGCACGGTCAGGCTCCGCTGGGGGCGGCGGGCGACGGCGACGGGCAAGGGCGGTCGGCGCTCGGGCGACGAGGTCGGGAGACGGGCGGCAGGGGTCGACGGCGAACGGCGCGGCGGCGCGGTCGGGGGCAGCTCAGGGCGGCGGGCGGCGGTGACGGGCGCGGGGAGGAGAGGTGCGGGGTGCTCGGGCAGGCGGCGCTCGTGGCAGATGCGGGTCGGCAAGGCGGCTGGTCTTGGGGAAGACGGCCGGCGGCAGCACGAATTCCGGTGAACCGGGGGTGAAATCGGGAGCGGGGGAAAGGGGAAAGGAAAGAGGAGGTCGAGGGCTTTATAGCGGTGTGCTCGGGCGGCGACGGGGATCACGGGATCGCCGGAAATCCAGCGGAGATGGCGCGGGCGGAGATTCCGGTGTGACGGGCGGCGCCTGCCCGTGGGGGAACAACCCCCTCTGACGGGTGGGGCCTGCTCGTCAGCGGCACGTGCGGGGGCGCGCGCGCAGCGGCCGGTTCGGTTCGTTTCAGGACGGGGCCGGTCCGGTTCAGGCGGGCGCGGGCGTTGCTGGGCTGGCTCGGCCCAAAACGGTCGGGCCGGTCCAGTTTTCCCCTTATTTTTTCTTTAGCCTTTTCTTTTTCTGTTTTTCTTCTTTCTTTGATATCTTTTGATTTTGAACTCCAAATTGGTCCAAATAAATTCCAGAAAATTTGTAAAATCATGTTCTATCATCATACAACTTTTGGGAGTGATTTTCCCTCAAAATAAAATATATAAAAATACATTTTCCCTGTAAATGCCTTTAGGGCTATATATCTATTTAAATAAAATGTTTTTTTTTCAACTCCAAATAATTATCCAAAAACTATGGGATAGCTCATTTATGCAATAAACCCCTTTTATACATAAACCTTATTGGTTTGAAAATCCAAAGCTTAAATGGGTGTAAACCCTAAGGTTTAATTTGAAATAAAATCTTTCCGAAGGCTTTTGGGATTCAAATTTGAATTCAGATATGCAATTGTGGCATGATGCTTATGGATGCAATGCACATGTAAAAGTTTGAAATTTTTGGGATGTTACAGACCTAACCCCCTTAAGATGAATCTCGTCCTCGAGATTCGGTGCGGCTAGCAAAGAGGTGTGGGTGGTCTTCTCGAAGATCATCTTCGCGTTCCCAAGTGGCTTCCTCTTCAGTGTGATGGTCCCACTGAACTTTGCAAAACCTGATGGTCTTGGAACGGGTTTGTCGCTTAGCTGTATCCAAGATTCTGATCGGTTTCTCCTCATAGGTGAGGTCACTCTGCAGTTGGACTCCCTCAAGGGGTATCGTATCCCTTAGTGGTGTGTCGGCCATCTCGGGGTGACACTTCTTCAGTTGAGATACATGGAAGACATTGTGGACATTGGACAATGCATCTGGTAAATCCAACTTGTAGGCTACCTCTCCCTGTCGTGACAAGATCCTGAAAGGTCTAATGAAACGGGGTGCTAGCTTTCCTTTTATACCAAATCTCTTTACCCCATGTATCGGTGACACTCTGAGATACGCTCTATCTTCAGCCTCGTAGGTGACTTCCCTACGTTTAGAATCTGCGTAGCTTTTCTGCCTTGACTGGGCTACTTTCGGCCGGTCTCGGATGAATCTAACCTTTTCCTCGGCATCCTTTATCAAATCCGGGCCGAATAGACTACGATCTCCTACACCATGCCATAACAATGGTGTTCTGCACTTCCTCCCATACAAAGCTTCAAACGGTGACATTCCTATGCTGACTTGGAAGCTGTTGTTGTATGAGAATTCCGCATACGGCAGATTGTCATCCCAACTGGATCCATAATCTGGAGCGCAGGCTCTCAACATGTCTTCAAGGATCTGATTAACCCTCTCGGTTTGTCCATCCGTCTGCGAATGAAATGCTGTGCTGAATTCTAGTCTCGTTCCTACAAACTCATGTAGTTGTCCCCAAAATCTTGAGGTAAATTGGGTACCTCTGTCTGAAACTATTTCCTTGGGCACTCCGTGTAAACACACTATTCTGGATATGTAGTGTTTCGCTAACTGTGTGCTGGTGTAAGTAGTCTTCACTGGTATAAAATGGGCAACCTTGGTCAAACGGTCAACCACTACCCAAATGGAATCATATCCTGATCTGGTCCTTGGTAACCCGGTGATAAAATCCATGCCTACTTTATCCCACTTCCATTCTAGTATTGGCAGTGGTCTTAGCAATCCTGCTGGTTTCTGGTGTTCGGCTTTAACTCTACTGCACACATCGCAGAAAGCAATGAACTCTGCGATGACTCGCTTTAATCCGGACCACCAAAATGTTTCCTTTATGTCCATGTACATCTTAGTGTTTCCAGGGTGGATTGAGTACGGCGAATCATGAGCTTCTTGCAGTATCAACTTTCTGATTTCCGGATGCTGCGGTACACATATGCGTTTACCGAACCATATGGTTCCCTGGTCATCCTAACGAAAGTCTTTGGCCTTTCCAATAACTATATTCTCCTTTATTTCCTTTATTTCCGAGTCACCCTTCTGTGCTTCTCTAATCTTGTCCAGCAAAGTGGGTTGTACTTCCAAGGTGGCAAAATGTCCTTCCGGTACAATCTCAAGTCTCAGGTCCTTGAACTGTTTGCACAATTCTGGCGGTAACTCTCTAGCTGTCAGTCCATTTATATAGCCCTTGCGGCTCAAAGCATCGGCTACTACATTAGCCTTGCCTGGATGGTATTGCAGACTCAGGTCATAATCCTTTATCAGTTCTAACCATCTTCTCTGCCTCAGATTCAACTCCTTCTGGGTGAATATGTATTTCAGGCTCTTGTGATCCGTGAACAATTCACAATGTTTCCCCATCAGGTAGTGTCTCCAAGTTTTCAAGGCGTGCACTACCGATGCTAATTCCAAGTCGTGAGTGGGGTAGTTCCCTTCGTGGCTCTTTAGTTGCCGCGAAGCGTAAGCTACAACTCTTCCATTCTGCATTAAGACTCCTCCCAATCCTTGACGTGAGGCGTCACAGTATACTCGAAAATCCTCCTGCAGGTCAGGCAAAACAAGGATGGGTGCAGACACTAGTCTTTTCTTCAATTCCTGGAAACTTTCTTCACAGTTCTCGTTCCAGGTAAACTTCTTCTCTTTCTTTAAAAGTTCAGTCATGGATTTAGCAATCTTGGAGAAGTTCTCAATGAATCTCCGATAATATCCAGCGAGTCCTAGGAAACTGCGGATATCTCCCACATTCTTGGGTGACTCCCATTCCGTAACAACGGTCACCTTAGCTGGGTCGACAGCTACTCCTGCTCCTGACACGATGTGCCCGAGGAAACTGACTTCCGACAACCAAAAGTCACACTTGCTGAACTTGGCTGTCGCACAAGCGGCACCCGGGGTACCACCGCTGCGCGACGCGCGGGCCCCTTTCCTGGGTTCCCGGGAAGGTCTCATCCCGGGGAGCGCCTATGAGCTCCCCGGCAAGCTACCAGCCCGAAAGGGGCTAGCGGGGCTTCGGGGAATATTCCCGCCTGGGCACCTCCCGGGAAGCCGCTTCCCGGGAGGGGGTTCCCGAGTGCTTCTTGGGGTCGACTTGCGAGGACTGGGGGTTCCCGGACGCGTGCCCCTGCCCCGGGCGTGGGGCCCAGTTGACAGCACCACGCGGGCGCGTGGTGGGCGCGGGACGTGCGGTCCCACCAAGGCAAGGAGCAAGGCGCGCGGCTCAGTAAACGAGCCGACCGACGGGTAGTTACCCGTCCGATCCAAGGAACAGTGGTTGTCTAATCCTACCCAAGGGTCTTAGGACCCTAGCAGCGGAGGTGGCACCCATGCACGCCACCAGCTCACCGGGGAGAGTTGCATGCCTCCCCGCTGGACACTTGAACTCATGCACCGTGGCACATGTGGCATCCCCTTATGTATAAAAGGAGGACCCATGCCGACGGTCAAGGGGTTCTAGTTTCTCTGTTGGTTAGTTGGTCAGTTGGACAGTCGTTCAGTTCCACAAGTCCCCTTCGCTGGCTCGTTAGATCGAGGATAAGTTGGTTCCAGTAGACAGCCAACAGAGGGCAGTAAGGACTACTTAGACATTGAGAGGAAGCCCGAGAACTTGCCCGGCAACTTGTAAAACATTTGATCTGTAATCAATATCAGCTCAGGCAGGCAGGACGTAGGGTTTTACACCTCCGGGTGGCCCGAACCTGGGTAAAAACGTGCGTGCACCTGTTCTTGGACTAGCGCGCACCCTTAGCACTTTGTCTCACCGGCCCCGTAGGGCTTCATCGGCCGTGCCGGCGATCACTGTGTCTCCACCCCAGACGCCCCTACCGAACCTAAAATGGGGACGTGGCCGCACGCCCCCGGTGTCGAAGCACCGAGCGACGACATCGCCAGGTAGGGGGCACGGGAGTGGACAACGCCGGAGATCGCCGGCAGCAGGAGTTTCCATCGGCGTCGGCTTCGCTCTTCTTCGCCGACGAGCCAAGCCACCATGCCCCCCAAGCGTGCTGGTGACTCCCGCATAGACCTGCGTGAGGCCCCAGTGGCGCACACGCGGTCGCACGACGTGCGACCCGAGTCGGGAGCTCAAGAGAATCCCGAGCCCTTGAGGGTGCAGCAAACGCAGCTGCCTCCGCCGCCTCCTCGACCGTCGACCGACAATCGGCCCAGGGGACCGGCTGCCCCTAGTGCCGGGGGCAGTCGGGTGAGCACGCACGGCGTCGCTCGGGCCAGCCAACGGGTTGAGTCGCGGCCCGAGGACGCCCCGCGGCAGCAGCGCCAGGAGCACGCCGCGTCACGGGCAACCCCTGGGGGTTCGCACGCTGCACACCCGGAGGCCACCGGGGCCAGGGCGGGAAGCAGCCGTTCAGGAAACCGGCTGCCCCCCGTGCGAACCCCGGCTAAAGCCATCATCGCCGCGTGCGTCATGGTGCGGTATGAGCCGCAGCAGGGCACGCCGACGCACGAGACGTGGGGCGAGGAGGTAGAAGCGATGCCGCCGCGGCGCCGGGAGCCAAACTCGCAGAGGCCCCCGCCACCGGGGCGAAGGCCGTTGTCGGGGCGCCGGTGACCCCCGCAGGCGCTGGCGCTGCCGGGGTACTGGCGGGCACCCCGGGACCAGTTCCCGCCGCGGAGCTGGCGGCCGCCGCCAAGGCAGGGGCCGCCGCCGAGGCACTCCCGGCCCCTGTTGCCGCGGCTGCTGTCGAGGTACCGACGGGCGCCCCAGAAGCGGCCGCCGCTGCCAGGTTGGGGGCCGCTGTTGGGGCGGACGTCGCCGTTGAGGAGATGGCTGCGGCCGCTGCGAACGCCCTTGATCATCTCACGATCAAGGGCGCGCTGTCGCTGCTTCCTCATCGTCGTCCTGCACGGCGACGACTTCCGGGGGCGCAGCCCGCTGGCCCGCCTCGTCGTCCAGCGACCAGAAGGAGGGCCAGCTGGGCTTGGACCCGCCCTCGCTCTCCTCGAGCACCTGCTTCCCACAGGGTGCTTGCGGGGGAGCGTGTGGGACCCGGGTGGGGGTGTCGTCCATCAGCCCCCACTCGTTGCAGGGCGGGAAGGCGCCGACGATGTCGCTGAGCGCCTTGACGCCGGCAAGGAGAGTGGAAACCCCCGGCGGGAACTCCGTCGACTGGAATATCTCGCCGGAGATCCCCCTCACCCATGTCCTGAGGGACTCCAACTCCATGCCATCCGCCTGGAGGCGTGTCCTGTCCCCGGAGCCTGTGTACATCCACGCGGGCCGGGAACGTAGCTGCAGCGGGGCTATGCGCCGATGTATGAAGGTGCGTGCCACATCAACATCGGTGAGCCTCGCTAGCCGCAGCGCCTTGATCTGCTCCACGATGGGGAGGAGGTCGGCGTCGCGGTGGTACCTGTCCTGCCCGCCGTTCTGGGGTACCGGCAACTCCGTCGGTGACTGGATGAACTCCTGGGGGTGCTCCACCCGGACCCAGCACCAGTCGCCCCGCCACTCTTTTTTGATCTTCTTCCCCGACCGGACGATGAACTCGGACTTCATGTAGTCGCGGGCGCGGAAGACCACCCCTGACGACATCGCCTTCGCGTTGTCGATCCGCGGGTAGAAGTAGTGGCGGAACGGCCCCACCGACGGCATCACCCCCACGAACGCCTCGCAGAGGAACTGGAAGGTGGCGAGGAGGAACAACAAGGTGGGGTGGAGCTGCGCCACCCGCAACTGATAAGACTCCATCAGTGCATGGAGGAATAGAGAGAAGGGCGGCACCATGCCGCAGAGGAGGAAGCGAACGAACACCCGGAAATCGTTGTCCTGGTGCTCGACGCCCGCCGGGAAGATCTGCGTCTCCCCGTGCTCATTCAAGTTGTAGGCGACAGCGTGCCGGAGCTTCCCCAGCGCCTCGCCGTTGTAGCCGGGGCGGAAGAAGGCGACTGTGGCGTGCATCTCCCGCCGCTTCTGGTCCTTGGCGGCAGCCGCTTTGATTGCCGCCTCGGTCTTGCTTGTCACGGCTTTCTTCGAGGTTTGGACCTCCTTCCCCTTCCTGGTGGTGGGGGGCGCCATGGAAAGTGAGGGCGGAGGCTGGCAGGAGCGCAGGGATACGAGATGCGAAAGTGGACGGAGGCGAAAGGGCAAAGTGTTGTTCCCCTTTTGGCAACAGTAGAGGCTTTATGACGCCCGGCCGTTTGGTAACGGCCGGTTCCGTACCCTACGGGTGCATGGGGATAACTCCTAATCACTGGGAATAATGCGCGGAGTGGCCTTAACTACCCTATTTAAGGGGGGGGGGAGTAAGGGCGGAGATCGCGCGTCCATTGCTCCGCTTCTAACGGCGCCGTACACGGGGCAGCGAAGGGACGCGGGCCCATGACTGATCGGGGCCCACGCGTCGGTTAAGGGCGTAGCCCGCCAACCGACCAGGGGAGACCCTTCCGGGAACAGGTGATGCCGACCAGGGGAGACCCTTCCAGCTACTGTCGCACCAGTGACACCCGGGGTACCACCGCTGCGCGACGCGCGGGTCCCTTTCCCGGGTTCCCGGAAAGGTCTCATCCCGGGGAGCGCCTATGAGCTCCCCGGCAAGCTACCAGCTCGAAAGGGGCTAGCGGGGCTTCGGGGAATATTCCCGCCTGGGCACCACCCGGGAAGCCGCTTCCCGGGAGGGGGTTCCCGGGTGCTTCCAGGGGTCGACTTGCGGGGACTGGGGGTTCCCGGGCACGTGCCCCCGCCCCGGGCGTGGGGCCCAGTTGACAACGCCACGCAGGCGCGTGGCGGGCGCGGGACGCGCGGTCCCACCAATGCAAGGATCAAGGCGCGCGGCTCAGTAAATGAGCCGACCGACGGGTAGTTACCCGTCCGATCCAAGGAACAGTGGTTGTCTAATCCTACCCTAGGGTTTTAGGCCCCTAGCAGCGGAGGTGGCACCCATGCACGCCACCAGCTCACCTGGGGGAGTTGCATGCCTCCCCGCTGGAGACTTGTAGCTCATGCACCGTGGCACATGTGGCATCCCCTTATGTATAAAAGGAGGACCCATGCCGACGGTCAAGGGGTTCTAGGTTCTCTGTTGGTTAGTTGGTCAGTTGGACAGTCGTTCAGTTCCACAAGTCCCCTCCCTGGCTCATTAGATCGAGGATCAGTTGGTTCCAGTAGACAGCCAACAGAGCGCAGTAAGGAGTACTTAGACATTGAGAGGAAGCCCGGAACTTGCCCGGCAACTTGTAAAACATTTGATCCGTAATCAATATCAGCTCAGACAGGCAGGACGTAGGGTTTTACACCTCCAGGTGGCCCGAACCTGGGTAAAAAACGTGCGTGCACCTGTTCTTGGACTAGCGCGCACCCTTAGCACTTTGTCTCACCGGCCCCGTAGGGCCTCATCGGCCGTGCCGGCGATCACCGGGTCTCTGCCCCAGACGCCCCTACCGAACCTAAAAAGGGGACGTTGCCGCACGCCCCCGGTGTCGAAGCACTGAGGGACGACATTGGCGTATAACTTGTGCGCTCTCAGCTTCTCTAAAACCATGCGCAGATGCTGCTCATGCTCTTCCTTGCTCTTGGAATAAATCAAAATGTCATCGATGAACACCACGACAAACTTGTCCAAGAATTCCATGAACACCTTGTTCATCATGTTCATGAAGTATGCTGTTGCGTTGGTCAAACCGAATGGCATCACGGTATACTCATGCAGTCCATACCTAGTGGTGAATGTCGTCTTGGGTATATCCATCTCTCGGATTTTCAGTAGAAAATACCCTGATCGCAGATCGATCTTTGAGAACACACAGGCTCCTTCCAACTGGTCGAAAAGATCATTGATGATAGGCAAGGGGTATTTATTCTTTATCGTCTCCTCATTTAGTGACCGATAATCAATACACATTCGTTGGCTCTTGTCCTTCTTTTCCACAAACAGGACAGGTGCTCCCCATGGTGATGAACTGGGGCGGATGAAACCTTTTGCTAACTGTTCCGCTAGCTGCTTCTTCTATTCCTTCAACTCATCCACAGCCATCTTATAAGGTCTCTTGGCTATGGGTTCACTTTCAGGCATCAACTCGATGAGAAACTCTACATCACGGTCTGGTGGCATACCTGGCAACTCCTCCGGGAAAACATCCAGGTACTCATTCACTACTGAAACCTCGTCTAGGCTAACCCCCTTAAGAGAATTGACCTTAGGTCTCTTAAGTTCAAAAACCGACTTGAAGCGGATTCTCTTATTCCCTGGGGTGGTGAGGGTGATGGTTCTTCTGACACAATCTATGAGTCCCTCATATTTGGCCAGCCAATCCATTCCTACGATGACGTCCAAACCCTTGGACCCTATTATAATTAGGTCCGTGGGAAAGGTGCGTTTCCCTATTTCCAAACTTAGTCCATGATAGTCATAAGCAGCTATCAATTCTCCCCCTGGTGAGTTTACTTTCATGGGGTTGGCTAGTGTGCTAACAGGTAATCCATTTTGATGCACAAATCCTCTTGATAAGAATGAATGGGATGCACCGGTATCAAACAGTACTAAAGCCTTAAATGAATTATTGCTAAAGGTACCGATGACCATACCTTGCTCCTCGGTGATCTCTTCCACGTCGATGTGGTTCACATTGCCCTTCTAGAATGGGTTTGGTTTAACCACGTTCCCTCCAAATCTCTCAGGGCAATCGTTGGAGTAGTGCCCCATCTTGTGGCACTTGAAACACTCCACCTGGCTCATGTCCCTGCCAGGGTTGCGGTTCTGTCCGGCTCCATTGCCGTTGGTGTGGCCCTTTCCATTGCCACCTTGGTTTCCACCTCCTTTGTGGTTACCATTCCCATTGTGGTGCCTCGGGCGCTGCTGCTGCTGCTGGTGCTTGCTGCTGTTGTTGATTCCGGTATGGCGGTTCTGATGGCCATACCCTCCACTGCGTCTGTCGTTGTGACCTCCGGCCCTATGCACAGATGAACTGCCGCTGCCGTCCTGGGTGATGCGCGGCTTCTGATGCGGCCCCGCGTGAGAGCCTCCCTGGTGGAGTCTCCTCTTGCGGTTCTCCATCTGATGGAGCTTGTTCTCCAACACAATCGCCTTGTCAATGAGCGATTGGTAGGTAGGTGTGTAAGCAACGGCCAACTGAACGGAGAGCTCATCGTTCAGTGCATCCAAGAACCTCTCTTGGCGCTTGGCATCCGTGTTCACCTCGTCCGGCGCATAGTGGGCGAGACTGTTGAACTGGTCGATGAACTCGACCACTGTGCGGCTTCCCTGTCTGAGCCGCAGAAACTCTTTCTTCTTCAGATTAAGCACCCCCGCCGAGATGTGGGCAGTGCGGAAGGCTTCTTGAAACATATCCCATGTGACATGTTCAATGGGGATGGTGATCTGTAGTTCTCCCACCAGGATGCTGCTGGTCCTTCCAACAGATGGGCTGCAAACCGAACCTTCTCTTCCTCGGTGCAATTTATGGTTACCAAGTTCTTGTTAACAGAGCGGAGCCAGTCGTCTACCATGATTGGCTCGGGTGAGCTGGAGAAAGTGGGTGGGCGCAAACGCAAGAACCTGGTCAACATATCCACTTGTGGAGGGAGGTGTTGTTGGTTGTTGTGGTTCTACTGATTGTTGTTGTTGGCTAACTGCTGAGTGATCATCTGAAAGAATTGGGTCTGTGCTCGGGCGGCGACGGGGATCACGGGATAGCCGGAAATCCGGCGGAGACGGCGCGGGCGGAGATTCCGGCGTGATGGGCGGCGCCTGCCCATTGGGGAAGAAGCCCGTCTGACGGGTGGGGCCCGCTCGTCAGCGGCACGTGCGGGGGCGCGCGCACAGCGTCTGGTTCGGTTCGGTTCAGGACTGGGCCGGTCCGGTTTTCCCTTTTTTTTCTTTAGCCTTTTCTTTTTCTGTTTTTCTTATTTCTTTGATATCTTTTGATTTTGAACTCCAAATTGGTCCAAATAAATTCCAGAAAATTTGTAAAATCATGTTCTATCATCATACAACTTTTGGGAGTGATTTTCCCTCAAAATAAAATATATAAAAATACATTTTCCCTGTAAATGCCTTTAGGGCTATATATCTATTTAAATAAAATGTTTTTTTCAACTCCAAATAATTATCCAAAAATTATGAGATAGCTCATTTATGCAATAAACCCCTTTTATACATAAACCCTATTGGTTTGAAAATCCAAAGCTTAAATGGGTGTAAACCCTAAGGTTTAATTTGAAATAAAATCTTTCCAAAGGCTTTTGGGATTCAAATTTGAATTTCAATATGCAATTGTGGCATGATGCTTATGGATGCAATGCACATGTAAAAGTTTGAAATTTTTGGGATGTTACACCTGTGGACGAGGAGGAGTGTAGAGCGACATCTGAAAGAAAGTGGTTGCAGGATTAGAACTTTGGAAGAACTAGCTTTATCTATGCACTATAGATATGAGCTAAATAAGAAGGAATTGTCTTTTCTCTGACAACGAAAACCACAAAAGACCTGAATGCCACCAACTAAAAGGAACTACGGAAACAAACCCCGAGATACCTAGTTTACAAACTGAGGAAAAGAGGGAATTTTCCAAAACAAGAAGGGTGGGTGGGTGGGGAAAGAAGAAAAATCAGAGTCTACTTTTCCATTTTCAAATAGTTTAGAGATTAAAATAGGGACTAGACTCAACTTTGACCATTTCTAACCAGGGAGAAACCTAAGGGCAGCGAGGCTGTGATACCAAATTGTGAGACCCTGAGACTGGATTTATGCAATTTAGCCCCAAATGCTAACTCGTGCATAAATCGAGCCCCAGTGCCTCCTACGATGAACACTTGACAACATACACGCAATGTGTTCACCGCAGGTTGGAACAACAATGATATCACTACATCACTCTAAGACACAAGGATTAAGTCAAGCTCATACATGGAGCAAAATACCAAGTTATTACAACTCACGGACACATGTCCACAGTCATCATTACACCAGCGGAAGCAATTTAGGCCCGAGTACGGACAAGTTACAATTGTTGCCTAAGAGGCTGAAACTGGAAAAGGAGAGCCCACCACAAGTTCACAGAACCCTGCTCCGGAATCTTCTAGCTAAGCGTCGAAGCTGTCGTCGTCGAACTCCACGAAGTAACCACTCACTTGTTCCTCCGGAAACTCTGGAGAAAACGACGTTGCAAACGACTGAGTACAAGGTACTCGCAAGACTTACGGGAGATCTAAACTAGATATGCAACAAGTCTCATAGATGGATAAGATGGTGGGGTTATGCAGCAGCAATATATCTGGAGGGACATACTAATGACATCGTCTAATTAGAGGATAAGAAGCGTCTACCCAGTGAGGTGATGATCTATCAACTAACACCAACCAAACACAACCTCATATCACCCCCTCAACCCCTTGTGAGGAAATTATCCAAAGGCACTCACACTGAAGCAGTTTTAAAGCATATCCAAGATTAAGGGTAATTACTACACAAGTTTATGAAATTAAGTTAATTAAATGGTATGATTTCTCTATGATCAAGTAATGACCAACCAGGTCGTCCATAACCGCGGACATGGCTTTCTGAAAGATTTTATCCCTGCAGGGTGTGCTAATTTACCCGTACACGTTCGTCCAACCCTTGACGCCACTAGCATGGAACACACGCAAAAGCATGTGCCGGCAGGATTGAGCGACACGACGTTTCCAAGCCCCACAACTAATCTAGGGAACCACCCAATTGAGTCTAATCCGAAACGAGAGCCCGGCCGAAGCGTCGTACGGACTCAAGAGTTGCGGGAACAGCTGGTAGTGGTTCAGTGTCCGCAGAATAACCACACCAGACGTGTGCCGCAGCCCTATATGTATGCAAAGTACCAACAAGTCTCCAAACACAACACCAGTGTATATACGATATGCCAAATGGAACACCTGAACTATGTGGCCCGTAGAAGAGCTATGAAATGAGTACTAAGCCGAGGGGGAACCCATATATTCTCCCACGAGCGGTTAGCGCGAAGTTTCTTGGGTCAGCGAAAATGATAACTCATTCCTTAGGCTGGCGCCAATGGAACAAAACACCAATGCATTAGCACGGCCTCCCATCGTTGCCTTGTGCAGGTAAGAACAGGCACAGTTTAAATAATTGCAGTTAAATACGGAAAGTAGCATGTGGATGTAGCAATTGTATAACCCCAAGTAAGGACACTAGACGAGCAAGCTCAGCAAACTTCTAATGACCAACTAGGCGAATACATACATGTGACATGGTAATAGGATAAGGAACAAGACAACAGTCATTTGAGTAGAGCTGACTAAAGCTATGCTATCCTAGAGGCATCGTGACAAGAACCGAGAACGTAACTTAATGCAAGAATGAGAGAGAGACATTGGGTATAATCAACATGTTCAAGGGATGGCTACTTGCCTGGATTCTCGGTCGCTGGGCACCGAGAGAGGGGATCCGAAGAAGTGTGGGAACCCGGATCGTCGACGGAGTAAGTCGGAGTCGCTAACGATAAGATTCAAACACACAAGCTAGGTAGAATAAGCATTCATAGGGTGCAATGCGCAAACAAGGATGCATGGCATGTGATAGAATGATGCATCCAATTTAATCAAGAGTTCTAGGCATTTAGAGAAGTAGATTATCCATTAGATGGTAAGATGGATGGTAACGGTGGTTACACTTTTCTCAAATATATTAAACAGTCACATTGTCATAAAGTACAGGCTCCAAGGAACAATTCAGATTTTTACAGAAGGTTCAAATTCATTACCAATTTTAAACAAGGAGCTACACAAGTTCTTATGTTTGAATTTCAAATCTGGGACATATTTGAAATTTGAAACCTCAAAGTGTAAATCTAAATGCACGGTTAAATTCCCTGCATTTTTCTGATTCCAAAACATATATGGTTTGCTCAGTTTGGACATAGAAGGCAATTACTAGGATTTAAACAAGATTTGAAAAAATTCTGGAAATTTAAAACAAATGAAAACACACAGGGAACTAAAACTACGTGGGCGTAGTTAGCCGGTGCGGCTGACAGCGGGCCCGGAAGGCTGACTAGGAGAGGCGCACTGAGCTGGCTGCCGCGGTCACTGACCGGCGGGTCCCACCTGTCAGATGTGGACAAAGAGTAAAAATGTGGGGTTTTTACCCTGCACCCACGGGAGATTGAACCCGGGTCGGTTTGACCGAGCGAACGAACGAGCGAGGTAGCCAGTGGGGACAGCGAGCGGATCTCAACAGGGATAGGGCGCATGTCTTTTTAACCCGACGCAAACCAGCATCTAGCGGGCGCGCGCGACGGCCATGGCAGAGCTCGCCGGCGGCGCGCAGAAATATCCTAAGTGGCACAAAGACCACCACAACGTCCTTAAGGAGTCGACGGCGCGGCAACGACCAGTAGCTCGCCGGCGGCACGGCGGAGCACGCGTGCTCGGCTAGGGCGATACGACGCACCAAAACGAGCGCGGAAAGAAGAGGGAGGAAGAGGAGCTCACCCTGAGTCCCTAGGAGGAAGCTGACGAGGATTGGTGGACGGGCTTGTCGGAATTGGCCAGAGAAGCGGCAATGGCCGGCGAGGAAGGAGTCGTTCTAGGCGTCGACGTGGACGTTCCCCGTCCAATTCCTTGCACGTGCGCGTAGAGGACGACGAGCCGCAGCTAGTGACGCGGTCGGGGCATCGTGGTTCGGCCGGAGACGGCGGCGCGTCGCGACGGCGTCCACGGCTCGGAAGAAGGCGACGGCGGCGGCGTAGAAGGAGGGAGAGGAAACCCTAGCTAAGGTTTGCCTGGCGCTGAGGAAGGGAGGAGGCGCGGCACAGCTTATAAAGGCAAAGCGAAGGAAGCTGTCGCTGTCGAGGCGGACGTGGCGTGCGGGGCTCACCGGCTAGGAGGAAGAAAAGATGAGGAAGAAGAAAGCCTGTGAGAGAACGCGCATTTCGCGAAATACGCCTTCAACATGGGGAAGCGCACGGCGGGCGGCGGGGCGTGCGCGGGAGAAGTGGGCCGCGGCGATGCGGCGCGGCGGGGCGGGGCAGCAAGGCGGGCGCGCGCGAGGCCGTGCCGAGGCGGCTGCGGGGCTGGCCCGGGCCTGAGGTAAGCAAGTAAAGGTTTTCTTTTTCCTTTTCTTTTTTTGTTTTCTGTTTTTGCAAATAGTTTTTGGATTCAAATTTCAAATACCATTTTGAAAAGCTGAGAAGTAGGAGAATTCAAATATGGTACTAGTATTTGGAAATATTCAAATGGGGTCAAAGGTTTTAAAACAAGACCCATTTGAATATCATTTGAAAATATAGGAAGAAGGATGATTCATAATTGAATCTTCTAGCAAATTCAAACAACAAGATTTCAAACCACAAGTTAAAATGTAATTTTCAAATTTTATGTGCAACAAAGAAGTGATGACATGGCATGGATGCGAATGTAAAATGTTATGCAACAAGAATTAAATTACAAACAGGTCCAAACAAGGGCTTAAATGTAAATTTTGCTCTTGGGCTGTTACACGTTGTTTCTTGGCTCGGGCCGCCGGCGAAGTGCTAGGCTGCCCCTCTTCTTCGAAGACCTGCGGAAACGCAGAAGCGGAAGTTAATAAAACCAGTGGAAATCTAAGAAGTTAAAACGCTTAGATGAAGTAGCATTACCCCGGCGGGTTGAGCTTGAGCACTCGGTCTGCCAGGATGCTCCTCGCTGGGGGGAACCAACGGTGGGGATGGCTTCGGTTGCCACCCCGCTGCCAGCAGGATCCACTGTCCCCTCGTCCGGCGGTGGTGCTTGAGGCGGCGGGCTCGTCTCACGCTCGCTCCCCCTTTGTGCCGCCGTCCACCTCACCAGGGGGACATCCTCATCCCTGTCGTCGTCCTCCTCCGGCACGCCCCTGCCGGCTTCCTGGGGAGCGTTGTCCCGGAGTCTCCACCGGCGCCGAGAGAAGAGTCATTGCCGGCACCCGAATCCCCCGACATGGCGAACTCCCAATCCGAGTCCTCTCCCTCCTCTAGCTCCGTAGCCGGCTCCTTGCCGGCACGGGTCCTGGGCTGCGGGGGAAGGCCCCTCGACGTGGAGTCTTCCACGAGTCCCCACTCGTCACAGAGTGGGTAGTCCCGAGCTCCTAGGTTTGGGACCCTGGCGTGGAGCGCTTGTGCTCCAACCGGCAGTAGCCTGAAGGCTTCATCCTCGCCGGTGATGCCCTTCACCTAGACTTGGATCTCATCCGGGGTCAGGTCTTTGTGATGTAGCCGGGTACGGGCGCTTGGCCCGGTGTACATCCACGCCGGATGTGAGCACCGCTGCAGGGGAGCTACGTGCCTCCCGATGAAGTTGCGCGCCACATCCGTATCAGTGAGCCCGGCTTCGCAGAGCGCCCGGATCTTGTTGCTAACGGGGGCCAGCTCGTCGTCCTTGGGGGCGCGGAAGGTCCTCGTGGAACTCCTGGAGCTCGTTGGTGCGCATCAGCACCAATCACTGCCCCATTCACTCTCGATCTTCTTCTTCCCTAGCTGGATGAACTCCGGCTTCAGCTTGTCGCGGAACCGAAACACTACGCCCGTGGACAGGGAAGCGTTCTTCTTCGGCCTGGGGTAGTAGTATTGGCGAAACAACGCCACCGATGGCATCACCCCCACGAACGCTTCACAGAGGTGTTGGAAGACAAACAATATGAAGAAGGACGTGGGGTGAACCTGCACTAGCAGGAGGCCATAGGACTCCATGATAGCGTGGAGAAAGAAGGAATGCGGCCGCACGAACCCGGCAAGGACGAAGCATCCGAAGACCTAGAAGTACTGCTTGTTGCGGTCCCCGCCGAGGGGCAAGACCCGCGTCAGCCCATACTCGTTGTGCTTGGTGGCAAGCGCCAAGGCCAGCTTCTCCACCCCCTCGCCATTGTACCTGGGGGTGAAGAAAGCGAACTTGGCTCGCATCTCCTCGTCTTTCCACCCCCTCTCCGAAATCTCTTTCTTGGAGGCTTTCTCGCTCTTCTCTCCTTTGCTACTGTTGCCCTTGGGGCGATTCTGGCCCTTGGAAGACATCGGAGAAGATGGGGATGAGCTTGGCAAGGGTTGGGGCGCGACGAGCTTGGAGGGCAGTAACAGAAGCAGAAGAAGTGGGGGTGCCTTGGCGCCGCCGGCCTTGGGTATTTATCTGAGGCTGGCGGGTCGCAACGGATACCTCCATGATAAGCAATTAAGTGCCCTACAATTTTGGAGGAATCAAGATAGGGTGCGCGATGTGGCCATAACTCCCTGGTAATCATGAGGAACAAGGCAAGAGATCATGCGGCCAACGTGGCCGGGTACCAGGAATTTTTGGTGGGACCCACACGTCGGTGAGGGCGTAGCCCGGACCGACCAAGGACAGTGTAACCCGGGAACTCAAGGTTGCCAATCCACGCATGGTGGCTACTGTCGCAACACTGGCCCACAGGGTCCCACTGATGCAGGACGCGTGGGTCGCAACGACTGAGATCCCGCAAGGACAGCTTCTCAGGAAGGGCGAATCCGGGAAGCCCACCCCCGCAAGGCCAATTAACGGGCCTCCAAGAAGACACTCACTGACAAGACCATCACACTGGAGGTTGAAAAGCTCTGACACCATTTACAACGTCAAGGCCAACATTCCGGGTAGAAAGGATACCCTTCCACACTGGATACCCGGGAAGCGCCTTCCCGGCAAGGTAAAGACGCGCTGCCCCCGCAGCATCCCGGCAATGGGAGCCCGGGCCTACGGGCGGGGTTAGCAGAACGGTGAAGACAGGGCATTTAATGCTCTAACAGAGGCTACAACGCCAGGTCTAGTCTTGCACAGCACGGCTACGGCGGTTACCCTATAGCTCATTCTATTCACCACAAACAGTGGCCTGGGCGCTGCATGAAGCGCCCAGCGAAGATCAGCAGTAGAGTATGACTTGTTGCGTTGACTATAAAAGGAGGACCAATGCCACCGGTCAAAAGGTTCAGCATTTACCCAAATGGACAAGCACTTAGAGGGACAAGTAGCTAAGCCCGGGAACCCCCCCGACAACCTGTAATACACACACTAGTTGAATACAACACAAAAGCAGGACCTAAGGTGTTAGACCTCCACCGAACCAAAAAGGAGTGCCAAGCATCCCCGGTGCCGGAGTTTCGGGCTCCGACATGCCGGGTCGTTGAAAAGGATCCGGCCATCATGTCGAGGGAAAATATATGATAAAAAACCAGAGAATAACAATGCGGAATGAATATACATAGAGAAAATAAAAATAGTCGGCATATTTTTTTTCTGTACGTTAGTATGTTTTGTATTTACATTTTATTATTTGTTTATATTCTTTTATTTTTTTTTATATTTTATTATTTCTCTCTACGCACGGGTTTCACTAGTAACATAAGAAATGCCACCGTGCCTGCTAACCCACAGATCTGCCGCTCCCGAACCCCTCGCATATTTGTTTGAACTAAAAAGAGTCAAAGCATGCCAGTAAAAAATTTGCAGCTCTACTATCCCATCGCTATTTTTTTTAATAGAGCCTCCCATGGCTATTCGCTCCTGTACGTTCAATAGTCATGGAACTTCTCCTTCCAGGACGATCAATGTACTTTTCTGTCGGCCCACAAAAGGAAACCAAGCTCTTTGCGGGAAGGGTGCAGACGCTCGAATTAGTTCTTCTGAATCCGACAGAATACATGTACATGTCAAGATAAAGTAGAAACGCATGTGGAAAAACGCAGGTTTTATCAGTTCAAGGGTTTAACGAACTTAGTCATTTCTGTTCTCACGAAAACATGGGTAAATCTTCTTCTCACTTGGGACTGCAGAACCAGCAAATGATTCTCAAAGTAGCCATGTCTTGAGGCACTTCAAATCCGAGCTGAAACTGTAGACTTGACCTGCAGAGACACTGATCATGACATTGTGGCCACCATAGTGAAGCCTCGCAAGTGAATTCTGGCTGCTGCCTGACCACAGCAGAGCTTCATGAAGGCTACCTTCCTTCCAGCAAATGTTAACAGTCACCCCACCTCGGGCCTTGAGACCTTTGACACAACCATGAGGCCACTTGTCGCGGGGTAGAGCAGGGAGCAGGTACAGGTCACTCCCAGTGCTCTGTACCAGCATTTCGGACAATGCAGCAGGGAATCTACAGGAGAAAACAATTAGGACATGTGAAAATGGATCGTTAAAAGTAAGAACCGCAGTGACTATTATCATAGAGTAAAATTTTGGATCCCTTTTAAGTCGCCAACAGTTTGAAAGCCTCCAGGTCAATTAGAGCTGCGACTCCTGATCTCACAATTCAAGGGAATCATGGTATAGTGGACAGATTGGATCGAAAATGATTTACTATGCTAAAAATGATCTGCTTTACCCAAAATTTGCATCGATTTGGAATGGTGGATGTGCTGCGAACAAATTGCTGTATAGACCTCCTTCCTTTTCAACCTCATGTTTTGGATCTATCAAACTGATTAGCTGCAGAATCATTTTGTATGCATGCTCGCTGTTGTGAAGATGAGCCCACAGAGCCATTTTCCATGCAGTAGACCACCCAGGGCCTTCATCACCTAAACAATTGTACAATATAAAAAACTGGCGGGTTCATAAAACCGGGGGCCGGTTCAACAAATTGAACATTACTAACAGTGTCATGCAATTGTTGAAAGGTAAAGAACATAACACCTAGTTATACAAGCAATCTGCATAAGAAAAAGGGAGCGACTAAATCTTAGTCGCCTGAGAATTAAGTCTTTCTCAGTCAATCTGTTTTTTAAGACGTACGTACGTTTCGATCCCTTTGTGCTATCGCATCGTATAAAAGAAAACGAAGGTTTCACATGGGCTGGACGTTGGGCTCATTGGCCGAAGTGGGCCTGGACTTTCTGGTCGTCCATTGTCTCGTATGTGTGTGTGTGTGTTTACAGTCTTGTGTTTCTGTTAATTGTATACCATTCGCTATAAAAAATGTTGATTGTATACCAAAATTTGAAAAGTCGGTTACAAATTGGAATATTGGTTGTTATTTTGTATTCCCTCCATCAACAAAGGATGTCTCAATTTTGACAAAATTTGAATGCATCTATACACTAAGTCATGTCTAGATACATCCAAAATTTGACAAACTTGAGACATCTTTTGTTGGATGGAGGGAGTATAAAAAATGTTATCACATCTCGGACGGTCTAGTATGAAGTTGTTTTTTTCGAAAGATGTTACCGTTCCCGTGAGCGATGATCTGGATATGCAGTTGCATCACTTCACATTGGCTCCACCGTGTTTACCCTGACCACCACTGCTACCGAATATGACATATACTCTATGGCAAGAGTAGTCTTGGAATGTTGTGCATGTGCCGAAATAATTACCAGCATCAAAATATAAGGATTTTAGTTTTTACAAAAAAAAAAGAACAAGGAGCGAATATATATACATAAGTAGTTAAGAAGGAAAATTACTTTGGCAAGTTGTACATTGGCGATGGTTGAGTTGCCCACGGGCATAATGTGCAACGAGGACTTAAATTATATAGCTGCTCGAAGGGAAAATGACAAAGACATTCAATATAATGGTTTTTTTTGGGGAAAATGTAAGAAAAAGAGTGTGTCTACGGTAGGTTGCCTAAGAAAATCTTTTAAATCTCAGCCATGTGCAACTCAATCATAATAACTCAAATTGCACACCAAAAATCATATTGCGTAACTCACTCTCAAAAAAGCTAAATTGCACACAAGGGGGATGATTTGCAACTCACCCGCAAAAAACTCGATTGCACATCAAGAGTTTTAATGTGCAACTCAACCTTTAAAAAATGTTGCACATCAAAGAATATGACGTGCAACTAAAAAAACTCAATTGCACGTCAAAAGTTTTAATGTGCAAACTTACCCCCCTCTAAAAAACAAAATTGCACATCAAGAGAGATGATGTGTAACTAACTCGAAAAACTCAATTGCAAATCAAGAGTTTTTATGTGCAATTCAACTCATAAAAAGACTAAATTTCACATCAAGATATATGATGTGCAAGTAACTAAGAAAAATCAATTGTAGAATTTAGATCATGGTTTTACGTGCAACTGACCCCCTAAATAAATTAAATTGCACATAAAGAGACATGATGTGAAACTAACCCCCTTAAAACTAAATTGCACATAAAGAGAGATGATGTGCAACTGACCTAAAAATTACACATGAGCAGGGAGCTTGTGCAACTGGCATAAAAAATTCAAATCAACTCATCCCTAACTTTTTCTTATGCAATTTATACTTAGAAAATCCGGAAAAGCGAACATAGAAAAGTAGCCCACAAGGAAAAGTATTATATCAAGTTGCATGTTAGTGATGATCAAGTTATACACGGGTGTAAAGTGCAACTATGCCCGGAATTTTTGCAACCGTCTAGGAAAAAAATGATAACAACATAAACATACATATGATTGAGTTTATTGAATAAAAAATCAAGGAAGAAAGAAAGAGAGATGATAGATAAGAAAAACAACGAGAAACAACCCAATGAGAAGAAAGATCCACAATCGACAAATAAATTATCCTCACAAGTTGCAAATTGGTGATGGTTGAGTTGCACAAAGATATAAGGTTCAAGCATTTATTGGATGACATAAGAAAAATAGCCACAAAAAACACACACCTTATAAATACTTCTTATCACCCGGTTCATCCCTTCTCTTGTTGAGACAACGCAAAAGCTAAAAGAAAGTCAAACGGAAAAAAAAATCGCAGGTCCAAAAACAAAAAAGCCTAAAAATGAGCCAAACAAGACAAGCCCGATATCCGGAAGCAAAGGCCATCCAGGAACACAAGCCCACAGCATATAACATCTACCAGAAAAATCGCTGGATTATGCCCAGCCTTTCTGTTGTTAATTAGATCAAACAGCCCATAACACAAACAAGATATTGGAAAAAAGGTACCCAGCCCACCATCACACCACGACCGACTACAACCAGCCCAGCTTTCACGCCAAAACGGATCGGAACGATTCCCTCAAACAAATAAAACGGGCCAGAACTATTCGCTCGAACAAAAAACCTATTTCTCAGTCGACTGAGATCTAGCAAAACCGAATTACAAAATGTAACTGAAGGACCTTTATTTATTTATTTATTTATTTATTCTTCCTATACCTATTCCTTGTATGTTCAACAGTTAACCCTCGAGATCTCAAAAAAGTTTAGATCAACATGGAGCTATGCAATGTTGAGTAGCCATTGTGTGAAGGGAAGCTCAAGAAACCGTCATCCCCAAGCTGGTATTTAAATTTTTAAGAAGAACCCAAGGCCCAAGCTAAAGACAGTATGAACTTCAAAAGAGGATCAAAATCTAGTCCTGCACACTTTTTTTTTATCTCCTAATACTGCAGTTTTAAGATGACCAAAATACCTCTTTTGTAAAGACTATTGCCAACAGCTTTGCAGAGATCAGGTGTTTGCTCAAGTGTCATAGTATGTCCAGGATAAAGACCAAAGAGATGAGATACATGTCTGTGATGAACCTCAGGATCCTGGAAGTCTCTTGCCTGTGCATAGAACACAAGTATTCCAAGAATTAATGCAACGAAGCAAAGCACTTGAAAGATGAACAAATCAAAAAGTATCCACTAACCCACTCCATGATTGTAATATCTCTAGCAATTTTAATAGGTGGGAGCCTTGGTAGTGCCTTTTTGATCCTCTGGACCACATCAGTCCCAGACTTCCCTAGAATCTGATAGAAACATATTAATACTTCAAAAGCATACACATTCAAAGGAATGCATGCTCAAATGACAAAAGACTTAATTATTAGTATAATATACTCCCTCGTATCCATAATAAGTGTCTCAGATTTTGTACTAACTTAGTACTAAAGCTGAGACACTTATTATGGATCGGAGAGAGTACATTTTTTCAAGCTATATGCTTCAGTCATATGGCATTAAACTATATGCATAATCTAATATTCGTTTCTTTTAGTAAGTTTTTTTCTTAAGACTTACATCAGCAGACAGAAGAACAGCTGAGAAAACTTCTCTAATAACTGACATGTCCATAGTTGTTGAGTAGCTCACGCACGCTTTCTTGCCATCTGGAGCAATAAAGTAATGCTCTGGGGAAGTGGAAGGATTGGTCTCCAGCTGCCCTCCTTGCCCCTCAATCAACCATGACAACAGAAAGGAAGCAGAACCTTCCAAAAGGGGATACGCTGTTTTCTCCAAAAATTGCTGTAAAGAAAGAACAGAATATGACACCTGCTGTAATTTGATCTTGTCTACATCACATTTATGTTTTTTCATATATCCAGAAGGTGATCTCAGTTTGCTACAAAGAAAGAACAGTGTGGAGTTCACCATTATCTCAACAACACCATCTAAGAGAATATACATCTATTACAACACAAGAAAAAGGTGGAAATAGATGTACTGAGCTACTACCCCCTCCATCCAAGCTCATTAGGCCCCGTACCAAATCTGGGTTTCCCAGTATCATAAGGCCAATTTCCAACTCCACTCACTTAATTACAAGTCTCCTGGGTTCCAAATCTGCATTAACTTCGACGAATGAATTCATGCCTTTTGCAACCTTTGGAGGTTGTGTCGCTTCCTAGTCGGCTAGGGGGGAGCTTGGAAGTCTTCCTGGTTCTGAAGAAGCCAAGAAGTTTGTCAGGATTTGTGGATTTCTTGTGAAAATCCAGTCCGAGTATCTGGGCATGGATTTTTTTTGTCCTATACTTAAGGAGGTTTAAGGCAAGTACTTTGTGTCCGTAGGCTTTTGTCGCCAAGCCTCTCCAACAGATACGTAGGATAACGCCAACGATCCAAACTCTCCAGTAAATAGCTTTAGTGTTTCCATGTTGGTAGAACTTCCATGTGTTAGGGTCTACCGCACTGGCGGACCCAGGTTTTTAATATTGGGCGGAGCAAAGACAGAATGACATAAAAATTTCAGGACATTGCACTGGTTCAGAAGATAACCGGGAGAAGATCAGAGAAGGCAATCAGTGTTGGGTCGGGCTGGCGAATTAGGTACCAAACCGACACTTTAGTTCTATATTTTCTGATAATTTCTACTAATGTTGTGCTGTTAAGAAGAATTTCAAGAATTATTGGGTGGGCATGCCCCAGCCAAACAACCCGGATGGGTCCACCGCTGGTCTACCACTTTCCTTACGGACCACATATTTTCTAAGGCTAAAATTTAGCAATTTTTCTATTCACCAACTCTAGTTGACTTAGTTGATCCTTCAGGTATTCAGGTGAATGCCAAAAATTCTGGTAGAATTTTGATATGGATTACTGTCAGGCTCCGGGGATACAGGGGTATCCAGGAACCTAGGAGCATGGACCACGACCCCACCGCGCCTGTCTAAGCCCCCCGGGGGCTGCCTTCCCGGGAACCCTGTGTCTGTTCTCTCCTTTCCCGGACCCGGAGCCTTGGGGCGCCTGGTCTAGTGCCCGGGGAGAGAATACGTCAGTACTCACTCCTTACCTCAGCCGGTCCTGAGCTCCTACTTTGGCGCCCACGAGCGTGGGCTAGTACGAATCTGCCCGTTCAGAGGCCTCTTTGGGAGTGCACGACTGTGGTGTGACGATTGCCGATGAGGTCTACAAGCTGGACGCGGCAGGTTCACTTTTTCCTTTTGACCGGCCAGCTTCCATGCCGCGCCAGGTTTTTCACCGTTTCGGCCGAGAAAGGGACGAAAGCTTCTCTGCACCCCGGACCGGGTACAGAGCACTTTGGACATAAGCCATAGAGCAGGCGAACAGCTTCGTATTCGTCTTGTAGCGGGGATGTTCTCCTGTAGCAGCACGCATGCAGTGTGCCCTAGTTCGCCACTGTGGTGTCCCCTTGAACTATAAAAGGAGGCCCGAGGCTTCCAAAAAAGGGGGGCTGCGCGATTGCGGTGGGACGATCGCCGACGAGGACTACACGCTGGACGCGGCAGGTTCACTTTTACCTTTTGACCGGCCAGCTTCCATGCACGCCAGGTTTATCACCGTTTCGGACCAAACAAGGCCGAAAGCTTCTCTGCGCCCCGGACCGGGTACAGATCACTTTGGATAGAAACCACAGAGTAGGCAGACGGCTTCATATTCGTCTTGTAGCGGGGATGTTCTCCTGTAGCAACACGCATGCTGTCTGCCCTAGTTCGCCACTGTGGTGTCCCCTTGAACTATAAAAGGAGGCCCGAGGCTTCCAAAAAAGGTTGGCATCAGGCTTAGACCAGGCATAGAGAGCTCGGGGTAGGAGAAGGGTTGGTGCTCTGACTGCCGAAGAAGAGCAGCGGCCGCTTCTCCCTCCTTCCTAGGTCGCCGTAGCTTAGGCTAGAGCTCGACGTTCCGGCAGCTCCTTGTAATCTTTCCTTGAGCCATCCACCACCATCAACACACAAACAAAGCAGGCCGTAGGGTATTATACCTCCGGGTGGCACGAACTTGGGGAAACGATCGGAGTCGAAGTCATTACCGACAAGTTCGAAGCGCTCCCCGCGCCACCCTACCTAAACAAAAAAGGGGGTGATCGCACTCTCGGTGTCCACGTTCGCAGACGCGACATCTGGCGCGCCAGGTACGGGGCGCAAGTATTTTCGAACCTTCACCAACGTCAACTTTGATTCCATCCTCTGCATCGACAATGAAAATGGCACATCGCCGCAAGGTTGTGTCGTCGCGCGCTGCCACCAGGTCGAGCGCTCAGCGGGGTGCGCCGTCCGCTCAGCAGCAGGAGAGCGACAGCACGTCCAGCCGCCCCAAGCCGTCACCCTTCGCGTGAGGCCGAGCCCAACGCGGTCACCCGTCTCGCGACCAAGCGCCGAGTGCCGCGGTAACGCCCCACGTGCACTCGTCTCGGGAGCACAACCCGAGCGACGACTCGTCACCGTCACGTCCACCAACTCCACGGGACATGCAGTCGTCCCACCCGCCCTCGCGTGGCGGTTGCTCTCTTTCCACTCGCCGGAACGGAGAGTCTCACGGCAGCCGGGCCTGTGCGACACGAGGTACTCCACCCCCGGCACCGGCCGAGCTCGACACTGCCTCGGAGGCCTTGGCGGCAATGGACGCGATGCTTCATTTCCCGCCGGCCAAGGACTCGCCTCAGCAAGGTGAATGGAATGCGTGGCTCGCCGCTCTGCTCGCTCTCCCGCCTGCACAGCGCGTGCGCTAGGCCCTGTCGCGCACCACAGGAGCAGTGCACTCGGCTGGGGCTACCCGCGTGCAGGGAAATGCTGGGGCTCGGCCCGTTTCCTCGTGCCCGAACACCGACGACCGGTGCGGCGGGCCTGCCCGTGTTGCTGGGCAAGATGATCACATCTCCCTCAGCTCGTGTGCACCGCCCTCCGGAGAAGATCTCCGTGCGCACCTCAATGGCCGCCTCGGTGAGGACACTCGTGTCTGCATCGAGCGCCGCATGGAGCACCGTCGCGAACGGGAGAACGAGCCTACAAACTCCGTCGAGCTCGGGACTGCCATCCATGGAGCGGAATGCCTCGCATTCGTCCCGGAACAGCGCCAAGTCATCTGGCCGCCCATTTTCTGCCCGGACGTGGGCCCCAAGTATGATGGTAAGACCTACCCGTTGGATTTCTTGCAGGTGTACTCTGTGGCTTGCCTCGCCGCCGGAGCCGATGGGAAGGTCATGGCCAACTAGTTCTCCCTGGCCCTCAAGCGAGAGACGCGTTCCTAGCTCATGAACCTCCCGCACAACTCCTTCAAGTCTTGGAGTGACCTCTGCGCAGTTCCTTGGTGCCTTTCTGGGAGGGTACAAGCGCCCGGGGGCGGTCAGCGACCTCCACGGCATCCTCCAGAAGCCCAGCGAGTCCCTGCGCAAGTTCATGGTGCGCTTTGGCAAGACCCAGCGCATTATCCCCAGCGTCTCCCTGGAGACGGTCATCACCGCGTTCCACGCGAATGTGCGGGATGTCCGGATGCGGGAGAAGCTGAGCACGCGCATTCTCCGGATCACCACCGAGTTGTACGGTCTTGCCAACAAGTGTGCCCGGCAAGAGGAGGCCCGGGGAGGCCCGCTCTAACTTTGAGTCAAAAGGCGCGAAGAAGGAGGCACGGAAACGCGAAGCCAACCACGTTCTTGCCGCGGAGCAGGGAACCGCTCCCGCGAAGAAGGCCAAGGGTATCGATGCCTCCCCGGACCCGGGGACCGGCATGTGGTGCCTCATCCACAAGTCTCCTACCCACAACCTCCAGGATTGCAGCAAGGTAAAATACATGGTAGAAAATAATCGCTCTGGTCGCAGGGAGCGGAAAAACCCTGCAGACGGCAAGTGCTTCAACTGTGGCGAGCCCGGCCACGTGTCCCGGGATTGCCCCATGAAGGAGAATGCCGCGGGCAATGCTTGGGCTAGGGAGCCCGCGGAGGTGGCTGCGCGGGGCGCCACCTCTGCCCGTGCTCCCCTGGTCGAGGACAACAACAACGACAACCTCGACAACGACAACGACGACTACACAGCTGACGAAGAGGGCAAGGGCGCCGGGTACCAGTCAGCCAATGAGGTGGTATGCATCCACGGGGGAGCCTTAGCCTTTGCGTCTCATCGTGAATTCAAGAAGCTCTCCCGGAACCCATGCGCTCTGCCCAAAAGCTGTTGAGCTGATCTGCGACGCCTCACGTTCGATGCGGCCGATCATCCTGAGCGCACCACAAGTGTGGGCATCCTGCCCTTGGTGGTTTCTCCGACCATCAACAACACCCTGGTGACAAAGATGCTCGTGGATGGGGGCTCAAGCCTGAACCTCCTGTCCGTAGAGGTCATGGGGAAGCTACAGATCTCCCAGTCCCGCCTGCGTCCCACCAAGACCTTCCAGGGAATCAATCCCGAGGAGACGCAGCCGCTGGTACAGATCACACTACCGGTCACCTTCGGGTCGGCCAAGAACTTCCGCACCGAGAACGTCATGTTCGACGTGGCTGACATCCCCTGCCATACAACGGCATCCTGGGGCACCCGGCACTGGCCAAGTTAGTGGCGGCGTCGCACTATGCGTACAATGTCATGAAGGTGCCCGGGCCCGCAGGGGTGATTACCATCAAGACTGACGTGAAAGATGTTGTGTTCTGCGTTGAGCAGGTTTTCGGAGACGCTGGAGGAGAGAAAGCGGCTGGGGCTGGCCTGGTTGGTACTACCGCCAAGGTCACCCCGCCAAGCCAGAAGCCGAAGGTCAAACGTGGCAAGAAAGCAGCAGCAGTGATCAAGAAGCCGCCCAAGGAGAACAATAAGTCCGTCCGGACGGGGCAGTGAGTTCGCGCTCACCTCAAGGGTGGCGGTCAATAGAGCCTGTCCAGGTTTCCCCCGTAGACAGCGAGCAGTATCCAGCCTCATTCGGACACAGTCTCCGCGAGTGGTGAGAAAAGTCTGCGTCCAAGCCAATCGCATGAACAGCATGAAAGTCTCATGTCCGAACCCCGTCCGCGAATGAGCAACGGGCCTGGGTCGCCCTAAGAACAGTGCCACGCCTGTAATGAACCTTATTAGTTTTACATTGCCTTGGTTGTATCCCTGGCTGTGAAATCGGCGCATGGAAGAATCCCTTCAGGAAGGTGGGCAGGCAAGCTAGGGTCAAGAAAAAAGGGTGTGCCAGCCCCACGCCGGGTGCTTCAGCTTCCACACCCGAGGCTGCCTCCGGAGCAGAACTAGGTTCGCCCCAAGAGCCCGGGTTATCGGATGGAATAAGTCACCGCCTGCCCGCCCCCATGAATGCTTTCCCCCCATGGGTTGGAGATTCACGGCCCGAACGTTCTTATCTCTAAGTGTTGCATATACATACAGCTATATCACTAACCCAGGGAACAGAACGGGTCATCTTCTCCACGGTGAGGAAGTTGACTCGAGGACAGGAGGGCCTGCCATCCTGGAACGGAGGTCGAGCCCGAGAAAAGCTAAGTAAAAGTCCTCATTGCCCTTTGTTCGTTTTTGGATTCTCCGAAGAGTGGTGGCCTAGTGGTTCCCGAGGAAGAGAAGATACCCGCTTATACATGGCTCGGCCGTTGAAGGGCGCCCGCCGGTAACCTTGCTCTCGTGTGAGTACCGAAGCATGCGTTGGCAGAGGGTGAAGTGACTCGAGGGGTGGCGCAGACCCTGTGGGCGCGCTCAGGACCACGTCCGAGGCGGCACAACTTGGTTTGCAGGCACTCGAGTCGTCCCCCGGAAACGTGGAGCTATCTAATGTATAATAACTATCAACCTCTTCCCAGGAAACACCGGGGACACCGGCAGAATAGCAAACCGGAGAATAAAAATATTAAACACGAACAAGTACGAATGTTTGAGACAAATTAAATCCCGGCCAACACACGCCGGGAATGAACAAAATGCAGGAGAA
Organism: Brachypodium distachyon; assembly: GCF_000005505.3. Taxonomy (NCBI): domain Eukaryota; kingdom Viridiplantae; phylum Streptophyta; class Magnoliopsida; order Poales; family Poaceae; genus Brachypodium; species Brachypodium distachyon. Next base: position 24,955,698 of record NC_016133.3, on the reverse strand, counting down.
AAGAAAAGGACCCGCCTAAGTGCGTCGCAGCCTTGCTTCCACCAGCTAGTCGACGGCGGGACGGACCGCGTTCTCCTCCTCGGTCCAGCGATCAGCAGGGACAGGCTAGAGGATCGCTTCTAGGGGGAGTAAAGCCAGGCGGTGGCGGAGCCGGCTTTAATACCGAAATCAGAAGCTGGGAAACCAAGCTCCTGACCTAGGCATCGATCATCGCCTCCTGATCGTTGGCGATCACGACCAGCTGCTCAGCCAAGTTGGATACGAAGCAGGTGATGCTCGTAATCTGGTCAGCGGAGTCCTGCAGATCCACGCCCATGGGAACCAACTCCAACGCACCCATTGCCGCGGAGGCCTCTCCGACAGCGTGAACAAGGTCCACCATCTTGTCTTCTATCTCTTGATGGATTACCCTGTGGTTGTTGTGCAGATTGGCGAGGTTCCAGGACAATTGGTCTGCTCAGGTCCACCGTCTCGGGGGTGCGTTCCTTCGGGAAGGGCGCGCGAGCTGGGCCCTAGGGAGGCGACCCCGGGGAAGGACCTTTGCCGGGAAGAGAAGCCACTCCGGGAGACAGCGCCGATGGCGCGTTCTCGGAGGAAGTGGGACCTGCACTTATAAGGGTAAGGTGCCTCCCTGTTGGTCTGTGTGTTGATCTTGCAAGGTAATAGCCGGGAACAGAAAATTTACCTGGCTTGAAGCATCCTGTGCTTGGGAATCAGTTGGGGGAGCTTCCCTGCTCCCCGGGTTTGCGGCAGGCGGCAGAACATCGTCCCCCGGCTTCTTCGGGCCAGCCACGGGGCTGCGAAAGAATCAAGGGAGGTTAGGTGGGTCCTTCGAGTACCGAAAGGGAAAGGAGGAGAATCTGCTTACCCGCCCTCTGCATCTTCATCGACCACGCAGAGCGCCCTCTGCTTCGGCAGCACGTTGGGAATGGGGGTGGAGCCAAGGCCTGGAGATGGGGCCGTGCCCTGACCCCACCGCCGGCGGCGGAAGGCTAGGGGTGTGTCGTCGCAGTCTTCCCAGTCATCCGCGCCTGCGCCGGAGGAAGCGCTTGCCGGCACCTTGCCCACCGCCCTGGCCGCTCCGGGGGCCCTGGCGGCGGGAGTGGAAGGAACTCCAATGGCTCGGCTAGACGGATTCCCGAGGGCCACGCGGTTTATTGACCCCCGCGTGATGCCAAGCCGACCCCGGACGCTCTCCATCGCCTCGCGCTCCTCCAAGGTTGGAAGCTGCCAGGACCTAATTATGCCCCAGCCGTCGCATACGGGCAGCGCGGCCAAAAGGTCGTCGCGCCCGTCGTCGCGCTCAGTGGAACGATCTCTCTAGGTAGTACCTTGGCATTCTTCGTGCCGAAGAAAACGACCAGAGTGTCGTAGAAGGTCTCGTCGTCCAGCTCGGCCCCTTCATCCGCGAACATGCCCATGCCGTCGCTGGGCCCTCGTACGCCCACGGGGCGTGGGATCTCCTCTGCAGCGGAGCTCAACGGCGGAGGATGAAATCCTACACCACCATCTGGGTCGTGAGGCCTTGCCCAACGAGATGCCTCACGCCGCACAGGACGTCCTGGAAGTCAGCATCATTCTCATCCAGCGCTAGGGTGCCAACGGGGCGCGACGCCGGCCTGACTGGGGCATCGAAGACGCCTTTTTCATCGTAGTGAACCCCGATGTGGCACCCGCGCGTCAGCCCGTCACCTCGATCCACCGAGGGGACTCCCGGATGTACTCACCCTCTAGTCTGTCCCGAAGCCTCGACGTGTTCCCTCCACTCAAGAAGGCTTCGCCGGAGACGACGGGGATGAAGAAGTGGCGGAAGAGCGTCACGCTCGGCATCACCTCGACAAAGTTCTCGCACAGGTGTGCGAAAACCTGAAGTGAGTAAAGTAGCAACACCGCCGCCATGAAGCACGACACCGGCGGGATGAGCCCCAGGACTAGGTGCTCCATGAACACTGTCCGAAAGATCCTCTTCTGCTGGTCGGCAGGCTTGAGCTTGGTGGCACCGTGCTTGTTGGTGGGCCCCGCCACCATGGTCCGTAGGCCGCCCATCTTGTCTTCGCCGCTAATGCCCTCACCGAGTAAGGCGAACCTATGGCGGGTGGCGGCGTCAAATTCATCGGCGCCGGCAACCTCCTTCCCCGTCCCCTTGGGCTGGCGAGCTTTGGAGGCCATGGGTGCGAGCAGCGAAGCAGCAAAGCAAGGAGGAAGACGAAGAGCTTGGGCTGTTGCTAGTTGTGGGCGAGAGAAGTGGCGGCGCCTTTTATGTTAAGGCTGACCCCTTGCCCTTCCCCTCGATTCGCCCAAAACCGCCCCGATTAACATGCCCATGAACCCAGAACCACAACGCATCTTCCCACGGAGTACGGGAATCGAGATCGCCGCACAGAGCAGTCAAGGCTACGTCCAGTCGTGGAAGGTCATCTCCACTTCGGCACAAAAGCGACCACACGCGATGCCAAGCACTCATTGCGATGGGCCCGTGCTCCTTGGGGAGCATCACCCGGCGAGAGGCTCTACATCAGTGCTTGCCTCCTGCCAAATCAACGCACAGGGGCTACTGTTAGCTCCGAGGATACGGGGGTATCCCGGAACCTAGGAGCACGGGCAGCGGCGCCACCGCGCCTGTCTAAGGCCCCCCGGGACGGGGTACCCCGGGGGCAGCCTTCCCGGGAATGACTTACCGGAAACCCTGTGTCTGTTCTCTCCTTTCCCAGACCCGGAGCCGAAAGGCTCCGCGGGGGCGCCTGGTCTGGTGGCTGGGGAGAGAATACGTAACTGCTTACCTCAGTCGGTCCTAGGCTCTACTTTGGCGCCCACGAGCCTAGGCTGGTATGAATCTACCCGTTCAGAGGCATCCTCGGGGCTGCGCGATTGCGGTGGGACGATCGCCGACGAGGACTAGTATTGTTTTGCCTATTAGCGCTCCTACATTTTAACAGGCTGCATATATGCAAAAAAAATAAAATCATGGTGCCAAAACGTATAGATGTGACGATTTTTATTATAAATTTACAATACCGTTTCACATTTTTTGTTTGACATGGACTTACAATATTTAATTTACGCTATGAGAACATTTGTGACATACATTGAATATTTTTTCATTTTGAATACCCATCCTCAAAATCCTGGGCCCACGAGGACAGGTGTCTCTCATCCCTTATCACATTCCCGATTCTATTTGTGAGAGCTGAAACAGGTTAAGGATAGTACTGGATATATCTACTCCCAAAACCTTTGGTCAGAGGGACTGTCAAAAGTACCCACTCCATTTTTGTTCCTAGCTGTCATGCTGTCATATACCCAAGACAATGTATAATGCTTTTTCTTGACGCTAAAGTATTTCCTATTAGAGTTGCATGTACCTAACCAGTTCACTCAAAAGCTCGAGCTGACTGGGAGAGGAGGGAAATTCACTTATACTTCAACGCTCCTCATGTGTGCCTCCCTCGAAAATCTGGACCAAAACTGGGCTACAATTTTTTTATTTGAATTGCGTCAGCCATATCTTGAACTCAAGACCTCTTGGCTTTGATACCATGTGAGTTTCTTTTGGATGCACTAGTTAGGTGTATACAACTTGCAACCAAGAGGTTATAGGATCAAAACCCAGTTATGCAATAAATTTTTGCGGCCCACCCCTGCTTCCACCACCCACGTCATAGCTCTATAGGAGCATAGACTTGAGGGGGAATGTTGGAGTGTAATGTCCGACCCTCTCCTTCCATCCCTCCCTCCCTCCCTCGCTCTCTCAGCTTAGGCAGGTGAGTGGAATGGTCTGGTGCATGCAACTCCACATTTCCTAGTTAGGTTGTTAGTGCTATCCATCTCCACACCACAAATGAAGTGTATTGGAATGTAAGCAAGCATATATCTCAATGATAAGGACAGGGAGACTGCTAGTGTAATTTCCAACTAATAGTGTTTGCTAGACGTCTCCAACTAATAGTGTTTGCTAGACGTCAAACTATTGCCCAGGAAAGCGGAAAGAGATCAGTTTAAACTATCAACCAAAAAATCTCGGAGATTACTGTCATGAGGGACCAGGTTTATGGCTGCCATCCCTGATAAGCACAGGGAGACTGCTTCAATCCTCAAATATCAATTTATCTAGTTAATATCCTGGTTTGACATTGCTTTTCTTATACATCATATTGGATTTAAGATTTCCCTTTATGACGAACTATTATAAAAGGAGACCTATCCCTCAGATCTGATTTAAGATTTTCTTTTATCAACAAAACTTAGGGAAAGAGGCGAAAGAGCACAGCACTAGCATAATTGCATAAACAGCAAATAAGATTAGGCTCTAACCTAAAAACGTGACAACTATAATTCTCAATTTCCCATATCTTCGCACGAATTATTACTCATACAGTGATACAGAAAGTAATGCATACAAGTACTCATGGCATTTAGGAAATGCATTATTGTCCATGTCAGTACTTACTGTATCCAATGTAAAACTGTAGTGTTCCCACAGGTGTGTAGCAAGCCATGACCCTCCCATAGGCCATAGAGCCCACATAGGATCACCAGCATCCGGCGATGTTTTTGCCCACAAGTCTGTGACTTGATGACTAACCCAACCACTAGCTTCGTAATTCACCTGTGAAGGAAACATATCATCACATCAAAGGTCTTACAAAAACTATACCATCACCTCAAAGGCTTCCCTGAAATAGGACATTCCAAACTTTGATGCAAACCCATTTGGAACTCATAAATTGAATAAACATGGTATAGAAATAATTTTAAAGACCAAGTAAAATCCTTCAAACATATGTACCATAAATTTTAAAGAATCTAGTAACGGACAAAAAAACATTTAATAGAGTTGTCCAAATGATTCATCGAGAAGCTGCACTATGTTGACTGTACAGTTTCTTAAATATAGCACTTTCAGTACCGGGTTAAATGCTTCAAACATAAGTACCATAAAATTTACTTAGCCCTGTTTGGATGGGCTGGGTAGCACACATAGCAAATACCTGGAATGTAGCTTCCTGAGCATCATACTTTTCATGATACTAGGAGCAATAAGATTCATTTTGCCAGTTGTACATACAATATTTTATCCTTGAGTAATCATTGCAATTGTCTCTCAAACTTCAAATTTTTGTACTCAGATTTGCATTGTCATATCAATACTCAATAGCACCGAAATGAACTCAAAAAATTGCCTATCATTCATATATACTCGTGATGTTGTGGAGTGAGTATTATAGTGAGACTGTAGCAATGGTGAAGTACTGTGTGAAAATTACGTATTCAAATGATTTGTTTCCTTGTTAAATTGGTTTGTTTCCATCTATAATCCATGTAGTAGCGACAAGTTTCCTTAAATACAAAGATTGTTCTTAGAGCATCACATCATCTGTAAAGGATTAAGTCTCTCCCATCTGTTTTTTCTTCATATTTCCCTGAACCCCTTCAAGCCATGCAATGTTGCTCTCTTCTCAAAAGTTATGCGGCTGTGAACTAGCGCTCACATCGCACAATAAAGTTAAGCATTAAATGAACATGGCTGTTGCGAACATAGTTTCATAACGGGGGTAAACCTCCATCTGAGAGAGGTTACCCGGGAACCACTTTAAGGACAATGGCATTAGCTCATAGGGTGAAAGAGGACAACAGAAAGACTAAAGGGACTGAGAAGGGACTAGGGACTTTGTTTACTTGTTGCTTAACTATAGGAATCCCTTACAACAGAAGATCCATCTTTTATGAAACCAACAAATAGGCAAGACTAATAGGTAGACTACTTAGTAAAAAGAACTTCCCTAAATCATAACTTTGATACACTTCTTGTGCAAACGCCGGGCGTGTAGAAGCATTGCTGCTGCTCCATCCTTGTGGGAGCGCAATGATGCTGCTAGGATCCAAGACCCATCGCCACAAAACATAGAGTACATAAAAGTTTTGATTCACCAGAAAGTAGAAAGATATGCTGGAATGCTCACAGGAATACTGGGTAGAGAACATACAGTTTCAGAGACATTCTTCTATAAAAGTGGACTTACTTTTGCTGTCTTAGCCCCATTGATTGAAAGGGATTCAATGAAGTCAAATAATGGTTCTTGGCATTCACTAAGGTTACAAGGAAGTGCTGGCCAGTAATTCATTTGAAGATTTATATTTGGATGGGGAGCTGCACTGGAAAGTGAAAGGAACGACAAACTGAGATCAAACTTGGACTGTCAGAAAATAGTGTAAATAGGACTATAATCATTATGTTATGAACACTACTACATTTTCTGTAGTAAATTCAACATCAGCTTGCTAAGACGGAATAGAATCAGTATTACCTGCAACAAAAATTACTTTAATACACTACGGATAACCTCTTCTACAGAGAAGCTTTCATCACGGCAGCTTGGCAGATTTGGAAACACCACAACAGGCAAAATCTTCAATGGTATTAGTCCCTAGTTTAGGTTCTTGGCATCTTCTTTTCAAAAAAAGAACTGTTTGATCTTTCTTCTAAACTTAAGTAAAACCTGGCCAATTGTATAGTTTTCTACCTGGATCTCGTAAATGAACTGCTTCATTGTTTTTGCATCGAAAAACTAAAGAAAAAAGCATGTGTTGCTTTACCATAGTATCTTAACTTGTGTATCATAAGAATCCTTAATTAATCTACAGAAAAACGGATACCGCTTTAAACCATATAACTAATGCAATAGAACAGTCTCTAACTTTTAAAACGTGCAAACTAGATGAACCTCTACATGAGTGTTTTGAAACATATCAAGAGAAAGGGCCACTCATCTTGTTTGACACCATAGGAGTATATTTTCCTCATTTTGATGCAAATGAGCTATAGATTGTTATGATACCTTTGAAATGTTTCAATTTGTTACTTGTCATGGCGAAAAAATGGTTATCTAGCAGCAGACTGCATGTAAGGACAAACCGTTTCACAGAACTGACAGTTATGATCACATTATAATGATACTAAATGATGTAGCATCTGAATACAGAAGTTCCACAAAGTGAGACCCAGATGAACATTCCAGTTTTTTTCCCATTTGAAAGACTTAAAGATAGTATCATACGAAACTTATAACTGATGCAATTAACAAAGCAAGACAAGATATGTTGTTGTAAGAGCATACTCCCATGGTGGTCTAGTGTCGTTGCTCCATATTCCTTGCAGATTGGAAATTTGAGTTCCAGGCCTCGAGCAAGAAATGAGTAGATAGCGACCAAACTGGAATAAAAGTTCTACCAGAGAAGGATCTTCATCATCTACAAAACTTATAATTCTGTCTACAGTAGGCTTGTCTGAATTATTAAGCTCCTTCAACCATGAGCGGTCAGATATCTGTTCAACACAATGAGATACTGCAATATCCTGACAGCTATTCTCTGGTGAATTAGGCAAACTGTTACCTCTGAGTACATTATCAGAGCCTCGTGAAAGCTGCAAGGACACACGTTGGAAAAGACTCTGGTAATCATCCATGTGATAAGCTTTTAACTGTGAATATGACATGGTCCTAGCCATATTTAATGTTGTGAAAGCTGATGTTTTTGGATTCAGTGTCGATTCAGAAGGCTTGACAAATGGTCCTTCAAATGAGGTTGCAGCTGCAAGGAGCAAAACTGCTGAGTCGGCACCATCAAGTTTCAGCATATTATCATTTAATACTTGCAATGTGCCATTGGCACCACTTATCTGCAGGTAAAGAATAGCACAAAATTTTATTCCAGTGGGATCATCAGATGCACTGTCATCTCCCACAGGCCTTTCTCCTGCACAGCAACCCTCCATGATTATTTCATTTGTATCCGTTACATGAATCCGGTGATCCAGTGGTGTAGCTAAAGATACTGTAAAGGAGACAGCTCCTGGTTTGTTCGCAGAGACTTTAGTCGCAATGACTTGATGTGGATTTGAGGAGAAGTGTTCCCTTGAGTAGACTACTTCCCCAACAGTGTACGTGACATTTACTGTTGCAGATTCCAGATCTAGGTATCTTTTATAATTTGTGTACTTGATATGCTGACCAAAAGCAAGATCAATATCACCGAGAGGCTGGTAGATCTACAGTTAAAACATAAGCCATGTTTCAACATCAATATAGCAGCATAATTTCTTCTAGCTAAAATAAAATAAGTACCTGTGTCTGGTCACCAGACAGGTCATAAGCAACAGCTGTAGCTTCAGCATACAGTCCCTTGCCAACAAGGCTCCTTACTTTCGAAAGAACAGTAGGCGCATTGGGGTTTGTATAATTACCAGGTCCGCCCGTCCATAATGTGTCATCTACACCAACAGTTCTAATATGAAGCAATGAACTCTACAAAAATACACAGATTGGCAGAAAGAATTTTGAAATTTTAAAATTTAAAACTTTCTGAAAAACTCGTGTAACACACAAATTTTGAAATTCTCAAAATCTGGAAAAAAAAAGAAAGAAAAAAAGATCATGAATTTGTAAAACAAAAGTTCAATATTACAACCATCAGCACTATGATCTAATAAGGCCATTACTAGCTGTACCTTTTTCTTCAAAATAAACCAACAAGACTAACCATCCCATCTCAAAGAGCAAGAAAAACATACCGTTTTGGATGTTTGAAAATTCATCAAAACAAAAGGAGGGTCTCCCACCATTTTACTTGAAACAGGCTAGCAAAAGTTAAGTTGGCCTAATAAAACTTCTAGGCTCAGTTTAGCATTGCATGCTGCGCTGAACTAATTTAATAATCTGTTGTGGGAAAATACACATGAAAGCAGGAAAAAATTGGTTAGCCAACATAAAAATAGCCAAAAGCTAGTTGGAAAAGCTGGATTATCCTAATCCACCTCAATGCCAAACTCACCCCTAGTCCAACTTACAAATTTAAGCTACTATGACAATGCATAGAATTCATGAATTATCAGTATGAACAAACGAGCAATCGCACGCTCCATGGCCCATCCTTCTCGTAACAACCGGTAGTTAAAAGGAAACAACTCCGGGTGTCAATTGCCCAAATTTATCGGTAGTTAACTGATTCCCGAGCTGGAACGAGAACGTTTAATTAACCAACCAAGAACCACATATTTTACTAAACTTGGAGATTAGCGCAGAGTAATAGCATTTAAGACAAGGAAGGGGGTCGGTTAAGTACGGTTGAGCTGGAGCCTCTCGGAGGCGACGCCGCCCCATACCATGGCACCGAGGCGGCCGTTCCCGATCGGCGCCGCGTCAGTGAAATACTTCGCTGGGGACGCGAACACCACTTTCAGAGGCCGCGACTCCTCCGCCTGCCACCCAGCTGCCACAGCCGCAGCTTCGGCCTCCTGCAGTCGACGCACCCAGATCCACTCGCCGCCGGTGTCGCAGTCACTGCCGCCATCTCCGTCCATGGGGAAACAGCTCGCCCACGAGAAGTCAGCTGAGGCGTGGCTGAGTGGGACTACAATAATGCGACCTGGGGACACGAGAAGCGGATACAAAAGGCCTTCTCGTAATTACCGTCTTCCGGATCAGGGCCATCTCCGCTGGTTACAAGAAGCCTTTTTTTCTCCCGAGCGGTAAGACATTTATCATGGCCTTTTTTTTTCCGGTTTCTTTAGAACCAGCTTCAAGTGAATTTATGTTGATCCCTTCTTTTCAGCTTTTGAAATTATAGCTCGTTGGCTAATCTAAGTAGAGTAAATATTGTTTTTAACCTTTAACTAACACAATGGCCTGCACACATGTGCGGGCAACATTTTAGTGATTTCCATAATAAATATGTGTATTGACACTTGATTTGCTGAAATTATTTACACATGTTTTGGCATTTTGCTTGCTTGAGCAATATATTTCCCTACCCTCTATTTGTAACACATTGTGAAGGTTTTAATTCGTAGTAGCAAATAAAACATATGTATACTTGTCAGTGTTTATATTGACCAATTTAAGATGGAAAGCATACAATACGAACTAACCAATAAGACTTGTGATTTTTATGATCTTGAAATGAAAATAGTGTTTGTGAAACCATTAATTGGATGCAAAAATGGTAGTTCATGATATGTTTCTACATACAAAAAAGAATGCTCACTTCAGTTGAAATGTTTGCTATTACGTACGACATGTCAGTAGTGAAGACGTGAAAGTAAAATTTATCATAATGGATTCTATGTGTTCTTTACAAAATTCTGAATATTTTTGTGAAATTAGTTAATAATGATACACCAGATGTTTGGTGAACTATAGTCTACCATTATCCAACATAAGAAATGTTTCAGAAGACTTCTAGATCCCATGAACAATACTGATAACCTAGATAATATAAAATGAGGTAACTACTGTTTTTGTGTCAAAACGAATATTGATTTGCTAGATAATCTATCCCTCTTCGAAGATGAAAGGCAAAATTTAATGAATCACAAATGACCTATGTTACCCTGATTGTAACTTGAGTGCCCATCATTTCTTTGTTAACTTTAAAACAACTGTGGCCTCATACCCTTTGTCATCTATAAATGATCAAAATTTAAGATCAATATTAATCAATAAACCTGTTAATTTGTGTCATGCAAAGAGGACAAAAAAATGATGGATCTCCCACTTGTTTATCAATTTTTTGTGGTCTCTCCTGTTACTCATCCTCTAGGGATTTGATACATATCTTCCTTTTGTTGTCGAGATGTAGCTCCACTGTCACTTAATTAGCACACCATTCATAGAAAAATCTCCTGCTTAGTGGATGCAAATTAAGAAAGACATTTCTTAGTCATGCTGGCTAGGAGGTACATAGGGTATCCTGTTTCCATCAGTTGGTTTCAAAATGGAAGTACAATAACAGCGAGAGAAAATTAGAGGTTCGGGTCAATATAAATTAGAGATGTTGTTGAAGTGAATGTTCGTGGAGCCGGCTGCCGAGCCGGGGGAGGGCGACCAGGACCGGGACTCCGTCAGGCCGGAGGACTCGGACTCCGACGACTCTTCGTTGGGCGTCGAAGGAGACTCCGACGATGACGACGACGCTCCCTCGGAAGCTAGAGGGGGCACGTCGGAGGAGGACGACGATGAAGACGACGTCCCCTTGGTGAGGCGGTCTGCTGCAGAGCGAGCAAGCAGGCGGGAGACTAGCCCGCAACAGGGCGGTTATGGCAGCCGTCCTTGCTACTCCAACGGCTCCACCGGTTCCCCCCGCACGAAGGGGACCTCCGGCGAGGAGTATCTTGGCGGACAGGGTGCTCAAGCTCAACCCGCCGGGGTGAGTTCAATGTTGTTTTAACTATTTCAGTTTTCACGAATTTCACATACTATGCTAATTTACTTCTGTACTTTCCCAGGTCTTCAAGGAAGAGGGGGCAGTCCAGCACCTCGCCGGCAGCCCCGGCCAAGAAACCCCGCCCGACATCGGGCGGGGGTGACAAGGACGCCGCTGACGCGGCGGATACATTGGCGGCACCTGCCACTGGGGACACACGAGTCCCCGACCCAAACTTGCAAGGCACCGGCCCAGTAGCAGGTATCCCCGGGATCGAGCACCCCTTATTCTAATTGATTTTCACTACTGCTTCCTAATGCTAAGTTCCCCGCAGGATCAACGGCAGCCGGCGGGAGCATCCCGGCAACTGGCGGAGATGCGGCTGACGGAGACGCGCACCAAGCCAGTGACAGGACGCGGCAAGGTATTGCTTCATTCTATGTAATGCTTCTTATGTTAATCTGCATCACTTCCCAGGCTGATGCAGGTGTTCATGCCTAGTCGCTAGGGATGCTCCAACTGCACCCGCGCCCACCGAGGTGCGGGTGATCGACCTCACCGGTGAGGACGATGACGATGCCCCGGAGGAGGTTGCCTCCGCCGGAACCCTTCAACAAACTGCCCCGGAGCTTGCCGAGGACGCAACGGTCACTGCGGGGGGTGACGTGGACCAGCCTCTACCTGCCGAGGCAAGCAGCGGTGCTTTGGAGATGCCCCCGAGCCCCCGGCCTGCCCCTTCGGGCGGGCAGGGAGCTGCGGGCCTCGGACAAGTCGGAGGCACGTCGCCGAGCCCTGACGCAGCGTCGGGGTCGCAGACGGCCGTGGCGGGGTCCTCCACATCCGCCGGAGCCGCCTTCAGCCTAGGAGCAGGGGAGCTCGCCGGGCGATCATGGGGCTGAATCACTTTCAACCCCAGTGTGTTCCTACAAGGGTATCAGGTTATCGACAACATCCAGCAGCAGCAACATTTCTTCGTCGACTTCTTCAACGACGCGCAGCAGCACCACGGTCGCGTAGTGGCGGAGCTGGGCACCACACGCCGAGAGGCGGAGGAGCAGCGCAAAGAGCTGCGACGGCGGGAGGAGCTCCAGCAGGAGCAGCAAGCGAGGGCGGCACCCACCGTGCAAGGGGTTCCGGAGGCCGAGGTCCTCCGGCAATTGTGCAACCTATAGCAAGTGCACCAGTGGGAGCTCGAGTTGCTGAAGGCGACGCACGCCAAGGGTGAGGAAGAGCACCAGGCGGCACTGGATTCATTCCAGGAGCGTCTCCGAGAGAAGTCGGACTTGCTGCCCACTACTCCTTGGAGATCCAGCGCCTCCAGCGCGAAGTGGGGGAGCTGGAGAAGGCGGCTGCGACTGCAGCCGAAGCCTCGGCGTGCCGGGAGAAGGAGTTGCAAGAGCAGGCTCGCGCCCGGGAGCGCGAGCTTGCGGGGCGGCTCAAGGCTGCCCAGGAGGCGGGCTCGTCCCTTCAAGGCGAGCGCGACATGGCGCGGTAGAAACTTCGCCTTATCGATGAGGACAATACAAGGAAGGCGTCCGAGATCGGTAGGCTGAAGGAGGAATGCCGCGAGCACAAGCTTCAGGCCCAAGAGGCTCGGGGCACATGCACCGAGCTGCGGGCCCGCAGGATTGAGGAGGCTTCCAGCCTGAAGAAGCGGGCAGACTCGGCGGTGGAGGCACTGCAGGGGTTCAACATCCCTATAACTTCCTTCGACGGGGCGAACATCGGCAGCTTCACCTCATTCTTCGCGGATTTCGTTGGCCGGCTACACGGCCGGGAGAACTGCATCACGGCTTTCGGGGATCGGCAAGTCGGCTTCACCGCCGAGCAAGTCGCCGGGCAAATCCTCACCCGGGTCCACTCCACCCACCCCGACTTCCCGTTCGGGTCGGTCTTCGACGCCTGGTCAGACGAAGATGAAGCCAAGACCCACCGGGAAGCGGTCCCGGGCGTCGTGGACGAGATGGTGGCACGAATGCAGAACAAGGCCGATAAAGCTAAAGTTGCTGACAAAGATGCCGCCGGAGGGGGTTGTCGCACTAGTGGCCCATGGGGCCCCACTGGTACGGGACTCGTGGTTTGCAACTAACGAGACCCGGTAGGCCAGCTCCCCGGGAGGGGCGAACCCGGGAAGCTACCAGCTTGCACCCCCGCAACTAGCCAGGCACCTGTACCCGGGTGCCTCCCTTGGGGGTTGCAGGTGGGGCCGACGGAACAGTGGAGACAAGACGAGACAGCGGGCGCAGTGCAATTAATGCGTCAGCAGGAGTCACATCGGCAGGGCTAGTCTTGCCCAACAAGTCTAGAGCGGCTACCCTAAGAAAGATTTTATTTATGATACACAATGGCTTGGGCGCTGTGTCGGAGAACGGGTCTCCGGGACCGGGGATGCTGGGCACCCCCTTGTTGTTCGGTGAGGGGCGAGGCGAGCGCTCCAGCGATCGCTGGCGTGACGTAAGACACGAAGTGTGGACACTCGGATTTACCCAGGTTCGGGCCACCCGGAGGTGTAACACCCTACGTCTTGATTAGAGTTGTATTCACGAAATGTGTGTGTTCTTATAGATTTTGCCGAGAAGTTCCCGGGTGAGCTACTTGTTCTTCTAAGGGATTCTACTATGAACGGAGCACTACTGCCATCTACTGACTGGGGTTCGAACCATTTGACCGATGGCATTGGTCCTCCTTTTATAGTCAAGGGGATACCACAGGTGCCGATGCATGTAGCGTGACATGTTTTCTACACGCGTGTCATTGCCACAAAACTCACCCTACTGTAGATCCATGCTGGGCTTCATGCAGCGCCCAGGCCACTGTGCATTGTAAATAAAACGGCTCTTAGGGTAGCCGATCTAGACTTGTTGGGCAAGACTAGCCCTGCCAATATGACTCTTGTCGGGTCATTTAATGCACTGCGCCTGTGTGGTCTTGTCTCCACTATTCCGTCAGCCCAACCTGCAACCCCCGAAGCCCCGGTACCCGGAAGGCGCCCCGGTACCGTTGCCCGGCAAGTTGCGTGGGAGTGAATTGGTAGCATCCCGGGTTCGCCCCTCCGGTGAAGCCGGCCTAGCGGGACCTCATCAATTGCGACCCGCGCGTCCCGTGCCAGTGGGGGCCCCGTGGGCCACTGGTACGACAGTAGCCCCCGGGTGTGGGCCGGCAACCTTGAGCTCCCGGGCAGTATCATCCTCATTCGGTTGCCGAGCTACGCCCTCCCGACGCGTGGGTCCCCAAGCCAAACTAGGAACCCGACCCCGTAGGCCGCCATTACGCCTCCTTTCATCGGAACGGGAGGGGCGGGTGCACGATCTGTGGCCCCACTATCCTTTTGTGAGCAGGGAGTTATGGCCACGTTGCGCATCCGTCTTGATTCCTCCAAATCTTTAGGGCGCTTGATTATTGATCGTGGGGGGCGTCCGTTGCAATTCCGCCTGCCAGATATAAATACCCAGGGGCGGCGTCACAAGAACTCCCCTCCGCCACTGCCCCTGCCGTTGCCTCCCCCAAGCCCCTTGTGCTCCAACCCTCGAGAAGCCTCCCCCCCCCTGCCTCCTCCCTCCCTCCACCAATGGCACCCAAAGGCCCAGCACATCCCAAGGGCGCCAGCGGCAAAGGAGAGAAGTGCAGCAAGAAGGAGATGTTGGAGCGAGAGCGCAAAGACAAGGAGAAGAGGGCCCAGTTCGCGTTCTTCAAGCCTGGCTACAACAGCGAGGCTGTGGAGAAGCTGCGCTTGGCGGTGGCCACCAAGCTCAACGAGCACGGCCCGACGCGCATCCTGCCCGTCGGGTCGGATCTCGGCGAGCACTACTACCGGGTGTTTGTGAGGTTCATCCTTTCCGGGTTCGTGCCGCCGCAATCCCGTTTCCTCCATGCCATCCTCTCCGCGTACCGCCTCCAGCTGACGCAGATTCACCCCACCTCCTTCTTCAAGCTCGCCGTCTTCCAAGACCTTTGCGAGGCGTTCGTGGGGGTGATGCCGTCCGTGGTGTTGTTCCGCCACTACTACTACCCTCGCGTCGAGAAGGGCGAGGCAATGTCTTCCGGGGTCTCGTTCCGGTTCAAAGACTGGCTCAAATCGGAGTTCATCGTCACGGAGGACCGGAAGATCGAGACGGAGTGGCGCGCGGACTAGTGTTGGCTCTATATCGAGGAGCACGACGAGGCCTACACCAAGCTCACCGCGCTGCCGAAGAAGTCCCGCGACTCACGGGACCGCGACGCCAGGGACGCCGAGCTCACACCGATTTGCGACAAGATCGTGGCGCTGCGGCGCGCGAGGCTCACGGATCTGGACGTAGCCTGGAGCTTCATCGTGAGGCGCATCGTGCCGCTGCAGCACCGAACCCACCCGGTCAGGACCTACTCGGGGGAGGGCAACCGGATGAGGCTGCAGCGAGGCGGGCTGACGATGGAGCAAATCCGAACATGGCTCAGGGGGATCACCGGCGACAACTCCCCCTTTGCCGGGCTTCCCTTGGGTGGGATAGCGCTCCACGTGAATGTCGCCAACCCGGGAGCCATCAACTACCCACCCTGCAACGAGTGGGGAATCATGGTAGGGACCCCGTCGAGCAGCCCTCCTCCGCGACCAAGGGCCCGGACCGGGAAGCAACCGGTGGCCGAGAGTGAGGAGGAGGACGACTCGGACGGGGATTCCGAGGGGCCGGTGGGCGCCTCTGCTGGCTACAACGTCTCCCGCGAGGTCGCCGACACATCGGGGGACGAGGGGTCCCGGGGTGCTGACAGCCCCGCGGAAGGGGACAGCGACGACAACGACGTCGTGCCCCTGTCCCGCCTGCCCGCCGTGCAACGGAGCCAGCGCGGGGCAGCCCACCAGCCCGGGGGGCGCTTCCTACGGGAGGAATCTTCGCCGACCGCCGGCTGGTGTTGAACCCAGTGAAGTAAGTTCTTCTCCCTTAGCCCGTGCTTCCTGTTTTCCTTAACATTCTTTCGGCGAATAATTCTTCTTGCTTCAGGCCAGCGGGGTAGAGGGGTCCAGTGAGCTCTCCACCGGCAACCTTGAGCAAGAAACTGCGCACAACCCCCGGCCCGAGCGGGGGAAGCCTCTAGGCCGGGACGGGGGGCGCGGCGACGGCGGCAGCAGTGGGTGGGGGCGGCGCCGCCCACACCGTAAGCAAGCCGGCGGCCCCGGGAGCAGGTATGCCTGGCAACCCAGCCGCCTATGCCTCTCTCTTTTTCTCCTTTCAGCGTCTAATACTCCTTCCTGCTTTCTTATCCAGGACCGGGAAGTGTTGCCGGGGTCGACCCGGCAATAGACGAGGGCGGCCGCCAAGAGGTGACCGACGCAGAGGGAGGGGACACCGCGCAAGGTACGCCATATCCGCCATAGTATTCCTCCCCGTTACCTTTTCTTGTCTTGTGCTTTACTTTTTGACAATCCTCCTTGCAGCCCCTCCTGCCGCCGCAACTGCGGGAGCGGGGGCCGCAGAACTCACCCCAGGGAGCACCGCGGCGGACGCGGGGGCCGCCCCTGAGGTGACGGTGGAGCAAGCCCCCATCGGACAGAGCGGGGGAGGAGGCCACTATAAGAGAACTCATATACTGTGACGAAAATCCTCATGACAATGGCTGGAAGCGTCACAGAAACATGTAATTTGGTGACGTTTTACACCTACCGTCATGGTTACTGTAAATCAGTGAAGCTCGCAGATCACCGTCACACATTGCCATATTCTGTGACGGTGGCGATAACTTCCATGACGAACGTGGTAGCGTTACAGATGATTTGAATCAGTGACGCTCGTAATTTTGTCATGTAACATCTATCGGAGGATCCATGGTTAAGGGTCCAGCGCTGCAAATAATAGTTAATCAGTACTCTGGTATTGGATTATTGGCTCGCACATCAAGCTACCCTATGCCCCATCGTGTGTTCGAGTCCCAGCGGCTCTGTTTTACCAGTTTTACCAATTTTATTGGCCGCTGCTGTAAAAATATGAAAGTTTCGAACACACGACCCTCTCTATCAATTCCGAGATGTAAAGCCACTCAGCTAGTTGGTCTGATTTCGCAGAATAAGTGCAACAATTCTTTTATATCACAGCATGCAAAAATAAAGTTAAAAAATTGTCTAGCGAGTCGAACTTGCGACCTCGGAGGATCCAACATGCAAAGTTACCGCTCTGCTAGACAAGTTGTTTTTGGTAATACATTTGGTGCAATTTTTTTTGTTACTATAGACAACGAGACAAGGTGCGACTTGATGAAATTTAGCATGTTTTCAGATGTTTCTATCTTTCCTTTTTCCTTTTTCTACGCGTTCTTGTTTCGTTTCAATTGATTCCAGATTCACAACTCTGTTTGGTAGCTTGTAAGGATTTCTGAGATAAGACTCAGATTCCTATGTTTTTTGTGTCATGCTTGTGATAGTTTGTGAGAAGTGAACTCGGAGTAATCCATTTTTTGATAGATACTCAGTAAATCATGGATGTAAACTCAGAATCCTATTTTATGAATTTAAAATCAGCATCTTTTATATCATCGTGTCTACTGTTTTTTATGATATGAAGTGTATATGTGTTGAAGTGCATATATGCTGTGAAAATCAAGCATGGAGTGCACATATGGTGTCAAATCAATCATGCAATGCATACATGCTGTCGGAAACCAACCATCAAGTGCATAACATCTCTGAGCATATATAACAAGCAGCAAGTGGATATATCCAGGCGCACAAAATTGTATCACTTGCATTTGCATATATTTCATAACTGTAACTTGCATACATACACTCATTGCTACTATTGTAAATTGAATTTTCAGGAACAAAATGAGATACACCACTCATTGCTACTATTACAACTCATACAAGCATTTGGTTGGGTCATGTCTGCCATCTCAGAACATTTCCTGCTAATTATCTCCTATTTTTGCTACTGTCATCTCTGCATTTCGTACTAATTATTACAAGAACGTTAACTCATACAAGCTGACACACATGTCATCTCCATCTATGGTCCCAGTAGGCCGGCGATGCAGCTCTTTGGAGTAGAAGCTGGAGGAAGACAGCGCCGATGATTCAGCAAACAGTGGTCAACATGACTCTCTGCATATTACTCCAGCTCTTTGGAGTACGTTACAAATCAACACTTAGCTACGAGAGTCTTAGTTGTGCATCCAGAGTTGCAATGAAATTTTAAAAATGAAATCATAAAGAAACACGCTTCGGATCATGCTATAACATGTACACCTATATAAAGAAAACCTATTTGCCTAGAACAGGAGCGGAGTAAACTACATTGCAGATAAATAGGTGAATTGCTGAGAAATTACTTAACGAGCTATATACCAGTACCACGCCATCATTTGTTCCGTCCAAAAAATATCAGGGCCTCATGTTTTGTCAAGAAATTGGTGCCAACACAAAAACCTACTTAGTACTTTATGCCCTGAAATTCAATGGACTGGAGTTCCTGTCGTGCATAAGAGAATGAGTGCATATCTTAATTCCATTTAGCTTTAAATTCCATCAACATTAAATGTAATAGTCTCAATGTACAAAAAACAAAAACTATGAGAAACATAATAATCCATCCAACCTGCTATCGTAGGATGGAAGTACCAGCAACAACGGCGGCCAATGCCCAGCCTTCTCTTCAAGTCTATTAGATTTGTGATTCGATGAACAGCCTGCAAAACATTAAGGAAATCATCTACTAAAACCACAAGAGTGCATAGTGTGTTGATAACAAACTTCATAAGGCACAATCTTCTCCAGCAAGGAGGCAGGATTCAGCAGTCATAATACCACAGAACTTGGCAAATTTGAATATGTACCAGAAACCCGGGGCCGAGCTGCGACGGCGGCGATGATGTGGGGCAGGCTGCGAGGAGACGACGGCGGTGATGCTGGTCTTCAACGGCGGGGCGACTCGGGGCAGGGCTGCGACGGCGGCTGGGCGGTGATGGGACGGTCCATGGACGGGGGGAACGTCGGCGGGCCGGGAATTCGATGGTGGCTACGCGGGGGCCGTCCATGGATCTTGGCGACCGGAGCAGTGGCGGCCTTGGCAGGCGGAGGCCGCAGCGGGTGGACGAGATCGAGACCGGACGTAGATCGGGAGAGAGAAGATGCGGTCGGGACATAAGTGTTTCGGGACTGCCTAGCGCGGCCCTGCTTCGTTAGCGCCGTGCGGCCTGCTCTGGCGTCAGCGACGCCGCTCGCTACCCTGCCCGCCACAGAGGGGATGTGGCAGAGAGAGGGAGAGAGATCGCAGGAGAGAGATCGGGAGGAAGATGCAGTCGGGCTGGAGATTGGAGATGCACACGTTTACTCTTTGTATAAATACATTCTTTTGGAACTAAGGCCAAAAGAGCCAAATTATATCTAAAAATAAGACCAAATAATCATCAATGTAAAACATTTTCATTTTCTGTGGAACATTTTTGTTTTCTACTTTAATGGCAAAAAAGAAGTATTTTTTAAAACAAGTATCAAAAATTTGATGTTGCGCCTTCGATGGCTTTGGTTCCAATGGACGAACCCTGCCCGCCATTGGCCTGGGGCTGCCATGACCTGCTCAGATTCGGATATGGATCTCTTCACGACATCAACTGTCATCATTGTGGGCAACAGGATGAAGACAAGCTTGTGGCACGATCATTGGTGTGCAGGGACGAAGGGTGTGCCACTCAAAGATATGTTTCCAAACCTTTATGCCATTGTCTCGAGGAAGAGAAAGACCCTCCGTAAAGAGTTTCAGGATGGAAACCGGTTTCTCGCTCTCGGATCCATGTCCACCACTGTTCAGATTACGAGTTCGTCGCCTTGTGGGTCCTGATCTGAGACTTTTCACTCTCCCGGAGATCGACGATGCTATCACGAGTCGAGGCAAGTTTGGATTGAAATCATTAAGGGAAACGAGTTTAACAAGCCTGGTAAGGAGTTACTCGTCGTAGAGTTGTTTAAGATGATACCTGTGAACTCAATGATGTTCATTCTTAATCATGCTACCTCATGTGTCTGTATTGATGTGATATAAGACAATCACAATTATAGACCATATATGTACAATTTTATACCGTGTTTAGCGAGTTTGGTTTTCAACTGAGACTGTCAAATTTATAAATCATACATGTTCAATTTTATTACCGAGATTAACGAATTTGCTTTTGAACTCGTTATGTTATCATATCTTATTATTTATGTAACAACTATACAATAGATACAATATCCTACTAACTTAAAAAACTACTCCAAGGGTATATAATATTAGGAAGTAATTTCCTATTTGTTGAAATTAAATTTACTCGCCCCATCCCATATTAAGTTCCCATATTAAGTGACTCAAATTTGCCCAAATATAGATGTATATACCAAAAAAGGGTCTAGATAAATGTAGTATTTCGGTACTTAATATGGGACGGAGTGAGTATTTGTTTGAGAAAAAAAGGAATTTTCTCTCCATCCAAAACTTGTTCCCTCCACTTTTCTCAAAAAATCACTCGAAATATCACTTTCCCTCCGCCCAAAAAATAGATTTCCTTCCATTATTCCAATTTTTTTTACCGTGTCTACCTATGACCCTATGTGTTGGTGAGCAAGATTTTTATCCCCACGCCATCTTCTAATTAAACCAGCGCGCCAGCACCTCCTAATTAAACTGCCACGAGCCACCTCCTCCTCCCCAATTTTCTCTCCTTGTCTCCACGATTTTCTCCAGCGACCAGATCCACCAGCCACCCAAGTCTGCTACATCCCGTCTCCACTGCCGGATCCCCCCCGAACTGTGCCCCCCCCCCCCCCCCGCGCACTCGCCTGAACACTGCCGCCTCACCCGTGAGAACGCCACCGGCCGCCTCCCCTGCAACGACAGCGTGGCTCGGTAGAGGCAATCAGTTTGTTCCTTTTCTTCACTTCTCCTCCCCTCTGTTTCTTGCTTGTCTCGTTTTTCTTCCGAAGACTGCCGCTTGTTTCCCTGTACCATATGCAACCGCAGTGAGATGTTACATGGATCTATGTGGATTTGGGATATAGATTGGGGTTTTATCTTTCTCTGTGCTGTGTGATTCATGTATGCATATGCTTTCAATGAAGGAAAGATCCGGAGTTGTAACCGACCTGATCCATGAACTCCAGAATTTTCTCTCTTTTGAGCAAAACTCTCGAATTTCCTATGTAACCCTGCTCCGGTTCTGTCCTATGTAACCCTGCTCCGGTTCTCAATAGCATCAAGTATCTAACATTCATTCTGGTATACTCGCAATTACACTTGCTTATGTACTCAAGAAGACCATGACGTGCTGCTGGAGATTGGGAAAGAACCCAGACCACAACCAAAAATGGCCTTAAAAGGGTTGACCTGTTTGGTTGACATATTAATAGGAATGCGTTCACTGTCCTCGTACTTGAGACTTGCTCAAATCATGAATTGAAGTGTGCTATCCTCCTGTGTTTTTTCTGGCCAGATTCTACTCGTGTAATGGGCACGCTGTGTAATTGGTATGGAGCATGTTTTATTCTCCGCGTACATATGAAGTGCTCAAATCACTGCAGCACCATGTGATTATTCTCCGTGTACATATATAGCACATGTGCGTTAATGCTGATCTTAATTTGCATGTGGGGCTGCTAATAGTGCTGTTCTTCTCCAATAAATATATATCCTTCTCTCTGTGTTATGTTTTATTTTCATGAGCTATGGAGATGATACAACCCCATTAGTAGCCTGAAGATAACTTAGGTACTTAGTATCAGCTTATATTTTTTCTAGATTATTTTGTGTACTTTTGTTCCAGTTTACATATTCTTATTCTCCGCATGCATGTAGGTAGAGGAAAAGCTGGAAGCAGGGTAAAGGCAATTTGTACTCGAGATGCAACATCTAAAGGTTCTGTACTCTTATTTCATTTTGTCGCGGGCTTGAAAATCTGCGGGAGTAAAAAACCATTGCCCGCTGAATCTCGTTATTACATTATTAGTATT
The DNA here is from genome assembly GCF_000005505.3 of Brachypodium distachyon. Lineage (NCBI taxonomy): Eukaryota > Viridiplantae > Streptophyta > Magnoliopsida > Poales > Poaceae > Brachypodium > Brachypodium distachyon. The sequence goes on along the minus strand of NC_016133.3, from coordinate 24,933,554 downwards.
CTGGAGCTGCTAGTTGTAGGTTGTTTTGATCAAGCATATTTTCCGAATGAATCTTTTTAATATATGATTAGCATTCTGGACCTTCTCTATGCTGATTCGCCTCAAAGTTAGTGTAATTCAGAATTTGTTTTTGTGTGGTTAATTCTTGTGCCCACTCGGATTGTGCCTTGGTGTTACAGACAACAACACATCATAATTAATCTGAGTAGAGTTTCTTTTTATTTTTTTTCTGATACTACAAAGAAAAGAAAGTTTTCGGATGACTACATAATCTGATGTGATAATATCATTTCCACATCACATATAATTAATGCTTTTGTTACTCCCTCCGACCGGTATTACTTGTCTCAAATTTGCCCAAATACGGATGTATCTATGTGTAAAAAGCGTCAAGATACATGTAATATTTCGAAAAGTAATTCTGGCCGGAGGGAGTATTGTTTTCTGTTTACATGTGCCTTTGCATGATTGTCTTCACTAAAGAGATAAAAAAATTACTAGCCGCATAATTTACATTACTCAGTTAACATGTTTCCTGTTTTTATGAATATTCTCGCGTAATGATAACAATAAAATCGACAAAAATACACATATCAATAACACTAAAATCGACAAAAAGACACATATCAACAAAAAAGATTGGCCACATGAGCGAGGAAGCACAAATTGCTTATGTGAGATTTGTTTCCCCTCTATTCTTGCTGACATTAATTACTTTTGGTATTACTTGTTATTTCTTGATATCCATAAACCCCGATTCAATATATTGGAATATTGTTATATTATTGTGGGATTTAGATACTTTGTGCAATGCTGTTGTGTTGTTGTTGCCGCTGCTGCGGGCCGTTGCTGCCCGCTACTGCAGGCTGCTGCTGCTGTTGCCGCTGCCCCTGCTGCATGTTGTTGTTGCTGCTGGTGCTGCTGCTTCTTGTTGTTACTGATACTCCCGTTGTTGCTGTCGTTGCAGGCTGTTTTTGTTGCCATCGTTGTGCTATTTTTTTTTTGCTGTATGTGTTTCTGTTGTTCCTGCCTCCTTTAATCTATTGCTCTCATATATGCTTCTGTAAGTTTATTTCACATGTCAACTCTCTCTTACTTGACCATGGATGTTTTCTTCTACAGACTGCTATGGAAAATAAGTGTGAGGAAGCACGGTCAGAAGGTGGGCACATAGTATTTGTTACACAGATTGTGACTGAAGTTCTAAGTAGCATACCGCCTCAAGCACCTTACTTTCAAGCATGGGGTTGCAATCAAGACCGGGGAGTTCTAAGCCCTCCGCTTCTGCACTACGCATCCAAGAGTTAGAAGAAATAGTTCAGCAACAAGATAGAGAGGCAAATGAGATGTACTAGCAGGAGTTAAACAAGAAAGTTGAAGCACAATAGTCTGCACTTCAAGAGATGAAAAGGAAGCATCAAGAAATTGAAGCTGTGAAGAAGAGCCAGCAAGAAAGAGAAGGCTTGGGCAAAGAAGCTGGCGGAAACAGATGGCCTTCTTAGTTTTTCTCTTACGAAAACAAGGTGGATGAATGCCATCATTCTGTGCTAGTAGCTTGTTCTTTATACCTCACTTTGGAATCATTGAGACGTAATTTCGTGGTCTTTTGTTATGTCAATTTTTACATTCCATCTTAACTGTCAATTGGCATACTTATCAATGTACAATGTAACATCGTTGTTATTTAACTATACGGTTATTTTTATGTCAGTTCAATTTAGCAATTTTTATGTATTACAACTATATTTAAATCCTCAGTTTCTTGTAATGTAATTTCAGATCAATATTATTGGAAAAACAGAAATAAAATTGAATAATATATTTGGCAAAAATAAACAAATTGGATTAAATATTCCCCATAAATTTCGGTCAAAAAAGATATTCCCAATCAATTAATTTGGAAAATAAAATATCATATTAAAAAAATCACCTTCCATCCGTGACGTTAATAGTGACGTTTGTAAAATGCTCGGAGCTGACGTGGCACAAAGTCAGTGACGTTCTAGCGTCACCGAAATCGTGTAGTGTGACATACTGCTAGGTAATGTGTGACGTACATAGGCGTCACTGTATTCGCTCATCAATGACAATCTCAGGAAAGTCACCGAAAATCAAGTATTCGGTGACGTTGCTTGCACTTAGCGTCACCAGGATGAATCAATGACGATGGTTGTGACGCTCAATAAACGTCACAATGTGGTTTTCCATGACGTTTTCTGCTAGTCAATGACGTTTACATATCGTCACATGAGGTCTGATCTCTTGTAGTGAGGGGACTCTCCCGACGGCCAAGCCATGACCCGGTGTTGACCGGGGAGGCAGCAGCCACCGAGTCCGAGCCCCTCAACCGCGCCGCGATGGAGGCCCGCCGTGAGCGGCCGCCCAGCCCCCAGGCGGAGGCAAGGGACGAGCTCGCGGCCAGTGAGAGCGGAAGGACGTGCTCGCCTTCATCGGCACCCGAGGAGGTGGTGCGGTCACAGACCGTGGCCGCGGGAGCCTCCTCGAGTTCCGGGGCGATCGCGGGGGCAGGTTGGGGTCCCCTAAACTGGGACTCCAGCATCTTCGACCAAGGGCACGAGATCATCGAGGGCATCAAGCGGCATCAGCTGGGGTTCATCAGCTGCTACAACAGGGTGCGCAAACAGCTCCCGGTAGCCCAGGGCCGGCTGGACGGCGCTCGGGAAGAGGTTGAGGAGCGTCGGCAGGAGTTGGCGCGCCTCCAGGAGGTGATCCGGGTGGCGTAGCAAGCCCGGGCTGAGGGGGAGCACCAACAGGTGCTCGAATTGCTGGAGGCGGCGCGTCTTCTCGCCGAGGGGGAGCACCAGGAAGCACTAAGGGGTTTCCAGGAGCGCCTCGAAGAGAAGAGCAGGCTCATCTCCAGCTACTCCTCCGAGATCCAGCAGTTGCGCCAGTAACTCGGGGAGCAGGCTGCGGCGATGCGAGCCGCGTCCCGGGAGTAGGAGTTGCAGGAGCAGCTCCAAACCCGGGAACGCGAGTTCCAGGAGCAGCTTAAGGCCACGACCGACGCCAACGCAGCCCTCAGGGGTGAGCTAAACGTCGCGAGGAACGATCTCCGAGGAACACTCGAAGAAGGCATCGAAGATCTCTGAGCTGAAGGATGAGCTCAGGAGACAGAAGGCAGAAACCGAGCTCGCCCGCCGCAACCACGCGAAGCTCGGGAGCCAGCGCCAAGAAAGCACGGCCCTGCTCTGCAGGTTGATGGAGGTGGGGAACGAGTCGCTGGCGAAGCTGGGGGGTACCCCTGGCAGCCATCGACGGCAGCGACGTCAGCACCCTCATCCCCTTCTTTGCAGAGTTTGTGGGAAGGCTGATGGCCGTGGAGGACCGCATCCGCAGCTTTGGAGACCGGCAAGTGAGCGTCGCCACGTCTCAGGTTGCCGGCGCCATCTAGCCGAGGGTCCACCAGGCCTACCCGGAGTTCCCCTTGGGGACCATCTTCAACAATTGATCGCCGGAGGAGAACAAGGAGGAGCACACCAACGCCGTCAGCCGCTTCGTTGACGAGATGGTCGCGCGGATGATGGGGTAGGCTGGTGCCGGTGATGATGAGGAGGAGGCCGCCGCCGAGGAAACGACCGCCGCCGCGGGAGCACCCCCCACGTAGTTGTTCCTTGTATTTTTTTCACCTTTCCCGTTTTTGCTTACACCCCTATAACTGGCGCGAGGTGCCTTACTTTGTGTTAGCCCTTTGTCACTTTGAATGCTTACCGTAAACTCGTTTGTTGGAATTTTACTTCCAATGTTAATTTACTAGCTTTTCCGCCTATGACTAGCTTGCCGGGGAGGAGCTCTGTCTTTCCCGTGCTTTAACCTTGTGTGTCCGGAGACTTGCCAATTGCGTGCTTGGCCAGACTAGGGACCCGAGACGGACCCACGGTGCCAACCTAGGGCCAAACAGCAGCGGCTAGCCACTCCGCCTGCGGGTTAACTACCCCAGCGCGCACGCCTCCGTGATGGACCCGCGAGCCACGTGTGGGGGGCGTCCTCCCCCTGCAAGCGTCCTTCCTACACTCCGGCTACACGGGGACTGAGCTTACCTTGGCAAACCAGTGTGACTAAAGGAAGAACTAAGGACTCGAAACAAAGTACTTAGCTTTCCGTTCTCTTCCCTCCTGGAGCACCTCGTTGAGAGCTGTGGCAAGGACGCGGTGGCAGTGCACCCTCCAGCGGCACACACGGAGGCATGCGTCTCTTGCATTGCCATCTCTGGTGTCCTTCCATAAGTGATGTGGCAGGGCTGCGATGGTGGGAACACCCTCAGCGACAAGCACAGAGGGATGCACCACCATCACCTCTCTGTGACATCACTTGCTTTCTTGCCCATTGCTGGTGTCGCGTTTGCTCCGGTCTTTAAATAGCCAGGGTGCTGCCCTTGCAGCCACGCGCGCGGAACGGCCGGTTGATGCGTGGAGGCACTGGCCCTGTCTCAGAGTCCTACATCAAGCCTCGAAGTAATTGCCATATGCGTGCAAATTACCTGCAAGACGATGACACCCGTGACTGCTCCACGAGCGTCACAGTGCGCCTTCGTCCCCGCCTTTATCCTGCATGTTAGATCCTTGCAATGCCCAGAAAGTTTTTCAAAATGCACGAAAAAAGACAACACTAATTGGATAACCTCCTGCCTCCCAGCCCCCGAGTACAAAAGAGTCGACCTCAGGCTTGGGTGTGAGCATCTTTTCTATTCCAGGGTGCCGTGCAGGCACGCAGAATGTTGTGAACGGGTTCACCAACTGCTGGGCCTCGTTCAACCCGGGAACGAGCTTGGTTTTCGGGGTTCCGGCAGCCCCCCTGCTCACAGCCAAGGATGAAGAGACAGTTCGGTGCACCTAGAGAAGGAGACAGAAGACACATTAATAGCAAAGATCAATATTTACTAATGCAACACTTATCTTTATTCATCTTTGTGCTAGCGGATTACAATCGGGCCTTGCCCGACTACACTACCTTAAAGAGGCACGCTGCCGCAGCGTCACCTGTGGGTAAGGCATCACCGTTTCATGGGTAGAATTTGCGCATGTGCTCAATGTTCCAACTATTGGGCACCGGCAAGCCTTCTTCGGTTTCCAGCCGGACAGCCCCCGGTCTGGTCACCTGCACTACCCAGAAAGGGCCTTCCCTGTTTGGAGTCAACTTGTTCCCGGCCTTCGTTCTTTGTATCCGGCGCAGGACGAGGTCTCCAACCTCTAGCCCCCGGGGACGGACTCTCCTGTCGTGATAACGACGGAGCCCCTGCTGGCAGCCTGCAGCTCACACAGCAGCCCGGCATCGAATCTCCTCGATAAAGTTAAGGTCGTCAATCCTCTGCGCGTGTTGGCTCTTGTCGCCGTACGTGCGTACCCGAGGTGACCCATGCTTGAGCTCGAGGGGCAGCACAGCTTCTGCCCCGTAGACGAGGGCAAACATAGTTTGGCCCGTCGCCCGACTTGGTGTGGTCCGTATCGACCACGGCACGGGCTGGAGTTCTTCAACCCAGTGTTTCCCGTGGCCCTTGAGCTTGTCAAAGGTTTTCGTCTTGAGCCTCCACAGTACCTCTGCGTTGGCGCACTCCACTTGCCCGTTGCTCGTTGGATGAGCGAGGGAGGGCAAAGTAAATTTTAGTGCCCATGTCCTCGCAGTAATCATGGAACACCGCATTAGTGAATTGCGTGCCATTATCGGTGATGATGCCATTAGGCACACCAAACCGGCATACAATGCCCTTGAAAAACTTGATGGTCGCCCGTGCTGTGACAGCTCGGACGGGCTCCACCTCGATCCACTTCGAGAACTTGTCGATGGCCACAAGGAGGTACTCGTAGCCACCGACAGCTCTAGGCAACTTCCCGACGATGTCCAGCCCCCAGACCGCGAACGGCCACGAGGACGGGATGACTTGCAGGGCTTGCGCCGGCTAGTTGCTCTTCTTGGTGTGAAACTGGTACGCTTCACAGGTCTTGACTAGTCGCTCGGCATCGGCTAAGGCCGTTGGCCAGTACAAGTCGTGCCGGAATTGCTTTCCCAGCCAGTGCCCCGGAGGCCACATGGTGCGAACATGTGCCTCGATGAATATCCTCTAGCAGCGTGCGCCCTTCCTCCTGGGGCACGCAGAGGAGCATAACTCCGTTAGGACGCCTCCGGTAGAGATCCCCATCTACCAGAGCGTACATCTTGGCTTGCCGGGCCACTCGCTCCGCGGCAACGTCTTTCTCCGGGAGGGTTCCGTCCCTAAGGTAGCGAATGATATCCGCCCCCCAGGGTGGTGGTTCCTGGCTTATGCATGCCACGAGCTTGGTGGCTTGGTGCCCCGCAACTGCAGGGTCTCCTTGGGTTGCCGAAGGGGCTTCCCCGGCAACCGTCTTGGGATCGACAGAGGGCTTTAACTGCCTCTCTACGAATACCCCATGAGGCACCTTGCTGCGTTCCGCTGCCCACTTGGACAGTTCATCCGCAACAAAGTTATCATTCCATTCACGTGCTCAAACCGAAGACCCTTGAACTTGGACTCCAGCTTTCGCACTTCCTCCATGTACGCTGCCATCTGGGGGCAGTCGTAGTCCTTGTTCACCTGGTTTATCACGAGTTGTGAATCCCCGCGAACAACCAGGCGCTTGATGTCGAGGGCGATTGCCGCGCGTAGCTCAGCTAGCAACCTCTCGTACTCTGCTGTGTTGTTTGTGGAGTTGGCGAAGTCGAGTTGTATCACGAATTTGAGTTGATCTCTAGTGGCTGACTCGATCACCACTTCGGCACTAGTGCCCGGCAGACAGAAGGCGCCGTCGAAGTACATGAACCAGTACCATTCGTCCAATTTGCCGGGAAGGCTCGCTTCCGGCTCTTCTTCCTCTATCCGTGGACGTCCACTCCTCGACAAAGTCGGCGAGAGCGGTGCTTTTGATGCTTTTGGTATTCAAGAAACGCAGCCCGAACTCCGCCAGCTCCATTCTCCATTCGGCCACCCTCCCGATGGCTTCACTGTTGATGAGGGATCGCTCCAGGCAGAACCCCGACACCACCATGATGCCGTGCGCCTGAAAGTAATGGCGCAGCTTCCGTGAAGCGAGCAGGATCCCAAGCAAAAGCTTCTGGACCTGCGGGTACCGTACCCGGGCATCGCGCAACACCGTGCTAACGAAGTACACGGGGTGCTGCACTAGCCTCTTGCGGGGGGCCACCTGAGTGGACCGCCCCTTGGCTCTCGGGGCAGAGGTGGTAGCCTGGGGTTCCTCCGGCTCGCCGGGAGCCCCCGGCCCCCCTGTCTTAGCCCCCGGGACTTGTTCTTCCCTCTCGGCAACGAGCACGGAGCTCACTACCTGGTCTGTCGCTGCCAAGTAAAGCAGCAACGGCTCGCCCAGCTTGGGGGTGACGAGGATCCGCGGTGACTTCAGGTACTGCTTCAAGTCCTGGAACGCCGCTTCCGCCTCAGGGGTCCAATTGATTGGGCTCTTCTTCTTCATCACCTTGAAGAAAGGCAGGGCTCGCTCGCCCAACCTTGAGATGAAACGCCCGAGCGCCGCAACACAGCCGTTGGGACGCTGGACGTCTCTGACCTTGCGGGGTGCCTCCATCTTCTCGATCGCCTCGATCTTCTATGGATTGGCTTCGATTCCCTGGTGAGACACCAAGAAGCCCAGCAAGTGCCCCGAGTCCACGCCGATCATGCACTTCTCAGGGTTAAGCTTGAGCTTGATCCTGCGGAGATTATCGAATGTCTCCTGCAGGTCGTCGACGAGCGAGTCCCTGCGCCGTGACTTGACGACGATATCGTCCATGTAGGCCTCGATATTCCGGCCTAGCTGGGGTCCCAGACACTCGCGCAAAGCGCGCTGAAATGTCGAGCCCGCGTTCTTCAGCCCAAAAGGCATGCATGTATAATAGTAGCAGCCAACCAGGGTGATAAACGTTGTTTTCTCCTCATCTTTGACCGCCATCTTAATCTGATGGTAGCCAGAGAAGGCATCCAGAAAGCATAAAGACTCACAACCAGCTGTGGAATCTACTATTTGATCGATCCGAGGTACGGGGTAGGGGTCCTTGGGACATGCACGATTGAAATCAGTAAAATCTACACACAGGCGCAATTTATTCCCAGCCTTAGGGACTACAACAAGATTTTTTAACCAAGTAGGGTACAACACTTCCCTGATTGCCCCGGCATTCTTGAGCTTCTCCACTTCTTGCTGGATGAAGTCCTTGCGTTCCTGGGCTTGCCAGCGAACCTTCTGGTTGATGGGCCGCGCGTCTGGCCGCACCGCCAGCCGATGCTCGATCACCTCCTTGGGGACTCCGGGAAGATCTGACAGCTCCCAAGCGAACAAGTAGGAATTCCCCCGGAGAAAGGCGATGAGGGCGCTTTGCTATTTGTCGCCGAGGCTCACACCGATGGAAACGGTACGCACCTCATCGCCGGCATGCAGGGCCCCTTCTTGACCTTGGCGCCCTCTTCCTTCAGCTTCATGCGCTTGCTGACGCGCGGGCTAGAGCTGGTGCTGGCCCCGGCGTCCCGTCCGGGAGCGGCTCGTGGCTTCTTCTGTGCGGGCTGCTCGCCCGCAAGTGGATCCTCGTTCCCGGCAACGTCATAGTCGCTGGGATCCGCCACTGCGGAGGCCTTTATGACCTCGCCCACGCACCAAGCAGCGTCCTTCAGGTCGCACTTGATGGAGAGTACACCGAACGTTGACGGCATCTTCATCACGCCATAGGCGCAATGGATTGCCGCCATGAACTTGATCAGCGCCGGCCGACCAATAATCCCGTTGTACGCTAACGGGGTGTGAGCCATGAAAGGGAAACCTTGCCCCTATATGGGTTTTGATGAATGATGACAATATGGTTGAGGAACTAATGAATTATACGGAGTGTTTCAGGTTTTAGTTCCTCAGAAGAATTGGTTTAACCAGCATCGACGACCCCTAAAAATTGAAGTACAGGTACTCGCTTGAAGTATGAAGAACTCAATGAAGAACGGTGAAGAACATGAAGCATAACTTTCTTCATAGGTCTTTCTGTAGCTTTTTCTTCATTTGAGTATAGGAACGCCGTACTATTAAGGGGGGTTTGAATTGTGGAGCTAGTTCAGGTGAAACCTATTCTTCATGTTCAGCTTAGGCGAAAACCATTTTCTGTGTGAGTGTTTTTCGTCGGAGTGAAGAATGAAGCATTTCAGGCTTCACCGAAACTTCCGTGTGAAGTCTTCACTCTGGTTTCAAATGTGGTTGAAAATCTGACGCTTTTGTTTTTGACCACCTAATCTAACCGTTGTGAGACAAACAGATAAAGTGTGAGGTGGAGTCTCAGGGATCACTTTATCCAACGGGTCACAACGGCTAGATCAGCCATGGCCAAGGCTATATAAGACGACCCACCCCGAACAGTTTCGGTGGTGATCCCCAGTGAGTTGTTTTGAAGAACACCAGATAAAACCCTTGGAGCTGAACTGAGCATGAAGAATGGGATCCCCTCTCTAGCCGAGCACTGTAAGCTTGTTACTCTTGGTGATTGGCATCACCTAGATGGCTAGGAGTCAGTGTTGAAGAGCAGTGATTTGCCATCAACCAGTCTGTGAAGGTCCGGAGATCACCTCAAGATCTACCACGAGTAACTGGGCGAGACTTAGGTCTTAGCTCAGGAGGATTGGGTGGACTTGTGTGTCCGCGACTCTTGTGTGACTCAGCCCCCTCTCATACTGTAGCTGCTCTATGGCGCCTCCCATGTTGAGGACAGTGTTCTCCAACACAGTCTTGTCCTCCTGCAGCTGGGCATTCTCCCCCAGTAGTTTACCGGCCTGCTCCTCGGCTAGGTCGGCCCTGGTCATCTCGTGCTCGAGGCAAGACTCTAAGTCCATTGTGTTTGCCTCCATGTTCTCAAAGTGGGTCGTCACCGGGGTTGCATCCTCGTCATTGGTTGTTGCCACGGCCGAGCATGCATGATTCCGCCTTCCAAAGAGGAGGAAGGAGGAGTCCTCGGGAAACTCGTGCCGATAGTCCCGGCACACCTGCGCAAAGGCGCACTGCATGGCAAACTGGAGGCCTTGCTTGAAGGTGGGGTAGCGGCTGATGAAGGTGATATCTGACGTTGTTGGCGCGATCTCACGCCCGCAGATCTTCGCCTCAATCTCCCACCGTGGCTGCCATCCTTCTGGCACGGCGGGCTTGACTCGGCCACTGAACCTGGGAGGTGGTAGGTCGAGGAACGCACACAGTGCTGCCAAAGGGGCACTGAGCAACTGCTCATCGTCGGTGGAGGGGTTGTAGACGTGGGTGAACAGCGGCACGTTGCCAAAGGGTTGTGGTGGGCTTTCCATCTATAGAAAACAAAGAAGGAAAGGAAAGAAAGTGTCAGTGACATGATCAAAAGGTGGGATGTATGTAGAATAAAAGATAAAGGTAGAAGGGTGGATAAAATGACAAGAATTATAATTAAAGGTGGAATTGCAAATATAAAATTGGATGCATGATAATATGTGTATAACATGACAACATGATTATAGTGGTGGTTGGTATAATAAATAAAAAGAAGATATGCATCTGTGGTACAATGGCATAGTATTTAGTGTATATGTAGAAATTAAACAACAAACATGTCATGCATATGTAAGGTGTAAATGCAATGATTTTGATGAATAGGGATAAGGAATAAAGTATATATATAGATCAGATAGGGATAAGAAATATTCCTAAGGTTTGGTCTTATGGTTTGATCTTATCCTAATCCAAGCTAGGGTCACGTTCCTACAGGCAACACATTGCTCTGATACCATCTGAAGCGACCGCCCCCGTACAGGGTTCGATCTCTGTGCTAAATGTGCTAGTCCCTAGATCGTCTCACTAGTGCACACAGTTTCAAGATGTAATATCAAGATACAAAGGTCAAAGTACTTTATTACATCGCATCATCCAGAACTTAATTGTAATTACAAACTTGCATAACCCCTTGGGTCAGCATAACAAATAGAGTTTCAAGATAACAAAATATTGTTTCACAAACGGCAGCGGAAAAAGGAGGAGCGAATGGGCCACAACTACTCCCAAAGGAGAGAGCATGTTGGAATGTAAGCACATGACCCAAAAAACATTGACGAACCTCACTCTTCGTCAGATTCACCTGCATTATTAATTGCAGCCACTACGTGGTCAATACATTGAGTGTATTGGCAAGTTCACCTGGAAGTTATAACAGACCTAACAATGTACATGCATAATTTGGCTAGGTGGGGTTTGGCTATTTGCATAAAAGCATCATTGTTTCATCCTATCATTTTTAACCAAATAGTTTTATTTCTATTGGACACGGGGTAGACACACCCATGCTCCTATTAACCTAGAGCACATTGAGTAGACACATCAATGCTCCTACCCAGTTCAAACCATTCATTTTATTAAGAAATTGGAATGAGTGAGACCTTCCTTACAGCCCCCAAATCTAGTTGCTCATAATTGTCCGTAACCGGGGACACGCCTAAGTATTTAGGTTGACACTCTCGAGAGGTTGTACACATTCCCCACAAGAATTCGACGTGTTAATCCCTTGCTGTCTTCAGGGTAGAGTAGCAACGACATCGACTTCAAGAATTTTCAGAACATAATTCCCCAGACCACCTGAGGGACCCGCGCTCCCACCTATACAACTAGCTCAGTACAATCCCTCGGATCCGGGTTCATATTTCTTACTCCATCCAGCCAGAGCCCATATTAGGATGTGGTTGTACTGGAAGCTACTAAACAAGAAACTAGTCCTGTCTCTGGTTACCCCGGGTGGCATTCCACATTTGTGATGCAAGCGCTCCCCGAATCCACGGAGAGACATCCATGGACGATCCATCCCCGAATCCACGGGGACTCGACTCAGAGGGACCCATAGAAATGGACCTGATGTCGCATAACATCTCGAATACTCAAAGCAGTCCATCCAGGATGGTTCATTAAATTACTTGTTTTGCCATACACTAGGAAAATCATACTTTAATTCAATAACGTCACATTGTAATGATACCACCCTCGTATACTATCATAGCATAGCATTGAATTACCTACGATGGCAATTGGTGGTGAGGACATGGCAAGGGTATCCTATACTATTAGGAGAATCATAGCTAGCATAAGTACAATAATAATCCTAACAATGTAACTAATAAAAACTAGTGCATAATAAAATAATGGGATAATGGTCAAAGTGAACTTGCCTTGATAGCAGTTGGAATTCAAGCACTCTTCATAGTCACAAGGTTCGCTCTCCGAGAAAACTAAAGGAAACAAACAATGCATACATAAACATACAATACAAGCAAAAAGAAATATATGCGATGATGCAATGCATATCATGTGACAAGATTGGGTTGATTTTATTTGAAATAAAACCAGATTATATTTTTGGTCCAAAGCATTAGCAATTAAAATAATTATGCTAGGTTAAAAATCAAGATACAAAATCAAGGGATTAAAACCCTAATTAAGGTTTATTGGCATCAGCCAATTAATTAAATTCAAAAAAATTATTTCTCTGTCCCAATGGACAGAGGACATTAGAACAAATTTTTAGGTACTCATTTCAATTAAAAAGGATTTCTAAATAATTATTTATGAATTAAATGGCATTAAAAGCCTTTCTGTAATTTGACAGTGGTTAAGTTTTTCAAATTTAAATTTAAACTGTGCCAAAAGATTCTACAGGTCAAGAGCTTTTCAGAAAGGTAAAATTTGTCAAATTTGGCCAAAGGGTTTAAAAGTTATAAGCATTTGAAGTTCTAGGGGCTTTTCTGCAAATATGCCATTTAATTTAGACCGGGATTTATGTTTTCATTTTTAACAGGGACACGTGGCGCTTCCTAATTGAACGATACCGGTTCGGGATGGGTTTTAATCTCAGCCATTGGATCTAACCTAAAACACAAGGATGGCCCAGATCTAACCGTACCCCTTCGATTTAAAACGTTTTAATCTCAACCGTTGAACGAGATCCGACGGTCGGGATCGAACATGGGGCTTACCGGCGGTGCTAGGGTTCCGGCGAGGTCTCCGGCCACGTGGGGACGCGGCGGCGGGAATTTCCGGCGAGGCTGGGGGCTCGGGAAAGCGTGGAGGAGAAGCGGCGCGTCGAGACGGAGACGCTGGGGGCGGTGGCTCGCTTCGAGGGGGCCGGGGTTGACGCCCAGGACAGCGGAGACGCGGCGGCGACGTCGGAGCTTCAGTCGTTGGGGTCCTCGGGTCTACGACGCACGGAAAGAGAAACCAAGCGTGTCAGGAGAAGCGCGACGACGAGGCGGATGAAAGAGAGGAGGAGGGGAGGACGATGCCGTACCCGTTCGTCGGCGGTGACCAAGAAATGGCGGTGGCGGCGGGCTTGCTCCGGCGACAAATCTTGGTAGCGTTGGCACGTAATCGACGAAGAGGAAAGGGGGAATGAGAGAGGGAGGCACGGGCTATATAGTGACGCGCGAGGCAAGCAGCGGGGAGCACGGAGGAGACGAAGCACGGTGATGGCAGCGGCGACGGCGCGCGGCGAGATTCGCGGGCGCTTTCCCTGCGGGGAAGAAGACCCTGACAGGCGGGCCCCACCTGACAGTGGCTCGCGGCGGCGCGCGTGACACTGGGCCGGCTCGATCGGTCGGGACTGGGCCGGTTCGGCCCATTTGGCCGGGCCGGTCCGGTTTTCTCTTTTTGTTTCCTTTTCCTTTTTCTGATTTCTTTGATATCTTTTGATTTTGAGTTCCAAATTGATCCAAATAAATTTCAAAAATTTTGTAAAATCATATTATAATATGATTCAACTTTTGGGACTAATTTCCCTTCCAAATAAAATATATAAAAATACATTTTCCCTATAAATGCCTTTAGGGCTTTATAACTATTTAAATAAAATAGTTTTTTCAACTCCAAATAAATACCCAAAAATTATAGGATAGCTTATTTATGCAATAAACCCCTTTTATAAATAAACCCTATGGGTTTAAAGATACAAAGCTCAAATGTGTGAAATGCTAGGGTTTAAAATGAAATAAAACCTTTTTAGAGCCTTTTTGGAATTCAAATTTGATTCAAATATGCAATTGTGGCATGATGCTTATGAATGCAATGCATATGGAAGAGTTTGAAATTTTGGGATGTTACAGACCTAACCCCCTTAAGATGAATCTCGTCCTCGAGATTCGGTTTGGCTAGCAAAGAGGTGCGGGTGGTCTTCTCGAAGATCATCTTCGCTTTCCCATATGGCTTCCTCTTCAGTGTGATGGTCCCACTGAACCTTGCAGCACCTGATAGTCTTGATTGGGTATGTCTCTCAGTTATATCCAAGATTCTGATCGGTTTCTCCTCATAGCTGAGATCACTCTGCAGTGGGACTTCCTCGAGTGGAATTGTATCCCTCCGTGATGTGTCGGCCATCTCGGGATGACACTTCTTCAGTTGTGATACATGGAAGACATTGTGGACATTCGACAGTGCTTCCGATAAATCCAACTTGTAGGCTACCTCTCCTTGGCGTGACAAGATTTTGAAAGGTCTAATGAATCGGGGTGCTAGCTTTCCCTTGATTCCAAATCTCTTGACTCCGCGTATCGGTGAAACTCTAAGATACGCTCTATCTTCAGCCTCGTAGGTAACTTCCCTACGTTTGGAATCTGCGTAGCTTTTCTGCCTTGACTGAGCTACCTTCAGTCTATCTTGGATGAGCCTATCCGTTTCCTCGGCATCCTTTATCATATCCGGGCCGCTGTTGCTGTATGAAAATTCCTATTCTGGCTTGGAAGCTGTTGCTGTATGAAAATTCCGCATACGGCAGGTTGTCATCCCAACTGGATCCATAATCTAGAGCGCAGGCTCTCAACATATCCTCAAGGATCTGATTTACTCTCTCGGTCTGTCCATCCGTCTGTGGATGAAAAGCTGTGCTGAACTCTAGTCTCGTTCCTAGAGACTTATGTAGTTGTCCTCAAAATCTTGAGGTGAATTGGGTACCTCTGTCTAAAACTATTTCCTTGGGTACTCCGTGTAGACACACGATTCTGGACAAGTAGCGCTTTGCTAACTGTGCGCTGGTGTATGTGGTCTTTACCGGTATAAAGTGGGCAACCTTGGTCAAACGATCAACCACTACCCATATGGAATCATATCCTGATCTGGTCCTTGGTAAACTGGTGATAAAATCCATGCCTACTTTATCCCACTTTCAGTCTGGTATTGGCAGTGGTCGTAGCAATCCTGCTGGCTTCTGGTGTTCGGTTTTAACTCTGCTGCACACATCGCACAAGGCAATGAATTCTGCGATGTTTCGCTTTAATCCGGACCACCAAAATGTTTCTTTTAGGTCCATATACATTTTTGTGTTCCTAGGGTGGATCGAGTAAGGTGAGTCATAGGCTTCTTATAAAATCAGCTTTCTGATTTCCGGATCTTGCGGTACACAAATGCGTTTACCGAACCATATGGTTCCCTGGTCATCCTCACGAAAGTCTTCTGCTTTGCCAATAAGTTTATTCTCCTTTATCACATTTATTTCTAAATCGCTCTTCTGTGCTTTTCTGATCCTGTCTAGCAAAGTGAGCTGTACTTCCAAAGTGGCAAAATAACCTTCCGGTACTATTTCTAGTCTCAGATCTTTGAATTGTTCGCATAAGTCTGGCGGTAATTCCCCAGCTGTCAGAACATTCACATAGCCCTTGCGGCTCAATGCATCGGCTACAACATTAGCCTTGCCAGGATGGTATTGCAGATTCAGGTCATCATCCTTTATCAGTTCCAACCATCTCCTCTGCCTCAGATTTAACTCCTTCTGGGTGAATATATATTTCAGGCTCTTGTGATCTGTGAACAACTCACAGTGTTTCCCCATCAGATAGTGTCTCCAAGTCTTCAAGGCGTGCCCTACTAAGGCTAATTCCAAATCATTCATGGGGTAGTTGCCTTCGTGGCTCTTTAGTTGCCGCGAAGTGTATGCTACAACTCTTCCTCCCTGCATCAATACTCCTCCCAAGTCCTCTTGCAGGTTTGGTAACACAAGGATGGGCGCAGACACTAGTCTTTTCTTCAATTCCTGGAAACTCTCTTCACATTTCTCATTCCAGTCAAACTTCTTCTCTTTCTTTAAAAGTTCAGTCATGGGTTTAGCAATCTTGGAGAGGTTCTCAATGAATCTCTGATAGTAACCAGCAAGTCCAAGGAAACTGCGGATATCTCCAATATTCTTCAGTGGCTCCCATTCTGTAACAACTGTCACCTTAGCTGGGTCAACAGCTACTCCGGCTCCTGACACTATGTGTCCAAGGAAACTGACTTCTGACAACCAAAAGTCGCACTTGTTGAATTTGGCGTACAACTAGTGCGCTCTCAGCTTCTCCAAGATCATGCGCAGATGCTGCTCATGCTCTTCCTTGCTCTTGGAGTAAACCAAAATATCGTCGATGAACACAACGACGAACTTGTCCAAGTATTCCATGAACACCTTGTTCATCATGTTCATGAAGTATGCAGGTGCATTGGTCAAACCAAATGGCATCACGGTATACTCGTACAGTCCATACCTAGTGGTGAAGGCCGTCTTGGGTATATCCATCTTTCGGATTTTTAGCTGAAAATACCCTGATCGCAGATCGATCTTTGAGAACACACAGGCTCCTTCCAACTGGTCGAAAAGATCGTTGATGATAGGTAAGGGGTATTTATTCTTTATCGTCACCTCATTTAGTGACCGATAATCGATACACATCCGTTGGCTTTTGTCCTTCTTCTCCACAAACAGGACAGGTGCTCCCCATGGTGATGAAATGGGGTGAATGAATCCTTTCGCTAACTGCTCAGCCAACTGCTTCTTCAATTCCTTTAATTCATCCACAGCCATCTTATAAGGTTTCTTGGCTATGGGTCCACTTCCAGGCATCAATTCGATGAGAAACTCCACATCGCGGTCTGGCGGCATACCTGGTAATTCCTCGGGAAAAACATCCGGATACTCATTCACTATTGGAACCTTGTCCAGGCTAACCCCCTTAAGAGAATTGACCTTAGGTCTCTTAAGTTCAAAAGCATATTTCAATCGGATTCTCCTATTCTCTGGGGCGGTGAGGGTGATGGTTCTTCTGACACAATCTATGAGACCCTCATACTTGGCCAGCCAATCCATTCCTAGGATGACATCCAAACCCTTGGACCCTATTATTATTAGGTCCGTGGGGAAGGTGTGTTTTCCTATTTCCAAACTTAGCCCGCGGCTGTCATAGGCGGCTATCAGTTCTCCCCCTGGTGAATTTACTTTCATGGGGTTTGCTAGTGTGCTAACAGGTAATCCATTTTGATGCACAAATCCTCTTGAGATGAAAGAATGAGATGCACCGGTATCAAACAGTACTAAAGCTTTAAACGAATTAATGCTCAAGGTACCGATGACTATACCTTGCTCCTCGGTGATGATCTCTTCCACGTCGATGTGGTTCACATTGCCCTTCTGGAATGGGTTTGGTTTAACCACATTGCCTCCAAATCTCTCCGGGAAATCGTTGGAGTAGTGCCCCATCTTGTGGCACTTGAAGCACTCCACCTGGCTCATGTCCCTGCCATTGTTGCGGTTCTGTCCGGCGCCATTGCCGTTGGTGTGGCCCTTTCCATTTCCATTCTGGTTCCCACCTCCATTGTGGTTACCATTCCCGTTGTGGTTCCTCGGGCGCTGTTGCTGCTGGTGCTGGTGCTAGTGCTGGTGCTGGTGCTTGCTGCTGCTGTTCCCGGCATGGCGATTTTGGTGGCCATACCCTCCGCTGCGCTTGTCATTGTGGCCCCCGGCCCTATGCACAGACGAACTGCCACTACCGTCTTGGGTGGTGCGCGGCTTCTGATGTGGCCCCGCGTGAGAGCCTCCCTGGTGGAGTCTCCTCTTGCGGTTCTCCATCTGGTGGAGCTTGTTTTCCAGCACAATCGCCATGTTGATTAGTGATTGGTAGGTGGGAGTGTATGCAATAGCCAGCTGAATAGAAAGTTCATCGTTCAGCGCATCCAAGAATCTCTCCCGGCGCTTGGCATCAGTGTTCACTTCATCCGGCGCATAGCGGGTGAGGCTGTTGAATTGGTCGATGAACTTGACCACCGTGCGGCTTCCTTGCCTGAGCCGCAGAAACTCCTTCTTCTTCAAATTAAGCACCCCGCTGAGATATGGGCAGTGCGGAAAGCTTCCTGGAACATATCCGAGGTGACATGTTCAATCGGGGTGGTGATTTGGTAATTCTCCCACCACAAAGCAGCTGGTCCTTCAAGCAGATGGGCTGCAAACCATACGTTTTCCTCCTCGGTGCAGTTGATTGTCACCAAGTTCTTGTTAACAGAGCGGAGCCAGTCGTCCGCCACTATTGGCTCGGGTGAGATGGAGAAGGTGGGTGGGCGCAATCGCAGAAACCTGGTCAGCATATCCACTTGTGGAGGGTGGTGTTGCTGGTTGTTGTTGGGGTTCTGCTTGTGGTTGGCGTTGTTGTTGTTGGCCAGTTGCTGAGTGATCAGCTGAAAGAATTGGGTCTGGGCAGCCAGCAGTTGCTGCATGGTTGCAGCGTTCCCTTCGGTTAAGGCGTTGTTAGCCTCGGCGTTGTTGGTGGGGTTCTGGCGTCTTTGAGGCATCTGTTTAGGGTAGCATTGATGAGGAAACAGATAGAATAGAGCTAAGGATATCTAAGCCCCCACAACAAGATATTAACTCAAGCATATTTCAATCATACACTCTGAAGCGATCCCCCCCTTACAGAGTTCGATCTCTGTGCTTATTTGTGCTAGTCCCTGGATCGTCTCACTACCACACACAGTTTTAAGTTGTAATACCAAGATACAAAGGTCAAAAGTACTTTATTACATCGTATCATCCAGAATTAATTGTACTTACAACTTGCATAACCCCTTGGGTCAGCATAACGAATAAAGTTTCAAGATAACAAAAATAATGTTTCACAAACGGCAGCGGAAAAAGGTGGAGCAAATGGTCCACAACTACTCCCCAAAGGAGAGAGCATGTTGGAATGTAAGCACATGACCCAAAGAACAGCGACGAACCTCACTCTTCGTCAGATTCACCTGCATTATTAATTGCAACCACTACGTGGTCAATACATTGAAAGTATTGGCAAGTTCACTTGGAAGTTATAACAGATCCTACCAAGTATATGCAATTGAGGTATAGTGGGGTTCAGGCTTTATGGCGTGGTAGCAAAACATAGTTTATCTTACTACAATTGAATGTTATATTATTGTTAACTAATGGACACCGGGTTGAAACACCGATGCTCCTATTAATCTAAGGACATCGAGTAGACACATCGATGCTCCTAACCCAAGTTCAAACCATTCATTTTATTTAAGAAATTTGAATGAGTAAGACCTTCCTTACAGCCCCCATATCTAGTCGCTCATAATTGTCCGTAACCGGGGACACGGCTAAGTACTTAGTTTGACACTCTCGAGAGGTTGTACACATTCCCAACAAGAAATTATGTGTTAATCCCGTGCTGTCCTCAGGGTAGAGTAGCAATGGCATCGACTTCAAGAATTTTCAGAACATAATCCTCCAGACCACCTAAGGGACCCGCACTCCCACCTACACAACTACCTCAGTACAATCCCTCGGATCTGGGTTCATATTTCTTACTCCATCCAGCCAGAGCCCATTTAGCTTGTGGTTGTACTGGAAGCTACTAAACAGGAAACTAGTCCAGTCTCTGATACCCTAGGTAGCATTCCACATTTGCGACGCAAGCGTTCCCCGAATCTACGGAAGAGACGTCCATGGACGATCCATCTCCGAATCCACGGAGACTCGACTCAGAGGGACCCATAGAAATGGACCTGACGTCGCATAACATCTCAAAATCTCAAAGCAGTCTACCCAGGATGGTTCATTTGGGTTGTTTTGCCAAGTTTCCAAGATCACTCCACATCATCATTTCACAGTGATTGAGATTCCCTCTCACGTTTACTAACATAGCATGGCTAAGCAATACTAATCACGATGGCTAATGGTGGAAGATTCATGGCAAGGCTAACCCTATAGCTAGTAGGTCAATCATAGCTAGCATAAGTACGAGCAATAGTCCTATCAATGCATTTCTACAAACAACTCTAATGCATAAGTATTTTAAAAACAAACAGTAATAGGATAATGATCAAAGTGAACTTGCCTTGGTAGTAGTTTGAGTTCAAACACTCGTCGCAATCACAAGGTTCGCTCTCCGAGTAAACTAAAACAAACAAGCATACACACACATAAACACACAATTCACATCATGACCAAAGAAAGTATGCTATGATGCGATGCAAGCATGTGGCATGATTGGGTTTATTTTATTCGGGTGATTAACTGGTCCAAAGCATTAGCAATCAAAACAAAAGCATTAGGGTTTTAAATAAAAAGGCAAAACAATTGATTAAAACCCTAAATTATAGTTTTATTGGCATCAGCCAGATAATTTAATTCAAAATATTTATTCCTCTGTCCCAATGGATAGAGGATAATAAAACAAATTTTTGGGCACTGGTTTCAATTAAGAAGGATTTCTAAATAATAAGTTATGAATTAAAAGGCATTAAACCCTATTCTGTAAATTGACTGTGGTTCGAAAATTCAAATTCAAAATTAAACAGTGCCAAAAGATTTTACAGGTCAAGAGCTTTCCAAAAAGGTAAAATTTGTCAAATTTGGCCAAAGGGTTTGAAAGTTATAAGCATTTGAAGTTCTACGAGTGTTTCTGCAAAAGTGCCATTTAAATCAATTCCGGGATTAAAATTATATTTTCCTTTTTCTATTAAAGTGCCACGTGTCAGCTCCTCATTGGATGATAGCAGTTCGCTTAAATGAATTAAAGTCGATCTAATCTAAGCCGTTGATCAAGATCCAACGGACGAGGATGGAGGAGCTCACCTCCGGCTAGGGTTTCGGCCAGAGTTGGAGACGAAGGCGGCGGCGATGGCGTGGGGAGGCGGCACTGCTGCTCCGGGGGTCCTCGGGCTTCGGGAAAGGGCGGAGGAGGCGCGGCTCGGTGCGGCGAGGAACATGACGGCGGCGGTGCGTCTCGGCGAGAACGAGGGTGACGCCTGATAGCCTCGAGGGTGTCCCGATCTTTCGATGAGATACCTAATTATCGATTTGGTAGGAGGTGACGTTGACGATCCGACTACAACCTAGGAGGCAGCGCCTTAGCGATCGATACACCAACTCCAGAAGGTTATTGATCCCACGGGGGCACGATCAACCTGACCACGAAGGTCTTTGTTCCTGCAAGCAATCGAAGAACAAGCAAGAACAAGATGAAAAGCAATCTGAAATTGCGAATAGGAGATATGAAGGTTCACGAATCTGAATACTCAATATAGTTGGAGTCTTGATGACGGTAAAACAGGTGGTCTAACCGACACACGCGATTACACGAAAGTAGCAAAGGCTAAACTTTATCTAATCAAAACCCAAGGCTCCATAGGGGGGCTCATGGGGTATAAATAGAGGGGAACTAGGTGGTTTTCGGCCAGGCCCTTGTGGGACTCCGAAACGGCCTAGGAATCCTCCTAAAACACAACGAAAACATCTAAAATTGGCTGGACCCTATTACATGGCCTTAGGCCCAGTAAAACAAGGTTATAACCCTCATCTTTGGCCCATAGATACCCATTGGAGGGGGAATCCTCCACTTGGCCAAAATCCCATGGATGAAGAGGATGCGGCCTTCTTCTCATCTCTTTATGGCGGTTTCAATGTTCTGAAATCAACACTTGAGCTAACTCCCGCCACCTTGCTGCCACCTCCATGGTTTGCTGTCCAACGCTGATCCTTGAGGTCTAAGCTAGGTCCTTCATTCCTAAAACACATAAAAGAACCCATCTTAGGCAGCAGCATATTCTCATTAATATTAAATGAAGTACCGAGGAACGAAAGTACCTGATAATTTAGTTGTCGTGCACGAGCTCTAGTAATTGGTCCATGTATCTCCGGTACTTGAGGTGTAGGTGCTGTAGGGGCTGTGGTTGTATCATTAGTTGGGATGTCCTCATCAACGCCTAGGACGGCGTCCGTGTCCGGCGGCGGCGGCGAGCTTCGGGCGGCGACGGCGACGGGCTGTGGTCCACGAAAACGAAGACTACGCACGTCAAAAGAAGCGCACGGGCATGAGGATTGAGGAACTGCGGTCCATGAGGTCGATGGCGTACCTCGTCGGCGACGGCGAGCGAAAACGGGCGGCGGCCGTGGCGAACTCCTGCGAGAGATTTCGGCGGCGTGGGCGCGTGCGAGCGAGCGCAAACAGACGGGAAAGACGAGGGGGAGCTCGAGCTTTATAAGGACGCGGGCGGCAAGGCGCGGGAGGCACGGGACGAGGAGATTACGGTGGGGATGGCACAGTGACGCGTTTGGAAGGCGCGGGCGTCGTGGCGGCGTTCGCATGCGCCTTCCCTGTGGGGAAGAAGACCCTGACAGGCGGGCCCCGCCTATCAGTGGCTCGCGGCGGCGCGCGCGCGACGCTTGGCCGGCTGGGCTGCGGTGCGCGTGCGAGGGAAATGGGCCGGTTTGGCCCAATTTGGCCGGGCCGGTCCGTTTCTTCCTTTTTTTTCTCCTTTAACCTTTTCTCCTTTTGTTTTTCTGATTTCTTTGAGATCTTTTCATTTTGAACTCCAAATTGGACCAAATAAATTCCAGAAAATTTGTAAAATCATGTATTAACCTGATTCAACTTTTGGGAGTAATTTCCCCTCAAAATAAAATATATAAAGATACATTTGTCCTATAAATGCCTTTATGGCTATATAACTATTTAAATAAAATAGTTTTTCAACTCCAAATAAATATCCAAAAATTATGGGGTAGCTTATTTATGCAATAAGCCCTTTTTATAGATAAACTCTATTGGTTTGAAGATCCAAAGCTCAAATGGGTGAAAACATAGGGTTTAAAATGAAATAAAACCTTTTGAAAGCTTTTTGTGATCAAATTTGAATTCAAAGATGCAATTGTGGCATGATGCTGATGAATTCAATGCATATGAAATTTTTTGAAATTTTGGGATGTTACACACTCAATCATTCATAAAAAGGTTTTGGAAAATTCAGCAAATCACACTTGTTCACGATGGGTCACTGCCCATAATAAAAGAGTACGGAAAAAGCAATCGGTCTACAGTGCCATACACATAGCTTGCATGGTCAATGACTAACTCGCAATACTGATAACGAAAAGAAATGATAAAATCTGGCAGGCATCAACTAGACTAAGGAAGTGTGGCTGATGTCGCGGCCCCGTTCGCCCTCTTCTTGGAGCGAGTGTTGGAGGCAGGGGTGTCCATCTCGTGAACCTCCTGGGGCTCCTCGTCCTCAGTCAGCACTCCCTCCTGAGGCTCCATCTCCTGATCCTGTGACGGAGGTGGGGTCTGATCTGGCGGCGGTGCGGTAGCTGGCGCGGCTGCGGGCGCGGCGGCGGCGGCTGTGATGAACGCCCGGAACTGCTCACAGTAGTAGCAGGCTTGGTCCCTCTCATACTGTGGCTACTCTATGGCACCTCCCATGTTGTGGACAGTGTTCTCCAACACAGTCTTGTCCTCCTGCAGCTGGGCATTCTCCCCTAGTAGTTTACCGGCCTGCTCCTCGGCTAGGTCGGCCCTAGTCATCTCGTGCTCGAGGCAAGACTCTAAGTCCACTGTGTTTGCCTCCATGTTCTCAAAGTGGGTCGTCACCGGGGTTGCATCATCGTCATTGGTTGTTGCCACGGCCGAGCATGCATGGTTCCGCCTTCCAAAGAGGAGGAAGGGGGAGTCCTCGGGAAACTCGTGCCGATAGTCCCGGCACACCTGCGCAAAGGCGCACTGCATGGCAAACTGGAGGCCTTGCTCGAAGGTGGGGTAGCGGCTGATGAAGGTAATATCCGGCATTGCTGGCGCGATCTCACGCCCGCGGATCTTCGCCTCAATCTCCCAACGTGGCTGCCATCCTTCTGGCACGGCGGGCTCGACTCGGCCTCTGAACCTGGGAAGTGGCAGGTCGAGGAACGCACACAGTGCCGCCAAAGGGGCACTGAACAACTGCTCGTCATCGGTGGAGGGGTAGTAGACGTGGGTGAACAGCGGCACGTTGCCAAAGGGTTGTGGTGGGCTTTCCATCTATAGAAAACAAAGAAGGAATGGTAAGGAAGTGTCAGTGACATGATCAAAAGGTCAGATGTTGTCGCCCCAGTGGCACCCAGGGTACCACCGCTGCGCGACGCGTGGGCCCCGTTCCTGAGTTCTCGGGAAGGTTTCGTCCCGGGGAGCGTCTATGAGCAGCCCGGCAAGCTACCAGCATGGAAGGGGGCTAGCGGGGCTGCCGGGAATATTCCCGCCTGGGCACCTCCCAGGAAGCTGCTTTCTGAGGGGGGGGGAGGGGTTCCCGAGTGCGTTGGGCCCGGGCGCTTCCCGGGGTCGACTTGCCGGGACAGAGGGTTCCCGGGCGCATGCCCCGCCTCAGGCGCGGGGCCCAGTAGCCAGATCTACAGTGCCACGAGGACGCGTGGCGGGCATGGGATGCGCAGTCCCACCAGGGCAAGGAGTAAGGCGCACGGCTCATTAAATGAGCCGACCGACGCGGCGTTACCCGTCCGATCAAAGGAACAGTGGCTGTCCAATCCTACTCTAGGGGTTTTAGACCTCTAGCGGCGGAGGTGGCATCCATGCGCGCTACCAGCTCATCGGGGGGAGTTGTATGCCTCCCCGCCTGACACTTGTAGCTCATGCACCGTGGCACCTGTGGTATCCCCTTGAGAATAAAAGGAGGACCCTCACCAGCGGTCAAAGGGTTCCGCAGGAGATTAGTTGGCTCTAGTAGACAGTTTGGCTGAGTTCGACCAGCTCATAGTTAACTTCCAGCACTAGCAAAGAGCAGTAAGGGGTACCTAGCCAGTGAGAGAGAGCCCGGAAACTTGCCCGGCAACTTGTAAACACTCGATTCTAAACTAATACCGGCGCAGACAAGAAGGACGTAGGGTTTTACACCTCCGGGTGGCCTGAACCTGGGTAAAAACGTGCATGTGTTTGTTCTTGAATTAGTGCGCACCCCTAGCACTTCATCGTGCTGGCCCAGTAGGGCCCCATCGGCCGTGCCGGCGATCGCTGGGGTGAACCCTGACGCCCCCACCGAACCTAAAAGGGGGCCGTGGCCGCACGCCCCCGGTGTCTGAGCACCGTGCGACGACATCTGGTGCACCAGGTAGGGGGCGCGGGAGTAGAGCTCCTCGGTAACCGCCGGCAGCGGCGTTAGCATCGACGTCGGCCTCGCTTTCTTCGTCGACGGGACTATTCGCCATGCCCCCCAAGCGGGCTGGCGATCCACGGATAGACTCGCGTGAAGCCCCAGCGGCACACACGCGGTCGACTGACGTGCGACCCGAGTCGGGAGCTCAGGAGAACCCCGAGCCCTCGAGAGTGCAGCAACCACAGCTGCCTCCCCCGCCTTCTCGGCCGTCTGCGGACAATCGGCCGAGGGGACCGGCTGCCCCCAATGCCAGGGCCAGTCGCGCGAGCGGGCATGGTGCCGCCCGCGCCGGCCAGCGAGTTGAGTCACGGGCCGAGGATGCTCCGCGGCAGCGGCACCAGGAGCACACCGCGGCGCGGGCAACCCCTGGTTGTTCGCACCCTGCGCACCCGGAGGCGTCCAGGGCCAGGGCGGGAAGCAGCCGCTCGGGAAACCGACTGCCCCCCGCACGAACCCCGACGGAAGCCATCATCACCGCGCGCGTCATGGCGCGGTACGAGCCGCAGCAGGGCACGCCGGCGCATGAGATGTGGGGCGAGGAGTTGGAAGCGCGTCTCGCCCTGGCCGCCCAGCAGCCGCAAGGCGAGGGCGCCCCGGTAGGCTCCGGCCACGGGCAGAACCCGGTGCGCGGAGACGCGCCACCCGCCTCACGACAGGGGAGAACCCTCCCCCTCTGCAGGGAGGCCAAGGAGACGAGGGCCCGAGGGGTCCTCAAACTCATCGCCCACCGTTTTGGGGGGCGATGCGCGTGGCATGTTGAATGCCTGCCAGCAGGAAGATTTGCGCCCCCGCTTGGAGCGCCGGCGCAGGCGCGCGGTAGAGCGCCAGCGCCCACAGGAGCAGGAAGACGCTCCCATGGGCCCCGAGGACGGCTGCACCGCGTTCACACGCGAGCTGCGGCGGGTGACGTGGCCCCGCAAGTTCCGAGCGCCCGCGCTCGGTACGTATGACGGGACCGCCAACCCCAAGGATTTTCTCCTGACCTACACGTTGGGCATGCATGCCATTGGCGCCGACGACAAGGTTAGGGCAAACTGGTTCCTGATGGTCCTGAAAGGATCAGCGCGAACCTGGTTGCTCAACCTGCCCACCGGGTCCATCGCCACTTGGGCGGACCTGCGCGAGCAGTTCGTGAGCGCGTTCCAGAGCGGCTATAAGCATCCGGGAACCATGGCGGAGCTGCACACTATTGTGCAGAAGCAGGGAGAGACGTCGCAGGCCTTCGTCAACCGCTTCTCTAACCTCTCCTATTCCATCCCAGAGGCGGAGGCGGCCGCCATCATCAACACCTTCGCCACCAACGTCCGCGATCCCAAGATGCATGAGAAGTTGAGCACGCATCGGATCCGGACAACGCAGGACTTGTACGCGCTGGCGCATTTGTGCGCCATGGCCGAGGAAGGGCGCCTAGTGCCCGAGCTGGTAGCTAAGGCTGCCGCTAGCCCTGGCGAGGGCCCGCAGAAGAAGGGTTCCCGCAAGCGCAGTGGGAAGCAAGTCCTCGCTGCGGACTCGGGGGCTCTTGCCGCGAGGCCCGCGAAGAAGGCCTCGCCGGGTGGTGGGTCTGTCGGGAAGCAGGGCGACGCGCCCCGCTGCCCCATCCACCACAACTCCACCCATGACACGCAGAACTGCCGCGTTCTGTAGGGGATCAAGCAGCGGCGGGAGCAGCGCCATGAGGAGCGCCGCGCCGCCGGCGCCTGCTTCAACTCTGGCGACATCGGGCATCTCTCCCGAGACTGCTCGAACGACCCCAGAGCAGGGCCGAGGCCTGCCGGCAGCGGTACCGGCAGGGATGAACCCCAAGGGGGGCGCGGTTAGCGCCACGCTGGCCGGGAACGCCGTCCCCGGGGACGTGACAGGGCACGCGCTGAGGAGCAGCGCGAGTGCGACTGTACTGGCAGCGACGAGCCGGGCTTTCAGGAGCCTCACGGCGTTGCCTGCATCCATGGGGGAGCTTACGCTCTCCCATCCCACGCCGCGGTGAAGCGCGTCACCCGCGACGGGTGCGCGCAGTTGCCGGATGCAGAGCCGCAACAGCCGCTGAGGTGGTCGCACGTGCCGATCACCTTCAGCGTCGATGATCACCTAGCACGACAGTTGGGTTCAGGGGTAATACCCTTCGTCGTCTCGCCGATCATTAGCAATATGACGGTGACCAAGGTCCTGGTGGACAATGGAGCGGGGCTTAACCTCCAGTCCGCCAGGCTGGTGGAAAAGCTCCAGCTGCCGGTGGAGCAGCTGAAGCCCCCCGATCCGTTCCGGGGGGTGAACCCCGGGATCGTGCGCCCGCTGGGACGCATCACGCTGCCGGCAACCTTCGGGTCCCGAGAAGCGTTCAGGACCGAGCACATAGTGTTCGACGTGGCGCATACCCCGTTGCCCTACAACGGGATCCTTGGTCGGCCAGCGCTATTCAAGTTCATGGCGGCCACGCATTGCGCTTATGGCGTGATGAAGATGCCGTCCATCTATGGAGTCCTCTCCATCCGGTGTGACCTCAAGGACGCGGCCTGGTGCATTGGCGAGGTCGTCCGGGCCGCTGCCGCAGTTGACGCCGGCGACGAGGATGCTGTCGGGGACGACAGCTTGCCGGGCGATGCCCCGGCAGTGAAGAAGGCCCGCACTACCCCGCGAGAGCTTGCCGGGGGAGGCGCAGGATCGAGCTCGCACCCCGGCAAGGGGCAGGGGCTTCGGGAGGGGGCCGCCAAGGTGAAGAAGCTGCCCCTCCAAGCCGGTGACAAGGAGCACACCGTTACCGTCGGTGCAAACCTTACTGCCGAATAGGAAAGCGCCCTCATCACCTTCCTCCGGGACAATGCCGACGTGTTCGCTTGGGAACCGTCGGATCTTCCCGGAGTCCCTTGGGAGGTGATTGAGCATCGGCTTGCGGTGCACCCGGATGCGCACCCCGTCAAGCAGAAGATCTGGCGGCAAGCACAAGAGCGTAAAGATTTCATCAAGCAAGAGGTGGACAAGCTCAAAGATGCCGGGGCAATCAGGGAAGTTCTGTACCCCACTTGGCTGGCTAACCTTGTAGTAGTGCGTAAAGCAGGGAATAAGCTTCGCATGTGTGCCCCAAGGATCCCTTCCCTGTACCCCCTATCGATCAGATAGTTGATTCTACCGCTGGTTGTGACTTGCTGAGTTTTCTGGATGCTTTCTCCGGCTACCATCAAATCAAGATGGCGGTCGAGGATGAGGAAAAGACAGCGTTTATCACCCCGGTTGGCTGTTATTGTTATACATGCATGCCTTTCGGGTTGAAGAACGCGGGCTCCACATTTCAGCGCGCCCTGCGCGAATGTTTGGGGCCCCAACTAGGCCGCAATACGGAGGCCTACATGGACGACATCGTCATCAAATCGAAGCGTGGGGACTCGCTGATTGATGACCTGCGGGAGACGTTCGACAACCTCCGCAGGATCAAGCTCAAGCTGAACCCCGATAAGTGCACATTCGGTGTTAACTCAAGGCAGCTTCTGGGCTTCTTGGTTTCACACAGGGGTATACAGGCCAACCCGACCAAGATAGAAGCCATCGAGAATATGGAGGCCCCCCGCAAGGTGAAGGACGTCCAGCGCCTCAACGGTTGTGTCGCCGCGCTGGGACGTTTCATCTCCAGGTTGGGCGAACGTGCCCTGCCTTTCTTTAAGGTAATGAAGAAGAAGGGTCCAGTCGACTGGACTCCCGAGGCCGAGGCGGCATTCTAGGAACTCAAGCAATACCTGAGGTCGCTGCCCGTCTTCGTCGCCCCCAAGCCGGGCGAGCCGCTGCTACTCTACCTAGCGGCGACTGACCAAGTGGTCAGCTCGGTGCTGGTTGCCGAGAGGGAGGAAGACGTCCCGGGGCCTGGGGCAGCGGGGCAGGGGGCTGAGCGACCCCCGGCAACCGCATCGGACCCGAGGACCACCCCCGAGTCGGTGACCTTGGCGCCGCGGAAGCGGTTGGCGCAGCACCCGGTGTACTTCGTTAGTACGGTGCTGCGCGACGCGCGGACGAGGTACCCGCAAGTGCAGAAGCTCCTTCTGGGGATTCTCCTTGCGTCCCGCAAGGTGCGCCACTACTTTCAGGCGCACCGCGTCACGGTGGTGTCAGGGTTTTGCCTTGAGCGAGCTCTCACCAACCGTGAAGCCACCGGGAGAGTGGCCGAATGGAGGATGGAGGTGTCGGAGTTTGACCTCCACTTCGCCAACTCTAAAGGCATTAAGAGCACGGCCTTGGCAGACTTCGTCACAGAATGGACGTCCACGGGCGTAGAAGAAAGCGAACCGGAGACCAGCCTGCCCAGCAAGCTGGACGAGGACAACTGGGTCCTCTACTTTGACGATGCGTTCAGTCTAAAAGGAGCAGGCGCTGGGGTCGTCATCGAGTCACCGACAGGGGACCAGCTGAGGTTCGCTGTCCAACTCGACTTCGCTAACTCCACCAACAACACGGCGGAGTACGAGGACCTGCTTGCCGGGTTGCGGGCGGCGGTCGCCCTCGACATTAAGCGCCTAGTTGTTCGCGGCGATTCCCAGCTCGTGATCAACCAGGTGAACATGGACTACGACTGCCCTCAAATGGCGGCATACGTGGAGGAGGTCCACAAGCTAGAGCAAAAGTTCAAAGGTTTGCGCTTCGAGCACGTCAAGCGGAAGGATAACTTCGCTGCTGACGAGCTGGCCAAGATGGCAGCAGAGCGCCGGAAGCCTCCGGCGGGGGTGTTCTGTCAGAAGCAAGTGGCTCCTTCAGTCGCCCCCCAGCCGGCTGCCGGGGACGCCCCTCCAGCAACCGAAAGAACCCCTGCGGCAGCAGGGGTCCATGCTGCTGATATAGCGGCATGCGTTGGCAGGGAGATTCCCCCCTGGGCGGAGGAAATCGCCCGCTACTTGAAAGGGGAAGCTCTCCCGGAAGATGACGTCGCCGCGGAGCGGGTAGGGCGGCAAGCCAAGATGTACACTGCGGTGGATGGGAACCTCTACCGCAGGCGTGCGAACGGTGTCAAGCTTATCTGCGTGCCGCAGGATGAAGGGCGCGCACTGTTGGAGGACATACATTGGGGCACATGTTCACACCATGTGGCCTCCCGGGCTTTAGCTGGCAAGGCATTTCGGCATGGCTTCTACTGGCCCACGGCCCTGGCTGACGCGGAGCGGCTGGTGAGGACGTGCGAAGCGTGCCAGTTCCATTCGAAAAAGAGCAACCAGCCGGCGCAGGCCTTACATGTCATCCCGTCCTCATGGCCGTTCGCGGTCTGGGGGCTTGACATCGTCGGCAAGCTACCGAGGGCGGTTGGCGGTTACGAATATTTGTTCGTGGCCATTGACAAGTTCTCCAAGTGGGTGGAGGTGGAACCAGTGCGGAAGGTGACCACCCAGGCGGCCATCAAGTTCTTCAGAAGCATTGTGTGCCGGTTTGGTGTGCTTAACAGCATCATCACCGACAACGGCACGCAATTCACGAGCGCGGCGTTCCAAGCCTACTGCGAAGGCATGGGAACTAAGCTGCGCTTCGCTTCCGTTGCTCACCCGAGGAGTAACGGACAGGCGGAGCGAGCCAACGTAGAGGTGCTGCGGGGGCTCAAGACGAGAACCTTTGACAAGCTCAAAGGCCACGGGAAACACTGGGTCGAAGAACTCCAGCCCGTGCTGTGGTCCATCCGGACCACACCTAGTCGAGCAACGGGCGAAACTCCATTCGCCCTTGACTCCGAAATGGGAGGGGCCCTTCTAGGGAGTGCAGGTGACCAGGCCGGGGGCTGTCTGGCTGGAAACTGAAGACGGCTTGCCGGTGCCCAATAGTTGGAATATTGAGCACTTGCGCAAGTTCTACCCGTGAAGTGGCGGAGCCCGACCCTCAGGTGATGCCGCCGATGCATACCTCTCGAACTAGTGTAGCCGGGTAGCCCCCGTGTGTAAACCACTTGTTATTGTGAATAAAGATAAGTATTTCGCCCCTGAGCTTTGAATTTGCCTTGTTCATTCGCATGTTCCTCCCTCTTCTGTCCCCTGCTTTAAGTGCACAAAGGTGTCTTTCCGTACTTGGTTGTGAGTAGGGGGCTGTTGGAGCCTCGAAAATGTTAACCCGTTGCCGGACCGTTCCGGCACGGGGCATGCAGTTGCTGGGCTTTCCGCAATGGGCATCACTGGACATGCGGTTGCCGGGATTCCCGCAACATGCATCGCTGGACGTGCAGTTGTTGGGCTCCCCACAACGCGCACCGTGCAGCCGCTGCGCCTGGGAAAGGGAATGCTCACATCCAAGTCTGGCATCGACCCCTTTGTGCCCGAGGGCTGGGAGGCAGGAGGAGTTTGTCTGTGTTGCTTTGTGTATTTTCGTAAATTTCGAAAAAAATTGCAGCACCTCGGGCTTGGTAAGAATCTAACCTGCAGGAAAGGGTGGAATTTTGTGCACTGTGATACTCGTGGGCTGCCCATGGGTCGCACTATGCACCGGTGCCTTGCGGTGTGGAATGACCGCAACACAAGGGGCTCACCGCACTCCGAGGCTTCTGACTCGGGAGGACGCCGCCACGTGTGCCACAGTTGCCTGGTAAACATGATGGTGGAGATTATGCCGCGTTTCGAGGAAGGGGTGCCACGGGTGCTGCACGAGTCCGTCGCGCGCGGTGGCAAACCCCCCTCCTGCGCCTATAAAAGGCGTGCCCCAGCCATGGAACGGCTCGGAGCGAAGCCGGGTCCGGGGCTGTTTAGGCGGCTGGTGCCACGGAGGCGCGATGGGGGTGCATCCCGTCGGCGCTTAGCGCGGACGGGTGCGCTGCCATCGCGGCCCTGCCGTATCACCCCATCGAGCCCGCCCCGAGGGGCGTCGCAGAGGCACGGTGGTAGTGCATGCCATCAGCGTCCTGCGCCGACGGGTGCACTGCTGCCGTACTCCTGCCGCGCCTCATCAAGTGGGTGGCTCCTGGGCGAGGGTCGCTGCGGAGGCACTGTGGTGGTGCATCCCATCAGCGTCCGGCACTGACGGGGTGCATTGCTGCAGTGCCCTTGCCGCGCCCCTCCATAAGACACCTCCGCAAGGAGCAGGGGCTGCCGCGGAGACTCTATGGTAGTGCATGCCCTCCGTGCCTTGTGCCGACGGGTGCACTAACATAGAGACCCGGCCGCATTCCCTTTGAGAGAGCCTTTTTTCGGGCGCGGGTCGTTGCGAGGACGCTGTGATGGCGCCGGTGCCGGTGCCCGCCGCCCACTCCGGCCCATCACCGCGTCCCTCCCGCAGCCCTCGAGCAATTTTGCTCCTGGGCAACAAGGGCTGTTACGCCCCTCGGGATGAGCTCCCCAAAAAAACCAGGTCTCCCCAGGGGCGGGGGCTGTCGCCGGTAGGCTATAACTTCCTCGCCACCCGTGCTCGCCACTCGGGGTGGGGCGCAGCCGGTGGCGAGGACGTTATAGCCGTCTTGCGGCTACTCACGGGGCGGAGTCCTCCTAAGCCAGGGATCCTCCCTGAAGGCGAGGGTTGCCGCATGAGCGTGGTGGAAGCATTGTCGTCGGCGGATGCCGCTGGCGGCGATCCTTCCCCCGCGCTCCTGCCGCATCCCTCAGAAACCGTTCTCCTTGAACAGGTACCCGAGGTGGGTCACTACCAAGGCACTGCCCTAGTTGCACTTTACCGCTGAGCGTCACGAGGCATTGGGCTGAACGGAAAAGCTAAGTGTCTGAACATGAACGCTGAATTCGCTAAGAACTGAACGAAATTGAGCCCTGTCTCGTTGTGTGTGGCCCTTGATCCTGCGCGTGGCCGGAGTGTTAAAAGGACGCTTGCGGGGGGAGTGCGCTCCCCGTGTGGCTTCGTGGGTCCGTCCCGGAGGGGCACGGCTTGGAGTAGTTACCCCACAAGTGGAGTGACTCCCCGCTACCACTTGGCCCCAGGTCGGCACCGCGGGTCCGTCCCGGGTCCCTGGTCTGGTCAAGGGTGAGGCGTGCGAGTCCCCCACGACACAAGGCCAAACGCACAAAGGCTAAAGGGGGCACCCCGCTAGACAGCACCGGGAACAATGAACATGTCGAAAAAACTTAATTGATAAAGAGTCGAACGATTACATGGGCTAATCAGAAATATGATTGTTCAAACGGCGCTAAGCGCCATACTTGCAGGGAAAGCAAACTAGAGAAGATACATTGGGAACAACGAGCACGGTCTTCGGCCGGGGGGTCGGCGGGGAGATCAGGCTCCGGCTTCATCTGCATCCGCTCGACGACCTCGTCGACGAACTCGCGCACAGCTTGGGTGTGCGTGGGCTCGTCCTCGCTGTCGGACCCAGCGTCCAACAGGGACTCGAAGGGAAACTCCGGGTCCCGGAGACGAATCCGCGGGAGGATTGTCCCGGCAACCTCCCGGGCGCAGTTGGCGACTTCGTTGGCGCCGTACCGGGCGATCCAGACATCGAGCGCCCCAAGCTTCCCCACCAGGTCGGAGAAGAAGGGGATCAGCGTCGTGACGTCTGTCCCGTCCACTTCCGCTGCCTGCAGCTCGAACTTGGGCAGCAGGTCGCGCAGCGACTGGGCGATCTTCAGCAGCTTCTCCGTCTCGATCTGCCGCTGCCCGATCAACCGTGATGGAGTCGAGCGTCGTGCGCGGCCTTTTTAGCCTTGCGGACGTTGCCCTCCATCGCCGCGAGCTCCGCGGTCTACGCCGCAATCTCGTCGGCCTTGGCAAGCTCCTCCCGGAAGGCGGCCAGCTCGGTCTCGAGCCTGGCCGCTCTGTCCTTGGCGGAGTTGAGCTCGGTCTCGTGCCGGGCCGGTGCTCCCACCGCGTCCTCGGTGGCCTTGACCTGCACCTCTAGCATGACGCAGAGGCCTTGGATTTCGCCACGGTAGTTGGCGATCAGGACGTTTTTTTTGTCCAGCCGGGCCTGGGCCGCCGCGACCACCTCGGCGTGTTCCTTCCTGGTCGCCTCGTGGGTGGCCGACATCGAGTCGAGCTTCCCTTGGAGCTCCACGCGCTGGGCCTCCAGGTGCCGGTGGAGCTCGGCCTCCGGGACCACTGGCTCCTAGGCGTCCTCCAGGGCTTGCAGGGCCAGCCGCCCCTCCTCTTCGGCGAGGCGCGTCTCCTCGCGCAGCCGGGACAGTTCATGCTGTTCTCTCTCCACGGCCTCCCGCACCTCGCCGAGCTGATTCTTGGCGGCGGTGTGGTGCTCCCTCACCTCGTTGAAGGAGGTGACGAAGGCCAATTGCTGGTCCCTGACGGCGTCCAGGAACCGGTGCCCCCGCTCGAAGATGCTTGGATCCCAAGTAAGGGGGTTCCAAGCGACCCCGGCGAGGGTGCCGAGGCCGGTACCGGGGAGAGCCGCCGAGGACGATGAAGCCCCAGCTGCCGAAGTGGGGCTGGGCGCGACGTAACCAACTTGCTCCCAGGGGTCTTGCTGTCCTCCCTCAGCAACTTCCCCTGCGCCTGCGCCCGAGGACCCCGGGGCTGGGGAAGTCTCGCTGCTTCCGGCAGGGGCTGCCCCCTGCTGGACGACAAGTGAGCCCGCGCCGACCGCGTCCGCAGCTGCGGCGCGTCACCAGGCGCAGTCACAGCAGCGGCGGTGTCCACGGCGGCCGCTGTGTCCGCCGCAGCGGGGCTGGACGTGAAAGCCGATTCTGGCTCCACCTCCGCCCCAGGGCCTCAACGACCGGGTCAAGATCGACCACGGTCGCGCCCGTTTCGGGCATGGGCGCACTTGTGCCTGCAACAACGAAAAGCATGAGGATCGGCGAAGGATGGCGCTATTGAAGACGTGCAAGGGTGATCAGCATGGTTACCTTGTGCGGCCGCCGGGCTTGCTGGGGAAGCCTCCCCTGGCTCGCCTGTGCCAGCGGGAGCGTCCAAGAGGCTTGCCGTGGGCGAGCTGCCGCTCACTGCAAAAGAAAAAGAAAAGGTAC
Source organism: Brachypodium distachyon (assembly GCF_000005505.3). NCBI lineage: Eukaryota > Viridiplantae > Streptophyta > Magnoliopsida > Poales > Poaceae > Brachypodium > Brachypodium distachyon. The sequence continues at coordinate 24,898,471 of NC_016133.3, read as the reverse complement.
GCTCATAAGTTTAGCTGACAAAAATTGCAGTTGCAGAGGAGTGCGAAGACATACCGGCTGCCGGCCCTGCCTCCGTGGGGTTTGGGGCACCAAGGGGCACGCCCGTGTCGCGGCCGACCCCTGCGTCGGTGGTGTCAGCGGCGCCGCGGGCACCGGCGCGCGCCTTCTTGCTTGGTGTACCAGGCGGGGAATCGCTCCTCAACCTCTTGCTGGCACCCGCCAGCGAGCAGGACTTCAGGGGGTTACGCCGGAGCGTGAAGCCCTGGAAGACCCCCCGAGCAAGTGGCGCCGGGGGCGCCCGCGGGGTCGTCGTGACTCGGAGAGCCCCGGGTGTCGACGGCGATGCCGCCACGGCGCCGGAGGCCGAACTCGCGGAGGCCCCCGCTACCGGGGCGAAGGCCGTTGCCGGGGCACCGGCGATACCTGCAGGCGCTGGCGCTGCCGGAGTACCGGCGGGCGCCCCGGGACCTGGTGCCGCCATCGTGCCGGCGGCTGCCGCTAGGGCAGAGGCCGCCGCCGAGACACCCGCGGCCCCTGTTGCCACGGATGCCGTTGTGATGCCGACGTCCGCCCCTGAAGCAGCCGCCGCCGCAAGGTTGGTGGCCGCTGCCAGGGCGGACGGTGCCGTCGAGGAGAGGGCTGCGGCCGCTGCAAACACCCTCGATCTCCTCATGATCCAGGGCATGCTGTCGCTGCTTTCTTTGTCGTCATCCATGGCGACCACCTCCGGGGACGCAGCCACCTGGCTCGCCTCGTCGTCCAGCGACTGGAGAGAGGGCCAGCTGGGCTCGGACCCGCCCCCGCTCTCCTCGAGCACCTGCTTCTCGCGGGGTGCTTGCGGGGAAGCGTGCGAGACTCGGGTGGGGGTGTCGTCCATCAACCCCCACTCGTTGTAGGGCAGGAAGGCACCGACGATGCCGCTAAGCGCCTGGACGCCGGCGTGGAGAGTGGAAACCCCCGGCGCAAACTCCGTTGATTGGAAGGTCTCGCCGGAGATCCCCTTCACCCATGTCCTGAGGGTTTCAAACTCCACGCCGTCCTCCTAGAGTAGAAGTAGTGGCGGAAGAGCCCCACCGACGGCATCACCCCCACAAACGCCTCGCAAAGGAACTGGAAGGTGGCGAGGAGGAACAGCGACGTGGGGTGGAGCTGCGCCACCCGCAACTGGTAGGAATCCATCAATGCGTGTAGGAATAGGGAGAAGGGCGGCAGCATGCCGCAGAAGAGGAAGCGCGCGAACACCCGGAAGTCGTTGTCCTGGTGCTCGACGCCCGCTGGGAAGATCCGCGTCTCCCCGTGTTCGTTGAAATTGGAAGCGACGGCATGCCGGAGCTTTCCCAGCGCCTCGCCGTTATAGCCGAGGCGGAAGAAGGCGACTGTGGCGCGCATCTCCCGCCTCTTCTGGTCCTTGGCGGCAACCGCCTTGATTGCCGCCTCGCTCTTGCTTGTCGCAGCCTTCTTCGAGACTTGGACCTCCTTCCCCTTTCTGGTGGTGGGAGGCGCCATGGAAAGCAAGGGCAGAAGCTAGCAGGAGCGCAGGGATGCGAGATGCGGAGGGGGATGGAGACGAAGGCAATGGGGGCAGAGTATTGTTCCCCTTTTGGCAACAGTGATGGCTTTATAACGCCCGGCCGTTTGGTAACGGCCGGTTCCAACGGGTGCGCGGGGATAACTCATAATCATTAGGAGTAATGCGCGGAGTGGCCTTAACTTCCCTATTTAGGGGGGGGGGGGGTAGGGCGGAAATCACGCGTCCACTACTCCGTTTGTAACGGTGCCATACACGGGGCCGCGAAGGGACGCGGGCCCACGGCAGATCGGGACCCACGCATCGGTTAAGGGTGTAGCCCGGCAACCGACCAGGAGGAAGGTTCTTCCGGGAACAGGTGATGCCGGCCCATGCCCGGGGGCTACTGTCGCACCAATGGCACCCGGGGTACCACCGCTGCGCGACGCGTGGGCCCCGTTCCCGAGTTCCCGGGAAGGTTTCGTCCCGAGGAGCGTCTATGAGCAGCCCGGCAAGCTACCAGCACGGAAGGGCGCTAGCGGGGCTTCGGGGAATATTCCCGCCTGGGCACCTCCCGGGAAGGTGCTTCCTGGGGGGGGAGGGGTTCCCGGGTGCGTTGGGCCCGGGCGCTTCCCGGGGTCGACTTGCCGGGATAGGGGGTTCCCGGGCGCATGCCCCCGCCACAGGCGCGGGGCCCAGTAGCCAGATCTACAGCCCACGAGGACGCGTGGCGGGCGTGGGATGCGCGGTCCCACCAGGGCAAGGAGTACGGCGCACGGCTCATTAAATGAGCCAACCGACGGGGCGTTACCCGTCCGATCAAAGGAACAGTGGCTGTCCAATCCTACTCTAGGGGTTTTAGACCCCTAGCGGCGGAGGTCGCATCCATGCGCGCTACCAGCTCACCGGGGGGAGTTGTATGCCTCCCCGCCTGACACTTGTAGCTCATGCACCGTGGCACCTGTGGCATCCCCTTGAGTATAAAAGGAGGACCCTCGCCAGCGGTCAAAGGGTTCCGCAGGAGATTAGTTGGCTCCAGTAGACAGTTTGGCTGAGTTCGACCGGCTCAAAGTTAGCTTCCAGCACTAGCAAAGAGCAGTAAGGGGTACCTAGCCAGTGAGAGAGAGCCTGGGAACTTGCCCGGCAACTTGTAAACACTCGATTCTAAACTAATACCAGCGTAGACAAGCAGGACGTAGGGTTTTACACCTCAGGGTGGCCCGAACCTGGGAAAAAATGTGCATGTGTTTGTTCTTGAATTAGCACGCACCCCTAGCACTTCATCGTGCCAGCCCAGTAGGGCCCCATCGGCCGTGTCGGTGATCGCCGTGGTGAACCCTGACGCCCCCACCGAACCTAAAAGAGGGCCGTGGCCGCACGCCCCCGGTGTCTGAGCACTATGCGACGACAGATGTATGTAGAATAAAAGATAAAGGTAGAAGGGTGGATAAAATGACAAGAATTATAATTAAAGGTGGAATTGCAAATATAAAATTGGATGCATGATAATATGTGTATAACATGACAACATGATTATAGTGGTGGTTGGTATAATAAACAAAAATAAGATATGCATCTATGGTACAATGGCATAGTATTTAGTGTATATGTAGAAATAAAACAACAAACATGTCATGCATATGTAAGGTGTAAATGCAATGATTTTGATGAACAGGGATAAGGAATAAAGTATATATATAGATCAGATAGGGATAAGAAATATTCCTAAGGTTTGGTCTTATGGTTTGGTCTTATCCTAATCCAAGCTAGGGTCACGTTCCTACAGGCAACACATTGATCCCGTACAGGGTTCGATCTCTGTGCTAAATGTGCAAGTCCCTGGATCGACTCACTAGCACACAAAGTTCCAAGATGTAATATCAAGATACAAAGGTCAAAATACTTTATTACATCGCATCATCCAGAACTTAATTGTACTTACAAACTTGCATAACCCCTTGGGTCAGCATAACAAATAGAGGTTCAAGATAACAAAATATTGTTTCACAAACGGCAGCGGAAAAGGGTGGAGCGAATGGGGCACAAGTACTCCCAAATGAGAGAGCATGTTGGAATGTAAGCACATGACTCAAAGAACATCGACGAACCTCACTCTTCGTCAGATTCACTTGGATTATTAATTGCAGCCACTACGTGGTCAATACATTGAGTGTATTGGCAAGTTCACCTGGAAGTTATAACAGACCTAACAATGTACATGCATAATTTGACTAGGTGGGTGTGGCTATTTGCATAAAAGCATCATTGTTTCATCCTATCATTTTTAACCAAATAGTTTTATTTCTATTGGACACGGGGTAGACATACCCATGCTCCTATTAACCTAGAGCACATTGAGTAGACACATCAATGCTCCTACCTAGTTCAAACCATTCATTTTTTAAGAAATTGGAATGAGTGATACCTTCCTTACAGCCCCCAAATCTAGTTGCTCATAATTTTCCGTAACCGAGGACACGGCTAAGTAGTTACTTTGACACTCTCGAGAGGTTGTACACATTCCCCACAAGAATTCGACGTGTTAATCGCTTGCTGTCCTCAGGGTAGCAACAGCATCGACTTCAAGAATTTTCAGAACATAATTTCCCAGACCACCTCAGGGACCCACGCTCCCACCTACACAACTAGCTCAGTATAATCCCTCGGATCCGGGTTCATATTTCTTACTCCATCCAGCCAGAGCCCATATTAGCATGTGGTTGTACTGGAAGCTACTAAACAGGAAACTAGTCCAGTCTCTGGTTACCCCGGGTGGCATTCCACATTTGCGACGCAAGCGCTCCCCGAATCCACGAGGAGACGTCCATGGACCATCCATCCCCGAATCCACGGGGACTCGACTCAGAGGGACCTATAAAAATTGACCTAACGTCGCATAACATCTTGGATACTCAAAGCAGTCCACCCAAGATGGTTCATTAAATTACTTGTTTTGCCATACACTAGGAAAACCATACTTTAATTCAATAACGTCACATTGTAATAATACCACACTCGTATACTATCATAGCATATCATTGAACTACCTACGATGGCAATTGTTGGTGAGGACATGGCAAGGGTATCCTATACTACTAGGAGAATCATAGCTAGCATAAGTACAATAATAATCCTAACAATGCAACTAATAAAAACTAGTGCATAATAAAATAATGGGATAATGGTCAAAGTGAACTTGCCTTGATAGCAGTTGGAATTCAAGCACTCTTCATAGTCACAAGTTCGCTCTCCGAGAAAACTAAACAAAACAAACAATGCATACATAAACATACAATACAAGCAAAAATAAATATATGCCATGATACAATGCATATCATGTGACAAGATTGGGTTGATTTTATTTGAAATAAAACTAGATTATAGTTTTGGTCCAAAGATTAGCAATTAAAATAATTATGCTAGGTTAAAAATCAAGATACAAAATTAAGGGATTAAAACCCTAATTAAGGTTTTATTGGCATCAACCAATTAATTAAATTCAAAAATTTATTTCTCTGTCCCAATGGACAGAGGACGTTAGAACAAATTTTTGGGTACTGGTTTCAATTAAAAAGGATTTATAAATAATTAGTTATGAATTTAATGGCATTTAAAGCCTTTCTGTAATTTGACTATGGTTAAGTTTTTCAAATTTAAATTTAAACTATGCCAAAAGATTCTACAGGTCAAGAGCTTTTCAGAAAGGTCAAATTTGTCAAATTTGGCCAAAGGGTTTAAAATTTATAAGCATTTGAAGTTCTAGGGGTTTTTCTGCAAATATGCCATTTAATTTAGACCGGGATTTATGTTTTCATTTTTAACAGGGACACGTGGCGCTTCCTAATTGGAAGATACCGGTTCGGGATGGGTTTTAATCTCAGCCGTTGGATCTAACTTAAAACACAAGGACGGCCCAGATCTAACCGTACCCCTTCGATTTAAAACGTTTTAATCTCAACCGTTGAACGAGATCCAACGGTCGGGATCGAACATGGGGCTTACCTGCGGCGCTAGGGTTCCGGCGAGGTCTCCCACGATGGGGGGACGCGGCGGCGGGCTTTTCCGGCGAGGCGAGGCGGTGGCTCGCTTCGGGGTGGCCGGGGTTGACGCCCAGGACGGCGGCGGCGGCGGAGCTTCGGTCGTCGGGGTCCTCGGGTCTACGGCGCATGGAAGGAGAAACCAAGCACGTCAGGAGAAGTGCGACGATGAGGCGGATGAAAGAGAGGAGGACGGGAGGACGATGCCGTACCCATTCGTCGGCGGTGACCAAGAAATGGCGGCCGCGGCGGGCTTGCTCCGGCGACAAATCTTGGCAGCGTGGGCGCATAATCGACGAAGAGGAAAGGGGGAAATGAGAGAGGGAGGCACGGGCTATATAGTGACGCGCGAGGCAAGCAGCGGGGAGCACCGAGGAGACAACGCGCGGTGATGGCGGCGACGGCGCGCGGCAAGATTCTCGGGCGCTTTCCCTGCGGGGAAGAAGACCCTGACAGGCGGGCCCCGCCTGTCAGTGGCTCGCGGCGACGCGCGTGGCACGGGGCCGGCTCGGTCGGTCGGTCGGGACAGGGCCGGTTCGGCACATTTGGACGGGCCGGTCCGGTTTTCTCTTTTTTTTTTCCTTTTCCTTTTCTTTTTTCTGATTTATTTGATATCTTTTGATTTTTGAACTCCAAATTGATCCAAATAAATTCCAGAATTTTTTTTAGATGATATTATAATATGATTCAACTTTTGGGACTAATTTCCCTTCCAAATAAATATATCGAAATACATTTGCCCTATAAATGCCTTTAGGGCTTTATAACTATTTAAATGAAATATTTTTTTCAACTCCAAATAGATACCCAAAAATTATGGGATATCTTATTTATGCAATAAACCCCTTTTATAAATAAAACCCTGTGGGTTTAAAGATTCAAAGCTCAAATGGGTGAAATACTAGGGTTTAAAATGGAATAAAACCTTTTTAGAGCCTTTTTGGAATTCAAATTTCATTCAAATATGTAATTGTGGCATGATGCTCATGAATGCAATGCATATGGAAGAGTTTGAAATTTGGGATGTTACAAACCTAACCCCTTTAAGATGAATCTCGTCCTCGAGATTCGGTTTGGCTAGCAAAGAGGTGCGGGTGGTCTTCTCGAAGATCATCTTCGCGTTCCCATGTGGCTTCCTCTTCAATGTTACGAGATTCTTGGTCTCCAAATTCCTCGCCGGCGCAAGGATGGTATCGGTTTTGAGAGGAAGTACTATGTCAACGGTGATGCTTGGCTCCCTGAGAAATATCCCCCTACAAAATTTGTCCCGGGAAAAGGGAAGTATACTGAGGTTCCTCCATTTGTGGGAAATCTGAATCCCCGCAAGGATGCTTCAAAGCGTCCCAATACTTCACGTGCTTACCCGATATTCCATGTTAATGAATCTTACATTCTGAAGATGGGTAAGGATAATAAAGTGAGAGCTAATTTCACTGGAACCATAATGCGTGGAGAACATGCAAAACCTCAAATTTGGGTGCCAAAATCTTCCATTGCATTTTGTTCTTCAAGTTCTACTAACGTGCAAGAACCCATGAAGACATGGGTGCCTAAACGAGCCTAACTTTCTTCGTAGGCATATGCATCCGGAGGAAGAGAGTGGGTCATGGACTCCGGATGTACGAATCACATGACCGGTGAAAAGAAAATGTTTAGCTCTTTAGAAATTGGTCCTCAACATCATGAGAACATCACTTTTGGTGGCAATGGTAAGAGAAAGGTAATTGGGCTCGGCAAAGTTGCTATTTCTAAGGAAAATGACTTGTTGAATCACTTCGATATAATCTTCTATATGTTGCTAAACTATGTGATCCTGGACTAATCGTTTGCTTCACAAGACCATATGTGTATGTTACTTCAGAAAAGGATAACTCTTTTGTCTTCAGAGGGCGAAGAAAGGGTAATCTCTATCTTGTAAATTTTGAAGACTCCTCATACTCACCCCCTATGTGTCTAGTTGCAAAATCATCTCTAGGGTGGCTCTGGCATAGAAGACTCGGTCATGTGGGTATGAAGAATTTGAGCAAACTTGTCAGAGGCGACCACATCCGAGGCTTGAAGAACGTTTCCTTTGAAAAGGACCCTTTATGCAGTGCGTGCCAAGCTGGGAAGCAAATCGGAGCGTCTCATCCCGTGAAGAATGTCATGTCTACTTCAAGACCTCTCGAGTTGCTTCACATGGATCTTTTTGGTCCTACAACATACATGAGTATAGGAGGTAACTCATATGGATTTGTGATTGTTGATGATTATTCACGTTTCACTTGGGTGTTCTTTTTGGATGATAAGAGCACAGTAGTTGAGATCTTCAAGAAGTTTGCATGAAGAGCCCAAAACGAGTTTGAAGTATCCATCAAGGGCGTGCGGAGTGACAATGGAACAGCATTCAAGAATCTGATGATGGAAGAATTCCTCAATGAGTTCGGTGTGAAGCATGAGTTCTCTGCACCTCATGTTCCTCAACAAAATGGGGTGGTAGAGAGGAAGAACCGTACGTTGATTGAAATGGCCCGGACTATGCTGAACGAGTACAAGACTCCTGACTGTTTCTGGGCTGAAGCCATCAACACCGCTTGCCGTGCTTCAAATCGCTTGTATCTTCGTCGACTCCTGAAGAAAACTCCATACGAGCTTATCTCCAACCGCAAGCCTGATGTGTCATGTTTCAAGGTCTTCAGAAGCAAATGCTACATCCTCAACTAAGTTTGATTCTAAATGTGACGAAGGTTTCTTTTTGGGTTATCCCTCGAATGCACATGCTTATCGAGTCTTCACAAAAGTTGTTGAAATTGGTAAGGATGTGCAGTTCAATGAATCTAACGGCTCTCAGGAAGAGGAACTGCCAATGTCTGTAGATATTGAAGAAATTTCAGGAAATATCCAAAAGATGGCCATTGGTGATATTCGTCCAGATGAAGTCAAGCAAAGTGAATCCGGAATCAATAATGAAGAAGGCGCTTCAAAAGCTGAAGAACAAACTGCTGCTTCAAATGAAGCATGACCTAGCACTGTTGGTGGTGAAGTACATGATCCGAAGATCTCTAAAAGAATTCAGAAGGATCATCCTGTCAGTCAAATCCTTGGAGACATCAGAAGAGGTACTCAAACTCGCTCACGTGTTTCAAATTTTTGTGAGCACTTCTCTTTTGTGTCTTCAGTTGAGCCGAAGACGACGGATGAAGCATTATCGGATCGGGATTGGGTGATGGCTATGCATGAAGAACTGAATAACTTCAAGAGAAATCAAGTCTGGACACTCGTTGAAAGGCCAAAGCAAAATTTCATCGACACTAAATGGGTCTTCAAAAATAAGCAAGATGAAGACGGAATCGTCCTGAGGAACAAAGCACGACTGGTTGCACAAAGCTTCACTCAGGTTGAAGGTTTGGATTTCGGTGAAACTTATGCCCCTGTTGCACGTCTTGAATCCATTAGAATTCTTCTTGCATATGCTAATCATCATGACATATCTTTATATCAAATGGATGTGAAAAATGCATTCTTAAATGGTAAAATTGAAGAATTCTTCTTGCATATGCTAATCATCATGACATAACTTTATATCAAATGGATGTGAAAAGTGCAATCCCCGTACAGGGTTCGATCTCTGTGCTTAAAGTGCCAGTCCCTGGATCGACTCACTAGCACAATCAATTCAAGATGTAATATTGAGAAACAAAGGTCGAGTAATTTTATTACATCATGATCATCCAGAACTTTATAGTACTTACAACTTTGCATAACCACTCAGGATAGCGTTTAAAAATAACATAAAATTTTCAACAACAGAAAGCGAAGGAAAAATTGAACCATTGCAGCACCACGGAGAGTGCATATTGGAATGCAGGCTCGTGACCCAACAAAGTAACCTTACTCATCGTCGAAATTCCCTGCAACAATTTATAGTTGTAGCCACTAGGGTCAATACATTTAATGTATTGGCAAGTTCACCGGAGTTTATAACAGACCCTATCAAATATATGCAATATTGGCTATGTGGAGTTTAGGCTTTTTGGCGTAGAAGCGATTAAAATAAAATTTATCCTACTACAATTAAATTTTACAGTAAGATAAAACTAATGGACATCGGGTAGACACACCAATGCTCCTATTAAAACTAAGGACATTGAGTAGACACATCAATGCTTCTAGCCCAAGTTTAAAACCTTTCATTCTATTTAGATATTTGAATGAGTGAGACCTTACTTAGTTTCCATATCCGACTGCTCATAATTCGTCCATAATCGGGGACATGGTTAAGTACTAAGTTTTGACACCCTAGAGAGGTTGTACACATTCCCCACAAGAAACCGACGGGTTAATCCCTTGCTGCCCTCAGGGTAGAGTAGCAACGGCGTCGATTGCGAGATTTTCAGAAGTAATTCCCTAGACCACGAGAGAATCACGCTCCACCTACACTGCTACATCATTACAATTCTTCGGGTCTAGGTTCATATAACATACTCTATTCTCGCCAGAGCCCATATAGCATGTGGTTGTACTGGAAGCAATTTAAATTGGAACCCAATTCAGCCTCTGGTTACCCTAGGTGGCATTCCACATTTGCGACGTAGGCGCCCCCCGAATCCACGGGAGAGACGACCATGGACGCTCCCGAATCCACGGAGAGACGACTCAGAGGGCCCCATAGAAATGGACCTGACGTCGCGTACAACCATAGTACTCAAAGCCGCCCACCCAGGATGGTTCATTAGGGGTTGATTTTAGCCATACTTCAAAATAACATTTACACCAACAAAATTTCTAGAATGAAAGTGGTTCCCTCCCACGCATATTTATATAGCACGGCGAAGCGTAACTAATACGATGGCTATTGGTGGGGATATGATGGCGAGGAAAATCTATTCTACTAGGACAACATAGCTAGCATAAATATAATAATTTAATCCTAATGCAATTCTACAAACAACGCTAATGCATAAAAGATTAAAAATAAGTGCGATGGTAGGTAATTCATGATCAAGATGAACTTGCCTTGTCCAAAGTTGTTGTTGTTCTCACACTCTTCGCAAAGACAGGGTAGAGGGTACCTCTATGAAATTTTAAGAGTGGATAAATCGTCCAAAATAGTTTTAAGTCAATGTTTAAGTGATAACGTTCATAGTTAAGCATTCTGTCACTTGGTCCTGTTTCAGTTGTCCAAAACTGAAAACAAACTATGCCAAAAGATTCTACATGCCATGAGGATTCCAGAAAGGTGCAGTTCATCAAATTTGGCCAAACGGTTCAAAAGTTATGAGTGTTTGAAGTTCCAGGGGTTTTTCTGCAATTTTACCATTAATTTCGTTCGGGCAAAATTTTACATTACTATTTACATGACACGTGGCGCTCTGTGGTTCGTCCATACCGCTTCGGTTAAGATTAAAACGTAGCCGTTGGATTTCCTTTAAAGGGAAATCAATGGACGAGATCGAAAGATACCCCTTCGATTTAATTTTTCTAATCTCGGCCGTCGGCCGAGATCTAACGGCTGGGGGAGCTCAGGCGACGTTGCGGAGTCGGTGACGTGGTCGGTGCGACGAGACGGAGATGGAGACGACGCCTAGGACGACGGCGAGTGGCGGCGGCGACAGTGGAGCTCCGGCGAGCTCGGGTGGGTGGCTCTCGGGGGCTACGGTGCACCGAACAACAAACGGCTCGCGTCATAATGTGCGCAAGGAAGAGAGGAAGAAGAAATTGAAGGGTTCAGGCTCTATAGCTCACCGAGGTGACGACGGCGAGCGAAAAACGGCCGGCGACCGAAGAAATTCCTGCGAGAAATTCTTCGGCGTGGGCACGAGTTGAGTGAGGGGGGTGCGGGGGAAAAGTGAGAGGGGGAGGGGCTCTTTATAGTGAAGCGAGAGAGAGGCTTAAATACGCGCTCTAAATTGCGAATTGAAGACGAGGCTTAATGGAGGCGCTCCCTGGATTGCTTGCCAGAGCTTGAAGACGACCTGATAGGTGGGTCCCACCTGTCAGTGTCTGTTGGCTGCAGGCGGCACGTGCGGGATTGACTGGGGCGGTTCGGCCCAAGTTGGCAGGGCCGGTCCGTTTTCCTTTTTTTTTGTTCTTTTTTTTCTCCTTTTCTTTTTCTGTTTTTTCTTTATAACTTTTTATTTTGAACTCCAAATGGACTCAAATAAATTCCAGAAAATTTGTAAAATCATATCTTTTAATGCCATAGCATGTGGGACTTGATTTCTTCCAAAATTAAATTATTAAAAATAGTTTTTCTCATATAATTGCCTCTAGTGCAATAATATTTGGAAACAAAATAGTTTTTCAACTCTAAAATAAATTCCAAAAATTATGGGGTAGCTCATCTTATTGCATTAAACTCCTTTCTATTGTTTTCAACCCCATGGATTGAAAAATTCCAAAAAGATGCAAAGTAAAAATTTAAAAGGGCAATGGGCTTGATAAAATGTTTTAAAATTTAAATCTTTGGTTTAAAGGTGCTCAAAGTGCATAAATGGTATGATGCTCATGAGTGCAAATGCATGATGCAAAGTTTGGGAAAATTGGGATGTTATAGACCTAACCCCCTTAAGATGAATCTCGTCCCCGAGATTCTGGTTGGCTAGCAAAGAGGTGTGGGTGGTCTTCTTGAAGATCGTCTTCGTGTTCCCAGGTGGCTTCCTTCTCGGTGTGATTATCCCATTGCACTTTGCAGAACTTGATAGTCTTGGAGCGGGTATGCCTTTCTGCGGTATCCAAAATCCGGATGGGTTTTTCCTCATAGGTGAGGTCACTCTGCAACTGGACCTCCTCAAGCGGAACGGTATCTCTCAACGGGATGTTGGCCATCTCGGGGTGACATTTCTTCAGTTGCGATGCGCGGAACACGTTATGGACGCTTTCCAAAGATTTTGGTAGGTCCAACTTATATGCCACTTCTCCCTGGCATGACAAGACTCGGTACGGTCCAATGAATCGTGGGGCTAATTTTCCTTTGATTCCGAACCTCTTCACACCGCGTATCGGTGAAACTCTGAGATACGCCCTATCACCAACCTCGGGCACAGCGACTGCGCGGTGCATGTTGCGGGAAGCCCGGCAACTGCATGTCCCGTGCCGGAACGATCCGGCAACGGGTTTATGTTTTCGAGGCTCCAACAGCCCCCTGCTCACAACCAAGTATGGAAAGACAGTTTTGTGCACATAAAGCAGGAGACAGAAGAAGGAGGAACATGCGAATAAACAAGGCGAATTCAAAGCTCAGGGGCGAAACATTTATCTCTATTCACAATAACTAGTGGTTTACACACGGGGGCTGCCCGGCTACACTAGTTCGAGAGGTATGCATCGGCGGCATCACCTGAGGGTTGGGCTCCGCCGCTTCACGGGTAGAACTTGCGCAAGTGCACAATATTCCAACTATTGGGCACCGGCAAGCCGTCTTCGGTTTCCAGCCGGACAGCCCCCGGCCTGGTCACCTGCACTACCCGGAAGGGCCCCTCCCATTTCGGAGTCAACTTGTTCCCAGCCTTCGTTCCTTGTATTCGGCGCAGGACAAGGTCTCCGTTCTCGAGCCCCCGGGGACGGACTCGCCTGTCATGATAATGACGGAACCCCTGCTGGTAGCGCGCGGCTCGCACAGCAGCCCGGCATCGAAGCTCTTCGATGAAGTTTAGATCGTCGACCCTTTGCTCGTGTTGGCTGGTGTTGCCGTACGTGCGTACCCGGGAAGATCAATGCTTGAGCTCGAGAGGCAGCACCGCTTCTGCCCTGTAGAAAAGGGCGAAAGGAGTCTCGCCCGTTGCCCGACTAGGTGTGGTCCGGATCGACCACAGCACAGGCTGGAGTTCTTCGACCCAGTGTTTCTCCCCGACTCGGATCGCATGTCATGCGACCGCGTGTGCGCCGCTGGGGCTTCACGCGGGTCTATACGAGGATCACCAGCCCGCCTGGGGGGCAAGGTGACTATTCTCGTCAGTGAAGAAGGCGAGGCCGACGTCGATGCAAAAGATGCTGCCGGAGACCACCGGCAGGCTCTTCTCCCGCGCCCCCTACCTGGCGTGCCCGATGTCGTCACACGGTCCTCCGACACCGGGGGCGTGCGGTCACGGCCCCCTTTTAGGTTCGGTAGGGGTGTCGGGGTTCGCCCCGGCGATCGCCGGCTCGGCCGATGACGCCCTGCAGGTCCGGCGAAATGATGGACTAAAAGTGCGCGCTAATCAAAGAACAGATACACGCACGTTTTTACCTAGGTTCGGACCACCCGGAGGTGTAAAACCCTACGTCCTGCTTGTCTGAGCTGGTATTGGATTTGAATCAAGTGTTTACAGGTTGCCGGGTAAGTTTCCGGGTACCCTCTCCCTTTGGCTAGGTACTCCTTACTATCTCTGCTAATGCTAGAGGCTAACTGTGGGCTGATCGAACTCAACCGAACCCTACCGCCTACCGGAACCAACTGAGATTTCAACCAAACCAACCGAACCCTTTGGCCGTTGGCGGGGGTCCTCCTTTTATACTCAAGGGGATGCCACAGGTGCCACGGTGCATGGGCTACAAGTGTCGAGCGGGGAGGCATACAACTACCCCCCAGTGAGCTGGTGGCGCGCATGGACGCCACCTCGGCCGCTAGGGGTCTAAAACCCTAGAGTAGGATTGGACAGCCACTGTCACTTGATCGGACGGGTAACGCCCCGTCGGTCGGCTCATTTAATGAGCCGTGCGCCTTACTCCTTGCCCCGGTGGGGCCGCTCACCCCACGCCCGCCACGCGCCCGCGTGGCGCTGTTGATCTGCCTACTGTTGATCTGTAACAAATAATTTGTTTAGTGATTTAAATCTATGTGATGAATTGTTAGGATCATGTTCATGGTGTGTAAAAAGGAAATCATTAAACAAAGCGAGTTTAATCCATTTTAAGCTAGATTATTCTAACTTTGGTGATACATTCAATTTTATACAAAACAATATTTCTTCTAGTTCCACTGGGTAGAGGGTGCCTCTAAGAAATTTTAAGAGTCGATAAATCGTCCAAAATAGTTTTAAGTCAATTTTTAAGTGATAACATTCATAGTTAAGCATTCTGTCACTTTGTCCTGTTTCAGTTGTCCAAAACTGAAAACAAACTATGCCAAAAGATTCTACATGCCATGAGGATTCCAAAAAAGTGCAGTTCATCAAATTTGGCCAAACGGTTCAAAAGTTATGAGTGTTTGAAGTTCCAGGGTTTTTCTGCAATTTTACCATTTATTTCGTCCTAGAATTTTTTTACATTATTATTTACATGACACATGGTGCTCTGTGGTTCGTCCATAACGGTTCGGTTAAGATTAAAACATAGCCGTTGGATTTACTTTAAAGGGAAATCAATGGACGAGATCGAAGGATACCCCTTCGATTTAATCTTTCTAATCTCGGCCGTCGACCGAGATCTAACGGCTGGGGGAGCACCGAACTCACCTCCGGCGAGGTGTCCGGCGGCGGCGGCATCACGGGCGGCGGTGTGCGGGCGTCGTGGGCGGCCTTCGGGTGTCGGGGATGACTCTGGCGGGGCGGGGCGATGTTGCGGAGTCGGTGATGCGGTCGGCACGACGAGACGGAGACGACAACTAGGACGACGACGAGGGGCGGCGGTGACGGGGGAGCTCCGACGAGATCGGGCGGGGGGCTACCGTGCACCAAACAATAAACGGCTCGCATCAAAATGTGCGCAAAGAAGAGAGGAAGAAGAAATTGAAGGGTTCGGGCTCTATAGCTCACCGAGGTGACGACGGCGAGCCAAAAACGGCCGGCGACTGGAGCAATTCCGGCGAGAAATTCTCCGGCATGGGCGCGAGTGGAATGAGGGGGGTGCGGGGGAAAAGTGAGAGGGTGAGGGGCTCTTTATAGTGACGCGAGAGAGAGGCTTAAACACGCGCCCTAAATTGCGAATTGAAGACGAGGCTTAATGGAGGCGCTCCCTGGATTCCCGGCCAGAGCTTGAAGACGACCTGACAGGTGGGTCCCACCTGTCAGGGTTCGTTGGCTGCGGGCGGCGGCTGGCTGGGCTGGCTGGGCGGGCGAACGGGCGCGCGCGGGATTGATTGGGCCGGTTAGGCCCAAGTTGGCCGGGCCAATCCGTTTTCCTTTTTTTTTTGTTCTTTTCTTTTCTTTTTTTCTTTTTCTGTTTTTCCTTTATAACTTTTGATTTTGAACTCCAAATGGACTCAAATAAATTCCAGAAAATTTGTAAAATCATATCTTTTAATGCCATAGCATCTGGGACTTCATTTCTTCCAAAAGTAAAAATTATTAAAAATATTTTTGCTGATATAATTGACTCCAAAATAAATTCTAAAAATTATGGGGCAGCTCATCTTATTGCATTAAACCCCTTTCTATTGTTTTCAAAATTCCAAAAATATGCAAAGTAAAAATTTAAAAAGGCAACAGGCTTGATAAAATGTTTTAAAATTTAAATCTTTGGTTTAAAGGTGCTCAAAGTGCATAAATGATATGATGCTCATGAGTGCAAATGCATGATGCAAAATTTGGGAATATGGGGATGCTACAGTATGAATGCCTCAGAAAGTTTTTAGTTAAAAAGGGTTTCAAAATTGGTAAAATTGATCCAACACTTTTTACAAAGAAAATGAATGATGATGTCTTTGTGTGTCAAATATATGTGGACAATATTGTGTTTGGTTCCACTAATCCTGATTTCAGCAAAGAATTTGGAATGATGATGACGGAGAAGTTTGAGATGTCTATGATGGGAGAATTGAAGTTTTTCCTCGGTCTTCAAATCAAGCAAATGAAGAATGGAATCTTCATCTCTCAAATGAAGTACATCAGGGACATGCTAAAGAAATTCGGGATGGAATGTGCTAAGGAAATTGAAACTCCAATGCCCACAAATGGTCATCTTGACCTCAACACAACTGATAGATAAACCTGTAGATCAAAAGTTTTTTCGTTCCATGATTGGGTCTTTACTTTATCTTTGTGCATCTTGGCCAGATATCATGTTGAGTGTTTGCATGTGCGCAAGGTTTCAAGCAGATCCCCGAGACTGTCATCTTATGGCTGTGAAAAGAATCCACAGATATTTAGTTCATACCCCATTCTTCGGTCTATGGTATCCCAAAGGAGCCTCTTTTGATCTTGTTGGCTATTGTGACTTAGATTATGCTGGTAGCAAGGTTGATAGAAAATCCACTTCCGGCACTTGCCAATTCCTCAAAAGGTCCTTAGTGAGTTGGTCTTCAAAGAAGCAGAATTCTGTTGCTTTGTCGACGGCTGAAGCAGAGTATGTCTCAGCAGGCAGCTGTTGTGCCCAACTTCTTTGGATGAGACAAACTCTCAAATACTTCGGTATCTCAGTGGATGTCGTTACTCTTCTGTGTGACAATGAGAGCGCCATAAAGATTGACAACAGTCCTGTCCAACATTCTCGCACGAAGCACAATTATATTCGAGACCATTTCCTCAGAGATGATGTGTCCAAAGAAGAAATATGCCTAAATCATGTGAGGACAGACAAACAACTTACAGATATCTTCACCAAACCACTCTACAAAATCAGATTCTGTGAGCTGAGGAGTGAATTAAATATCTTGGATTTGCGGAATGTCTCTTGAAAACTTGCATACTTGTGAATACTCTTGCATTCATGTTTACTTCACCTGCATTGTCTTCAGTTTTTCCGTTCCTCGGTATGTGTTATCTGTTATTCGTTTTTTCGTTTGTCTTCAGTAGGTTTAGAAGCCAGTCGTTTGCTTCTTTCTTCAAATTCATCTGTGCAGTTGTTCTTCACTGCTTTTGCCTCTTACTGACAGATGAAAATGAAACTTAAGGACACCTTAGAACCCATCTATCTTATCTATTTCTTGTCTGTACACAAAATCTGTACATCGTAATTCAGGTATCATCGAAATCCTTGTCGATGATGCAAGAATTTTCATTCTTCAAAATTGAGTTTTGTCTTCAGTAAAACTGTCAGTCTTCAAAGGTCTGAGGAATACAACTTTAACGGAATCTCCGTTTTAGCCGTAGTCTACACAAATTTTTCCGAAAGGTAAAATCTTATCCCTAAGGAAAAATAAACCGTACGGGGAAATCCTAACGGAAATTTTGGGATAAGAAGATACCGATAAGATCCTTCTTTTTCACCTCCCTATATAAGGACAACTTACCCCTCCTCGAAAAATTCACTTCCACCAAATCCACCGCTCTCTCGCGCCCAGAAAGCTCTCGCGACTCCTCCTCTTTGCTGCGAACTACCAGACGTATTCCTCAAGCCCCAGATCTTCAGCGTCGCCGCTGATCTACGTCGATTCAAGTCGGGAATTGTAGGCAAGCATCGTTTTTCCCTTCTTAGATCGATTCCGTGTAGCAAACTCATCTTAATATCCCCGTTTGCTGCAGTAGATTGACTGCTCTCGCCGAGTTAGGGCTTTGCGGTTAGGGTTTTGTTGATTCCTCTGTTCTTCACCAATCTTATCTTAGGTACACTTCAAGTCTTCATTTAATTCCGAGAATTAGATGAATCCTCACTGTTCTGTAGATTGCTATGTTTGCGTAGATTGATTTACTCTGAATTTCTGAAGTTCTAGCTAAATCAGATCTAGGTTGAAGCTCTCTCGTGGAATTTCAGTTTAAATCTGTTGAGCTGTTTTCGTTGAAGAACTGAGTGATCATTCTTCACAAACGTAGTCAATTTGCTTCAGCTAAAAAGTCTTGCCAAAATTGTTTTGTTTCTGAGAATTTGTGTACTTCTTGCCTATTCTTCGTTCCCTCTATTTCACAGGTGTCACCATGTCTGACTCAAGCCGCTCCAGCAATAACTCAGAGAGAGAAGAGCAGTATCTGTTTGACTCAACGCCTGAGCCCTCACCGCCTGTTTCTCCCATTGTCAATATTGAGGACTCAGATTAGGATATTGAAGAACCCGTGCCTCTGAAAGTGACACCCTCTCCAGGAGTTCGTCTGAAGTACGCTATCAACTCCCCACGCCCTATTAAAGTATTGCCCAGTCGTGGAAAGAAAGTGGTGTCGAAGCCCAAGGCCGAGAAGAAAGAGAAGGTCAAGAAGTTTAAGGATGTGCCTGCTCCAACTACTGAAGAAATCTTCGTTTTCTATTCTTCAGAAGATGATGTGGAAGGGGAGACCAAGATGAAGTGGAAACACCGTCTCCAGCATATCATCCGCAAGCACTCCCATGTGCTCGCAGCTGAGATTCGGAGAAGAACAAAGGAAGCAGAGAATGCCAACATGTATTTTTCTGCTCCCAAGCTGGGAAATTTAAAGATTGCCCGCAAAGAAGGAGGACCTCACCGTGAGGAATTCAACAGCAGAGCTCTAAAGATCATCAGAGACATTAACTATGTTGACATCTCCAAGAAGCCTAAGTCCAAGAAATCTTCAGATGCTGGAGACAGTGACGTTTTCCTGTCTGAACCTGTTGTTGAGTTGCGTGGTCCTGCCAGAGCATCCAGGCTCAGAGGTTCTTCACTGCCTCCTCCTGTGCCTCGCAACAAGCCTACTGAAGACACTAAGGGCAAGGCAAAGATGTCTGAGAAGAGAAAGGGCTCTAAAGACGCAGAGAAACCGTTTAAGAAGGATCTGAAGAAAGTTAAGAGAGCCTCTGCTGTTGGACCTAGTTCTTCATCGAAAGATGTTGCGGATGCTGCCGCAATGGCTTCTGGAGAGACTCCATATCCTCCTCAATTCGTTCATATCGACCCAGTTCTTCTTGCTGCCTTCAATGAAGGATCGCTCCCAGAGTCCCTCATGAGCCATGTTGAAGGTCTGTTCGTTGCCAAGGCTCAGGCTGAAGAATGGGAGCAGAACCGTAGCTTACGTATTGCCAGAAGTTTGGATGAAGAAGAACGTGCTAAGAAGGAATGTGTTGAGAAGGAGAAGGCAGAAGCTGCCTTGAAAAGAAAGGAAGAGAAGAAAGCTGCTGAACTGCAGAAAAGGAAAGATGAGAAGGAATCTGAGGAGAAGAAAAGGGCTGACCTCATCGCCCTGAAGAAAGAAAAGGAAATTGCCTTGAAGACTCAAGCTGAGCTTGAGAAGAAGAAGAAGGCTCTGCTCGCTGAGCAAATGAAGCAAGCAGCCGAAAGTATGAAGGCTGATAAGGCTAAGAGTGATGCCAGGAAGAAAGCCGCCGAGAAATCTCCTGAAGTACAGGGTGGAAATGAAGAAGTTGACCGAGAGAAGACTGAATATGAGAAGACGAGGGATGGCGCTCGTGAGATCCATCGTGAGATTGGTCTCAAGCTCAGGAATGATCCAGCTGCCCCTTCTGACACTGAAGAAAGTCAGGATTTACCACTGGCTGTTCTAACCAAGAAAATCACAATGACTCGCCAGGCGTCAGAGATTGCTGAAGTGAACAAGACTGCTAAGGAGTTTGGTCTGAGGATCAAAGTCCCTGCTGGAAGAAATCCCTCCACTTCATCATCTGTGGCAGATCCTCGGAAGAAGAAAGCTATTGACACCCTTGTGCCCGATACATCGAGTGTCAAGCTTCCTTCACTCCTTGAGGAACAGGAAGAAGCTGCTTCATCACCAACAGTACTATCTGAGCAAACCGCTCAGCTGGAAGAAGGAGATGAGGTACTAGGGAAGCATAAGGAAGACCTTATTCGTCCTGAAGAACCCCTTAGCCGCAGCTCGTTGCCTCGCACTGAATCTGTAGATGATGTGGGTGCGGGTGGCCCGATCTTTCGATGAGATTGATAACTCTCGATTTGGGTAGGAGGTGACGTTGACGATCCGACTACAGCCTAGGAGGCAGCGCCTTAGCAATCGATACACGAACTCCAGAGGGTTATTGATGACGGGGGGCACGATCAACCTGACCACGAAGGTCTTTTTTCCTGCAAGCAATCGAAGAACAAGCAAGAACAAGATAAATAGCTGATGCAATCTAAAATTGCGAGTATACTATATCAAACCAATGTCTCAACGAGATGATAAGTTGGAAGTCTTGACGACGGTAAAACAGGTGGTCTAACCGACACACGCGATTACACGAAAGTAGCAAAGATGGCTAAACTTTATCTAATCAAAACCCAAGGCTCCTTAGGGGAGGCTCATGGTATATAAAGGAGGAGGGAGAGATCTTTTCGTCCACCTTGAGTAAGGAGGCCGAAATCCAACTCTATCTCTAACTTTCCTAACAAATTACAACTCTTTAGGAAACAGAAAAACAGATCCGTCAGCTTGTTTGGTCCGCCACGGTTAGCACGAGTCGAATATCTTGATGGGTCCAGATCCGTTGGAAAGGTCTTGTAATTAAATTTCCAACAAGTACTTGTTTGCTTGATTTGGACTCCGGATGCGGCCTGGGTGATTAAAACAAATTTGGGTCTCCTGACAGCTCGGACCCGAATCGGATTCAACTTTAACTCGTGATATCTTTCTCTAGCAAGCTCCGAATCATGTGCCATTTGATTTGTTGGAAAGTAGACTTGATAGGCTTCACTTTGAATCTCCCTTTGCAGCCTATCACACCTCATCTTCACTTTGGACTTGTAAAGTTCAATAAGATGCCATATAATAAGATTACACAAGATAGTAGCTCCGCCTCTTTGCAAGTAACATACTGAAAACATTTCGTAATTGAATTCACCTGATTATAATTGTTATTAGATACACCAACAATTAGGGTTCTAATGGTCGTATCCATGGTGATCATGTCCATATCATCCTCTCTTTCTTGAAAGAAAAGCCGTCCTCGGCGTCGTTTGTGCTGAAAAGAGACTGACAAAATAGACAAAGTGTGTGCATGGTATATGTATATGTCATCAATTTTAACTCCACTCCCATTCTGCACATTCGATGTTTCACATAAATAAAACTCATAATAGTGCAAAAGATTAATAGTCATATTCCAACAGCAAGTATCACATTTTAATTTGTAATTCTCATCATTAAACCATCCTAATGTAGGTGAACAATAATTCAAAATTCCCAAATGGCGAGCTATAATATGCGTCAATGTGCAATCATGCCACAAGTTATTTGTCATACAACTATCACTAATATTAGAGGTCATATCAAAATGATTGAGCATATGCAAAATATTGTTTTCTCTCAAATCAAGAAAGTTATCACAAACAATGCAAATCTGATGCACACAAAATTTATTGTTGACATCATGTTCTCCCATTAATTGAATAGTGTATCCATGGGCATTAGCAAAGATTTTGAAATTGTTAACTCAGAAACTTTATCCATTGCATGTGATAAGTAAATTTACTACTAGCAATTTGAACCTTGCGACTATCAAGTACATGGAAGCATGTGAATCGTTCAGTTAAAGCTAGCTCCCAATCTATATATATTTCAGCATCATTTTTCCCCTCAAAGAAAGGTACACACAATTTAATTGTATTAGAAGGATTGTTTTGTACCGTTGCCGTGGCATTGTCAACAAGAGACGTGGAGGATGGCCGTGGTGAAAAGCACTCATCGCGGTCACAGGATAGCATCGGTCTAGTTGCCATGCTTCGTGTAAGTCCTGTCATGGTTAGTAGAAAATAAGAAACAAATCACAGTAATATGTTCCTATCAACTACTAGGATGTGGCTACAAGTCGCTCAACTCTTAAGCTAAAAATCAAGTTCTTACGAGTTCTTACCATGCAAAACAGGAAGGTGATGACCAGCGGCATAACCAAGCCCTCCGAAGATTCAATGTATCGATGCCTCGGTAACAAACCAACCTAGCTGTAGAATCTGTGGAGCTTGGAGGCTTTTGTGAGTAGCAAGGAATAGCAAATAATCAAATCAGCAATGCAAAGTTGAAAATATGCTCAATAATGCTAGTCCTAGCTGTTGGAGTCGATAAGAACGAATTACAGAAATAATCTAAGCCTAGATACTGAAGAAGGTAGGAATAGATAGATCAAAAGATGTCGCACCAGTGGCACCCGGAGTACCACCGCTGCGCGACGCGCGGGCCCCTTTCCCGGGTTCCCGGGAAGGTCTCATCCCGGGGAGCGCCTATGAGCTCCCCGGCAAGCTACCAGCCCGAAAGGGGCTCGCGGGGCTTCGGGGAATATTCCCGCCTGGGCACCTCCCGGGAAGCCACTTCCCGGGAGGGGGTTCTCGGGTGCGTTGGGCCCGGGTGCTTCCTGGGGTCGACTTGCGGGGACTGGGGGTTCCCGGGCGCGTGTCCCCACCCCAGGCATGGGGCCCAGTTGACAGCGCCACGCGGGCGCGTGGCGGGCGCGGGACGCGCGGTCCCACCAAGGCGAGGACCAAGGCATGCAGCTCAGTAAACGAGCCGACCGACGGGTAGTTACCCGTCCATTCCAAGGAACAGTGGTTGTCTAATCCTACCCTAGGGTCTTAGGCCCCTAGCAGCGGAGGTGGCGCCCATGCACGCCACCAGCTCACCGGGGGGAGTTGTATGCCTCCCCGTTGGACACTTGTAGCTCATGCACCGTGGCACATGTGGCATCCCCTTATGTATAAAAGGAGGACCCATGCCGACGGTCAAGGGGTGCTAGGTTCTTTGTTGGTTAGTTGGTCAGTTGGACAGTCGTTCAGTTCCACAAGTCCCCTTCGCTGGCTCGTTAGATCGAGGATCAGTTGGTTCCAGTAGACAGCCAACAGAGGGCAGTAAGGAGTACTTAGACATTGAGAGGAAGCCCGGAAACTTGCCCGGCAACTTGTAAAACATTTGATCCGTAATCAATATCAGCTCAGACAGGCAGGACGTAGGGTTTTACACCTCCGGGTGGCCCGAACCTGGGTAAAAAACGTGCGTGCACCTGTTCTTGGACTAGCGCGCACCCTTAGAACTTTGTCTCATCGGCCCCGTAGGGCCTCATCGGCCGTGCCGGCGATCACCGGGTCTCCGCCCCAGACGCCCCTACCGAACCTAAAAGGGGGACGTGGCTGCACGCCCCCGGTGTCGAAGCACCGAGCGACGACAAAAGATGGCACAACAAGTAAATCCCTGGAATTTTTTTTTTGGCTTTCTGTTTTGCTTCTTATTCTTTTCTTCTTCTTTTTTTTTAACCCCAGAAACTCACGCAAAAGGAAGGACCGGAAAATTGTATGTCGGTCTATCGGAACAGCAAAGGCTGCAGTAAGGAAAATTTAGAAAAATATGGGTTAGAAGCGTATCGACACAAGATTTACACCAAGGGGAAGGTCACTCAAAACGGATTTCGGACGGTGGAGAAAACTGAAAAACAGCGGGCTGCAGCGATGCCGAAAAACGAATGCAGAAACTTGGAAACTCCGAAAATCCACCTTAGAAGCCGAATTTGAGGGTCAAAGTGCAGGGCATAGCCTGGATATGTCCTGATGCGCCTCGTCGTGAGCTTTCCAAAAAGTCCAAAAACGTCTAAATCTGAGTTGGTATGCAAAAGATATGTCCGTTTTACTGAACACGGGTCAAACCCACCTGAAACTGAAATTCTCTCAACGTGGATCCAAAACTGATTCTTTTTCTCCCTTTTTTTTTCGTTTTTTTCTTTCTTTCTTTCCTTTTTTTCTTCCTTTTCTTTCCTTTCTTTTTTCAAACTTTCTGAAAAACTTGATCTCTAAACAAAATTCAATCTATTATGAAACACTTTCCAAAAGCACTCTCGATTCCAAAAGCACTCTCGATTGCACTGATACCACGTGATGTGGGTGCGGGTGGCCCGATCTTTCGATGAGATTGATAACTCTCGATTTGGGTAGGAGGTGACGTTGACGATCCGACTACGGCTTAGGAGGCAGCGCCTTAGCAATCGATACACCAACTCCAGAGGGTTATTGATCCCGCGGGGGCACGATCAATCTGACCACGAAGGTCTTTTTTCCTGCAAGCAATCGAAGAACAAGCAAGAACAAGATAAATAGCCGATGCAATCTAAAATTGCGAGTATACTATATCAAACCAATGTCTCAACGAGAAAATAAGTTGGAGTCTTGACGACGGTAAAACAGTTGGTCTAACCAACACACGCGATTACACGAAAGTAGCAAAGATGGCTAAACTTTATCTAATCAAAACCCAAGGCTCCTTAGGGGAGGCTCATAGGGTATATAAAGGAGGAGGGAGAGATATTTTCATCCACCTTGAGTAAGGAGGCCGAAATCCAACTCTATCTCTAACTTTCCTAACAAATTACAACTCTTTAGGAAACAGAAAAACAGATCCGTCAGCTTGTTTTGTCCGCCACGGTAAGCACGGGTCGAATCTCTTGATGGGGTTTGATCCGTTGGAAAGGTCTTGTAATTACCTTTCCAACAAGTACTTGTTTTCTTGATTTGGACTCCGGATGCGGCCTGGGTGATTAAACCAAATTCGGGTCTTCTAACAGCTCGGATCCGAATCGGATTCAACTTTAACTTGTGATATCTTTCTCTAGCAAGCTCCGAATCATGTGCCGTTTGAGTTGTTGGAAATTAGACTTGATAGGCTTCACTTTGAATCTCCCTTTGCAGGCTATCACACTTCATCTTCACTTTGGACTTGTAAAGTTCAATAAGATGCCTACATAAGAAGATTACACAAGATAGTAGCTTCGCCTCTTTGCAAGTAACATACTGAAAACATTTTGTAATTGAATTCACCTGATTATAATTGTTATTAGATATACCAACAATTAGGGTTCTAATGGTCGTATCCATGGTGATCATGTCCATATCAGTAGATGCCTCTGCTGAAGAAGGAAGCACTTGTGACTTCAAAGCTGAAGCCACTCGAGACTTAAACATCAATGACGCAGAGACTGATGCAGATGCCCCAGTGCCTACGCCGGAAGTCCGTGTGAAGAAAGCTGTTAAGAAGAAGAGTGTTGCACCGTCCGACCCGTCCGAACCGTCCGACCCAAGCTCCTCGAGTGATGAGGAGGAAGAAGAAAAGAAGGAAGAAGAGAAGGAAGCGAAGGAGAAAGAACCCGCGCAAGAGTCTGATGATCTGATGGAGATTGCCGTCTGCCGGAAGATCTGTTGAAGACTGCGCCGAAGAAGAAACCATTCGGAATTGCTAAGGATCGTGAAGACCAGAGACTCTCGCGAATTCTTGTGAGATCTCAAGCCATGTCTGAGGACAACAGGGAGCTTCTGTCTCCAAAGCCCAAGATGCCTATATCCTCTGACCGTGAGAAGGTTTACTTCAAGGCCCTGAAGAACGCTGAGCTTCGCCTCGTGAGGCTGAACAATGGGCTGAAGTACAAAGAGGAGAGATCAGCTGAAGACCGGAGGTTTTGGTCTTTTGAGCAGCAGGATTACTATGTGCAGATTCTTCTGCCCAGGACACACTTTGCGAAGATGAAGTATCTCAATGATGATTTGTTCGCCTACAATCGTCAAAATGGTGTCATGCCTGCAGCCAATGCGCTCAATGATCTGCATCTGCTAAAGTTTGTTGAGACCTGCCAGAACTGGAATGATGAGCTGATTCTTCAGTTCTATGCTACTTTTGGCAGAAAGGTCGGCAAATTTGAAGACAACTCAAAAGGCTACAACATTTATTGGATGACTAATGGTGATAGGCACAGTTGCACCTCCGGGCACTTCAAGGAGTTTCTTGGTCTCGCTGAGTTTGATGGCAAGCCCAAGATCCATGAAGAACAGGCTGCCTCAGATGAAGAAATAGTTATTCTTTATGAAGAAGGATTCTCTGGTGCCTATGGAGGACTCTCTGGGTTGAAGCCTGAAGTGAAGATCCTAAATGACATTCTCCGTTTCACTCTCTCTCCCAAGCAAGGCAGCTCCAGTGAAATTGCCGGTCTTCACCGCAATTTGCTGCTTGCAATCTATAAGGGTGAGGAGAAGGATTTTTGAGATTATATTCTTCCGACCATAACCCATGCCTCAGCCGATCGTGTGCGTGCACTGCCTTATGCACCTCAGATCATGAAGATTATCTTACAGTTGTCAGAGAAGCGTTTTGAGTTGGAGCATCAGCACAAGTACTTTTCTCGCTGAAGCCTCAAGACCCAGAGCCGTCTTTGCTTTCTCCTACCTTAGTATCTGATCGCCCGTCCAAGGAGTCTTCACAGCCCATTCCGTCGCAACCGCAGCTGAAGCAAGCACTTCGTCCATCTGATTCTCAGTATGAGACCAGCTCCGGCACGGATGGTTTCTTGAAGAATTTGGTAGTGAAGCTCTCTCGCAAGATTGACGATCAGCAGGATCTCCTTGAGAAGCAGTACTGCTCAAGAAGCTGATGTCCCACGAAGAGAAGACCAGTGGCATGATTCAAGACTTCCTCACCAAGCACTACCCCGACGTCTTGAAGCCTGAAGACAGCGAAGCTAGTTCGAGCCAACAGTCTTCGACCTTTTTGGCGTCTTGATGCCAAAGGGGGAGAAGGAGTCAGGGGGAGGTTTTGCTTTTATTGACGCAGGGGGAGTTTACTTTTATCTGGTTCTTCGTCGTTTTTAAACTTTAGTCCTATCGTTCGTGGTTAAAACTTTTGGTTGTGTTGAAGTACAATGATTATTATTGCCTCTTGCATGAGGATTCTGCAATGCCTATGATAAATTTAATCTTCATGCATTTTCGTTCCTCATGCATGCATGTTTACTTCAATACTTGTTGGTGCTGCATCTGTTTACTTCAATTTATGAGCATGTATGAATTTTTATTATTTCTGCTCTATTGTTGTACACGATGCACACCCTTGACTCTGAAGAATCTGAAGATTTCCTCACACTCCTAAAGCTCTTTGCACTTGCATTCGAACGCAATCTTAAAGGAGTGTTTGGCACTAATCATGGCGGTGGAGAAGTGGAAGCCATACCTTTAACATATTCCATTCACTATTTACACAGATCACAAGAGTCTTACTCATTTGGAATCTCAACAGCTTACGAATAGTATCAAGCACAAGGCTTTTTGTAAGCTACTTGGGTTACAGTACGAGGTGAAATACAAGCAGGGATCCTCTAGCACGGTGGCTGATGCTCTTTTGAGATGCTTTTCTATGGCCGAGTTGCAAGCAATGTCAGTTAGCAAACCAAAATGGCTAGAAATTGTTGTGGAAAGTTATCTGACTAATCCAGACGCAAAAAAATTGCTGACCGAGTTGAGTGTTCAGAGTCCTAATGAGCAAGGTTGTTCTCTCTTTGGGGTCATAAAATTTAATGACCGAATCGGTTGGGAAATCACAGTGAGGCTAAACAAGCCATTCTTCTTGCTCTGCACTCCAGTGGAATAGGTGGACATAGTGGCTTTACGGCAACCTATCACAAGGTTCGTTCAATGTTTGCATGGCCGCAGCTCAAGCAAGATGTCAAAGATTATCTGGTGCGTTGTACTGTCTGTCAGCAGGCGAAGTCTGAACATGTGGGCACACCGGGGCTGTTACAACCTTTACCTATTACTGAGAAGGCTTGGGATATTATTAGTTTAGACTTTCATTGAAGGCTTGCCTAAATCTGCAAGGTACAATACTATTTTGGTTGTCATTGACAAGTTCACCAAGTATGGTCACTTTATTCCCTTGGCACATCCCTATACAGCACTATCTATTGCTCAAATGTTTGTGGATAACATATATAAATTGCATGGGTTACCCAAGGTCATTATTTCGGATAGGGATAAAGTGTTTACTAGTGCCTTGTGGCAGCAGTTGTTCAAACTCACGGATACTACTCTCAATATGAGCTCTAGCTATCATCCACAAACGGATGGGCAAACTGAAAGGTTAAACCAGTGTTTAGAGACCTACTTGCGGTGTATGACTCATGCATGTCCAACCAAATGGTCTAAATGGTTGCCATTAGCAGAGTATTGGTATAATACTACATTCCACTCAGCGGTGGGACGTTCTCCTTTTGAGGTTCTCTATGGATATAAACCTAAACATTTCAGTTCGCAACAAGCCACCACAAACATTGTTCCTGATTTGCAGCCTTGGTTAAATGACAAGGAGGATATGAAAAGGCTTGTCCAACAGCATTTGTTGCGTGCTCAACGGAGAATGAAGAGTCAAGCTGACAAAAAGAGAGTTGAACGTACATTTGCCGTTGGGGATCATGTTTATCTGAAGTTGCAGCCATATGTGCAAACATCGATTGCCCGGCGCTCCACTCAGAAATTGAGCTACAAATTTTTTGAACCATATGAAATTCTGCAGAAGGTGGGTACAGTTGCTTATAAATTGAAGCTTCCCGCAGGCAGGCAAATCCATCCTGTGGTACATGTCTCCATGTTGAAGAAAGCTATTCCTGCTGCTGAAATTGCACATCCTGACTTGCCATCACAATGTGTTGTGCTGGACGAAGCTGCTATTCCTCTTCAGGTGGTGGACACTAAATTCATTGATACAGGTAAATCACAAGTTCCGTTGGTGCAGATTCAATGGGCAGGTTTACCTCCTTGGCTCACCTGGGAGAACAAAGCTCGTTTGATGGCTGATTATCCGGAGGCGCCTGCTTGGGGTCAACCAGGCCTTCAAGGGGGGGAGAATGTCACGACCATGGGCCGGGCCATGGAAGCCCATGACGACAAGCCTGCTGCTGCGTCCAGTGGAGAAGCTAGGCGAATGCCTATGTAATCAACAGAGAGCGAGAGCATTATCTATTATCGAAGATGAACTGGAGCAAGGCTCAAACACCTACTTTCCCCTTTGCTATTCTCCCTTGAATCCCTAATCTATAAACCAAATTCAGGTCTGTAACTAATCGGCGTGTCGCCATAGTTAAGGATCGTCACATGCAGCCGACGACGTCGACTCGTCCATGCCCGCGGCCAGCATGCTTGCTAGAGCCGGTCGTGAAGCTGCGAGAGAAGGCTGGGTGGATTGTATGCGCACGGAGAACGGATTGGCCTGGCTTGCCTGGCTTGCATGTGGGTGACAGGGCGAGAGAGATTCGTGCCTGCGGATGGGCAAAATGGTCAAAGCTCCGACGATTTTTGCGCAGCAGCTCTCTGCCTTGGTCCTAGCGCCGGGAGTTACGCGCCCTCCTTCGCAGAACGGAGGGAGTATGAATTATGATAAAAAGAGAATATAGCTAAAGGAGTGGTGGTCGTATATTTGTTAACGGTTAGATTTCAAAATTAAGTGCTATTATCATTGTACAACAAAGTTGAGTTCGGTTTCTTTTGCAAGTAAAGCACTTACAAATGACCTTGAATAACATGAAACATTTCTAGTCCATTTCTACAACCTTGTTTGGTACAGGCAATATTCAGAAGGGATGAAATTTGAGAACATAAACAGCTGTAAACTTTGAACAACATAAACTAATTTCCAATAACTGATTTTTGCATTGACCAATAACAATAGTACGAGCCAAAATTTCTTTGAGCACAACAGATATACTCTCTCCGTTCAACAAAAGATGTCTGAAGTTTGTCAAAATTTGGATGTATCTAGATATGACTAGTGTATAGATGCATTCAAATTTAATCAAAGTTGAGACATCTTTTGTTGGACGGAGGGAGTATCATATTCATCTTCTCTGTAACAAAATGAACCGGCTCCCAGATCTGGGAGAAAACACAACTATTATTGGACTTCTATCCTTGCCCAAATAAGTTAGTTTTCGTGCAATCCCCCTGACTTTTGTTTCCAATCATATATTCACTTTGGCTTCCGACACCTTGACTGACTATACCAAGCATCCAGATTTAAAAAAAGGACTCTTGAATATCATAATTCAAACGCCAAGTGCCACGACATCTTTCCTTTTCCTAAAAAAACACAACATCTTTCCTTCCCAAGGAATTGGGAAGAGCAACCAAATTTGGGTACTTGCTGCAGAATCTGAATTTGTCTATTAAACGGACTATCCCATGATTTATAGTCTAAGTAGTAAATGATTCAAGACAATATGGCACGAAACTCAAATGATTACTGATCAAAATTCCTATTTCGATTTATGAAGGTATCCGTGTTCACACCCTACATCAAATTTTTTAATATGTGTGGATTGCGAGGAGGCAAAACAATTTTATAACTATATATTCACCATCATGCACAATTGAGTATATAAAGTAAGACTAATTCTTCGAGGATCATCATGTTAGGTTCAATTTTAGGTTGTATGTTACTATTGTAGATGAGAGAATCTAGTGGATGGTTTATAGAAACAAAAAGATGGTTATATATAAGGGAAGTATTTATTTCCTGATGATGGCCATGCTTTGGTAGATGAGAGAATCTATGATCCAAAAAATAGTGAATATACCTACAAAGTGTACATAAATGACGGGTTCAAGATCTACGTTTTAAAAAATCTCATACAAATAGCACAATAAGATTTTTAAAAGAATGATTTTCCTTATGTGTCCGGCAAAGCATGCAAATGACAATAGCTACGAGTCTATCAGACTTCCAAGGCTGTCAGAATATTACAATATTTTCTTGAGTAAAACCGAACCAAATAATCAAACGTACCGAATGATTTCAGTTTCTGAGGTTGACCAATATGCCTACACAATGGTGATTGTTATAAGTACTATAGGGATTCTAAATAAAGTACTCTGATATGGACTAATACAGAGGAGAAACTGAATTATCACTTCAGTTCTTCGAGGGATTATCTATGGTGTATGAATTAATCAACATTTTAGAGTGCCAATATAGACCAGCTATACCACTATAATATTCATATAATGAGTCAGAGACTATCAACAGACTAATTGTACAGATGTTTGGTACAAACACTTGACGACTGACAACACAAAATCAGTGGATCCCTTCTTAATCATAATTGAATTTTTCTATTGGGGAAATATACATCAGGTAGGACCCTTTGATAGCCAATTGCATGCAGTTCCCTATTAAGTCCTCCATCACAGAGAACTACAGATGAAAACAAACTTTTTCACCAGATTTGAGCGAAACCTCTGCCACCTAATATTCATAAATTTAAGACAGCATGAAGAACCGGTAAACAGAGTTAATCACATATAGTCTCTTAATGATAAAGTAAACATTGAAGTCAGGATGATTACCTGATTTGAGCCAAGCTTTATACCCTCTATATCATAGAGATTGAGCTTTGTATGAACACCGTTTACAAACGGAAGAGATGAAATTAAATTGAGGTTGACAGGATGGAATTTCTTCGTACTGAACACCACCCTTAAAGAATATTATTGTTCTTAAAATACGTCAACATATATGTATTCCTGTTTCCTATCTAAGCTATTTTTGGATTAGGTACATGGAAACTGTCAACAAAACAAAGATTCAATTTTTAGATTCCTTTTCCTGAATTGAAACATTGATGCCTATTTTGCAACTTTTACCAATCAGCGTTTCCTGAATTTAATAATCTAAGATAGAAACTTTTTCCGGATGACCGTTTTTTTACTGCATGACGTATC
Organism: Brachypodium distachyon; assembly: GCF_000005505.3. Lineage (NCBI taxonomy): Eukaryota > Viridiplantae > Streptophyta > Magnoliopsida > Poales > Poaceae > Brachypodium > Brachypodium distachyon. The sequence continues at coordinate 24,866,691 of NC_016133.3, read as the reverse complement.
TGTTCCAGGGAAAGGCATAATCAGTACTGGTTCAGCGGCATCGACAAATCAAGAAGGTCCAGTCCAAAATATGTAGAAATAAACTTATCAGAAGAAATCAATCCTCAATATCGCACTACCAAGTCCTCACTATTCCTTTCCCTTCTAGTACAGCTATGGTCATCTCTTTCCTCGTGTTCTTTTCTCTTCTCCAAGTATGAAGTATGCACGCACTTGCCGCAATCCCATAACCTGCATCTGCTGGATCTGGAACACCGAGGGAAAGAAGCTATGCAACTATGCAAGAGATGTGAATGGAGAATGTGCTAGCTGCTGCACTACTGAGTAGGATCGAGGTGCCTAGTCACCATTCTTGAATTTAACCCCGTCGCCTGTGTGTTTTCAGTTAGCTGCTTAGCTGTAGTTTTCTTCAGTTAGGAATAAGCAGGTCTGTGCCGTGAGCATATTCAGTCATGGATCGAGTTAGCGTTCTGTTAGTTGTTAGCGGCCGCAACTGTAGTTAATCGTGGGATGGCACGATGTAGCGCAGGGTTGGCCGCGTCGTCGAGGCAACGGTCGAGCTGGTCATGGGATGGCATGATCACTGTGGCTCGGGCGTGGCCGGTAAAATAGGATCCTCAGTTCAGAAAGTTGGCTGCTGACTGAATAAAAGGAAAACCGAAAAGATGCAAAGTTGTATGCAGCGCAAACCTCCTCGCGCGTGTGTGTCCATCTTCTAGTGTTCCAACAACCATCAATTTCACCGTTCATTGCTGGTCATCTTCCTCGTCGAGCCGAACCACACGGCGCTGGAGAAGGTGCTGCTGTAGTGCAGCCGATTCTCCCGTGTGCGCGCGTGGACGACAGATAATGCAACTGCAGCTTATTCTCCTGATCATGCAACTCCGTCCAGCCCAATTGAGCCGGTGGCGACAGCACCGGCAACAACGCCGCCGATGTTCATCATAACGTCGGTGACCGTGCGAGACTGACCAGGTCGTGCACAACGGCCGGGGAGAAGTCGAAGAGGACCATAACAGAATTTTTTTTTTGGAAGTAGGGATCGCAATTTTGGTATGGACGAACGGACCAGGTTGACGTGTAGGCTGTTCGGGGCAACATGAGTTCCTATAAGTTAATTAGATCACAGCCGTTGATCCACCAAATATACGGCCAGAAATTTTGCTTTTTTCTGGGATTTTCTTGAATCTCTATCTTTTTTGGGTTTCTCGGTCATGTACTTTTAATATATAATAGATACGGGATACAGGGAAGGGGTCTTTAGGACATGCACGATTAAGATCAGTGAAATCCACACACATGCGTAATTTATTTCAAGCCTTAGGAACTACAACAGGATTCGCTAACCAAGTAGTGTACAACACTTCTCTGATTAGCCCGACGTTCTTGAGCTTCTCCGCTTCTTGCTGGATGAAGTCATTGCGTTCTTGTGCTTGCCAGCGAACCTTCTGCTTGACGGGGCGCGCATCTGGTCGCACCGCCAACCAATGCTCGATCACCTCGCTGGTTACTGCGGGAAGGTCCGACGGCTCCCAAGCGAACACGTCCGAATTTCCCCGGAGGAAGACGGTGAGGGGGCTTTCGTATTTGCCACCGAGGCTTGCACCGATGGAAACGGTGCGCGCCTCGCTGCCGGCTTGCGGGGGTACCTTCTTGACCTTGGCACCCTTCTCCTTCAGCTTCACGCCCTTGCTGACGCGGGGGCTGGAGCTGGTACCGCCCCTGGCATCCTGCCTGGGAGGGGCTGGCGCCGTCTTCTGTGCAGGCGGCTCGCCCTCAAGTGAATCCTCGTTCTCGGCAGAGTCATAGTCGCCGGAATCCGCCATCACGGAGGTCTTCGCAACCTCGTCCACGCATCAAGCAGCGTCCTTTAGGTCGCCATTGATGGAGAGTACATCGTATACTGATGGCATCTTCATCACGCCACAGGCGCAATGAGTCGCCGCCATGAACTTGATCAGCGTCGGCCGACCAATGATGCCTTTGTATGGTAACGGGGTGTGAGCCACGTCGAAGACAACGTGCTCAGTTCGGAACGCTTCCCGGGACCCGAAATTTACTGAGAGGGTGATTCGCCCCATGGGCTGCACCACTCCGGTGTTGATCCCCCGGAATGGGTCGGTGGGCTTCATCTGCTCCTGAGGCAGCAGAAGCTTTTCCCCCAACTTGGCGGACAGGAGGTTAAGGCTTGCCCCGTTGTCCACCAGAACCTTTGTCACCGTCACACGAGGCTTGTCGCATCCCCGGGGAGGCCAGTCCTTGCCGCCACGGCCTTGACCGCGATCCCCCGCGGGTTCTCCCTTGTCGCCGCTGCTGTCCGCGCCACGGCCCGCTCCGTTGCGGGGGTTGTTCGGGCACTTGCGGGAGAGGTGCGCGATGTTCCCGCAGTTGAAGCAGGCTCCGGCAGCACGGCGCTCCTCGTGGAGCTGTTCGCGCTTCTCCTTGATGGTCTGGAGAGTGTGGCAGTCCTGTGCGTCGTGGGTGGCGTTGATTTGGATGGGGTAGCACACGGCCGCCGCCGACTTGCTACCCGATGCTCCTGCCGACGCTGCCTTCTTGGTGGGCCTCTAGGGAGCCCCCGGTTCCGCGGCAAGCACATGCTTCCCGCCGCGTTTCCGGGCGCCCTTCTTCCCAGAGACCTCATGTGGGTTCACCGCCGCTTTGGCAGCAAACTCGGGAGCTAGGCGCCCTTCCTCGGCCATTGCGCACTTGTGCGCGAGGGTGTATAGATCCCTGGTAGTCCGGATCCGGTACGTGTTCAGCTTCTGACGCATCTTCGGGTCACGGACGTTGATGGCGTACGTGTTGATGATGGCGGCCGTTTCCGCCTCTGGGATGGAGTAGGAGATGTTGGAGAACTTGTTGGTGAAGTCCCGCAACATCTCCCCTGTTTTCGGCACAACTGTGCAGCTCCGCCATGGTTCCCGGGCGTTTGTAGCCGCCCTGGAACGCGTTCACAAACTGCTCGCGCAGGTCGGCCCAGGAGGCAATAGACCCGGCGGGCAGGTTGAGCAACCAAGTTCTCGTTGATTCTTTCAGGACCATCGAGAACCTGTTGGCTCTGACCTTGGTGTCGGCGCCGATAGCATGCATGCCCAATGTGTAGGTCAGGAGGAAATCCTTGGGATTCACGGTCCCGTCGTATGTCCCGAGCGTTGGCGCTCGAAACTTGCGGGGCCATGTGACCCAGTGCAGCCGTCATCGGCGCCCATGGGAGCATCTTCCTGCTCCTCTGGACGCCGGCGCTCTCTCTCGCGCCGGCACCGGCGCTGCAAGCGCGGCGGAGATCTTCCTGCTGGCGGGCGTTCAAGACGCCCCGCGCGTCACCTAGCATGACGGTTGGTGACGAGTCCTAGTTATCCTCGGGATCCTCGCCGTCTTGTCCTCTCGGGGGCGGAGGATGCTCTCCTTGTCCCGAGGTGCGGGGAGCGTCCCCGCGTCCCGGGTTCTGTCCTCGGCCCGAACCGGTCGGGCCACCCTCACCTTCCGGTTGTTGGGCGGCGAGCGCGAGGAGCGCGTCCCACTCCGCTCTCCACACGTCATGCGCCGGCGTGCCTTGCGGTGGATCGTAGCGCACCATGACACACGCGACGATGATAGCGGGGTCTAGGCGGGAGGCTGGCGATTCTCCGACCGGCTGCCCTGCGCCCTGTCACCCGGTGCCCTCAGGTGAGTGGGGCGAGACGCCGTCGACGTCGCTCGTGACGCGCGGTGGTCGTGACACGTCTGTTGCTGCGCGTCCTCAGCCCGTGAGTGAACTCGCTGGCTGGCACGTGTGACGTTGAGGTCGCCCGTGCGACTGGCTCCGGCGCTAGGCGCCGCAGGTCCCCTCGGACGGTTGTCCGTCGACGCCCGAGGAGGTGGCGGGGGCAGCTGTTGCTGCGGCGGCTGCTAATGTTGCTTGCGACGCACGTGGAGCGTCGTGGGGTCGAGTGCGCATGGCCAGTGTGTCGCGCAAGTCGACCCGGGGCTCGTCTGCCTTCTTGGGCGGCATGGCGATCTGATGTAGACGATGTCGTTGGTGACGAAGCCGATGACACCGGCGTTCACCCGAAGTTCTCTGCACGCCCCCCTACCTGGCGCGCCAGATGTTGGAGCACGGGTCTCTGTCACAGGGAGTGCTGGACACCCCCTTGTTGTTCGGTGGAGGGCGAGGAGATCGTTCCGGCGATCGCCAGCTTGGCGAAAGACACGAAGTGTAGACAGCTAGATTTACCCAGGTTCGGGCTACCCGGAGGTGTAACACCCTACGTCCTGCTCTCGATTGTATTCACGGATGAGTAGGCTTTTACAGATTGCCCCGGGGGGTTCCCGGGTCAGCTACTTGTGCCTCTACGAAACTCTGCTACGGGTGAACACAATCTTGCTTGCTACTGACTATGGTTCCAACCCTTGGACCGGTGGCATGGGTGCCACAGGTGCCGATGCCTACAGCGCGACACGTTGAAGATGCGCGTGTCATTGCCACAAAACTTACACTACTGTAGATCCACGCTGGGCTTCATGCAGCGCCCAAGCCACTATGTATCGTAAATAAAATCTTTTTTAGAGTAGCCGCTCTAGACTTGTTCGGTAAGACTAGCCCTGCCGATGTGACTCCTGCCGACGCATTAATTGCACTGGGCCTGCTATCTCGTCTTGTCTCCACTGTTCCATCGGCCCCACCTGCAACCCCCGAAGCCCAGTACCTTGGAGGCACCCGGGTGCTGTTGCCTAGCTAGTTGCGGGGGAGCGAGCTAGTAGCTTCCCGGGTTCGCCCCTCCCGGGGAGCCGGCCGAGCGGGGTCTCGTTAGTTGCAACCCACACATCCCGTACCAGTGGGGCCCCATGGGCCACTGGTTCGACACCCCCGCCAATGTGTTCCAAGGCCCAAAGCCGACCCAAGGGCAGCACCAGCAAAGGGGAGAAGAGCGAGAAGGCCTCCAAGGAGCTATCAGAAAGAGCGTTGAAGGACGAGGAGATGCGAGCCAAGTTCGCCTTCTTCTCCCCCGGGTACAACTGCGAGGGGGTGGATTAGTTGGCCTTGGCGCTAGCCACCAAGCACAGCGAGTACGGGCCGACGCGGGTTATCGATCCAAATCCACGACCTTGATGATCGAGGAAATATACCCATCGGCGCAGATCGCGACCAGCAGTACTTCTGGTTATTTGCAAGGTTTGTCCTCACCGAGTTTGTGCCACCGCACTCTTTCTTTCTCTCCGCCATCATGGAGACATACGGGCTCATCCTGGCCCAGGTTCACCCCACGTCGTTCTTCACATTGGCTGTCTTCCAACACCTTTGTGAAGCATTCGTGGGGGTGATGCCGTCGGTGGCATTGTTCCGCCACTACTGCTACCCCATGGGCGAAGGCTCCCCTATCCTCGGGCATAGTGTTCCGATTCTGTGAGAAGCTCAAGTCGGAGTTCATCTGGCTGGGGAAGAAGAAGCTAGAGAACAAATGGCGCCGTGATTGGTGCTGGATGCGCACCGACGAGCTCCAGGACTTCCACGAGGAGCCCCTCGGGCCCTTGAAGGGCTCGAAGGACTGGACGTTCCGCGACCCGAAAGACAAGGAGCTAGCCCCGATCTGCACCAAGATCAAGACGCTCCGTGAAGCTGGGTTCATAGACCCGGACGTGGCGTGCCACTTCATTGGGAGGCGTGTGGCTCCCCTGCAGCGGCGCTCACATCTGGCTTGGATGTACACCAGGCCAGACGACGGGACCCGGCTGCAACGCAAGGACCTCTCACCCTAGATGTGATTCAGTTTTGGGTGAGGGGCATCACCGGCGAGGACGAAGCCTTCCGGCTGCTGCTGCTTGGGGAACACGCGCTCCAGGCCGGGATCCCGAATCCGGGAGCCCAAGATTCCCCACTCTGCGATGAGTGGGGAATCATGGAGGATCCCACGTCAAGGACCTGCCCCTCGCAACCCATGACTTGCCCCGTCAAGGAGCCGGCAGCAGAGCTGGGGGAGGGGGACGACCCGGACCGGGACTCCGCCAGGCCAGAGGACTCAGACTCTAACGACGACTCTTCGCTGGCGTCAAAGGAGACTCCGACGACGACGACGCTCCCCGAGAAGCCGGCGGGGTTGCGCCGGAGGACTTCGACGAAGACGACGTCCCCCTGGTAAGACGGTCGGCCGCGCAAAGGGTGAGCGAGCGAGAGGCAAGCCCACAGCCCCAGGCACCACAGCCACAGCCAGATGCGGGGACCGCAGCTTCTGCCGGTAGTGGGGCGACCACGGAGGCCACCCCTGCCACTCCGGCGGCTCCGCCGGTTCCGCCCGCACGAAGGGGACCCCCGACGAGGAGTATGTTGGCGGACAGGGTGCTCAAGCTCGACCCGCCGGGGTAAGTTTACTGTTATTTTATCCACTTTATGTTTCCTTGAGTTCCACATGTTTCGTTAATTTTCTTCTGCGTTTCCATAGATCTTCAAAGAAAAGGGGGCAGCCTAGCACTTCGCCGGCGGCCCCGGCCAAAAAACCACGCCCGACAGCGGGTGGTGGTAACAAACACGCCGCTGATGCGGCGGGTACATCGGCGGCATCTCCCGCTGGGGATATGCAAATCCCTGACCAAGTCAGCAGGGCACCGGCCCGGGATCAGGTACCCCCGAGACCAGGTATCCCTTGTTTTAACTAATCCCAAAGTTGCTTTCTAATGCCAAGTCCCTTGCAGGGGCTATGGCAGCCGGCGGGAGCATCCCGGCAACCGGCGGTGATGCGGGCGACGGAGCCGCGCACCTAGCCGGAGACGGGGCGCAGCAAGGTACTGTGCTGCTGTTTACGATGTCTTTATTTTAAATTGCATTATTTTCCCAAGCTGACGCAAATGTTCTTGTGCAGTCGCCGGGGACGCTCCATCGGCACCCACAACAACCAAGGTGTGGGTGATCGACCTCACCAGCGAGGTCGTCGACGCCCCAGAGGACACCGTCCCTGCTGGGGCCCCTCAACAAGCCGCCCCTGGGCTTACCGGGGCAAAGACCAGCACTGAGGGAGGCGCCGCGCAGACAGCGCAACCAGCAGCTAAGGACGCAGGCCAGCCTCTGCCTGTGGAACCAGGCAGCGGCGCCCTGGAGAAGGCCCCGAGCCCCCAGCCTGCTCCTTCAAGCGGGTAGGGATCCGCGGGACTTGGGTTGACCAGGGGCCTGTCGCCGAGTCCAGATGCGGCCTCCGGGTCGCAGACGGTCGCAGCGGGGGCCTCCACCTTCGCCGGAGCCGCCTTCAGCCGGGGTGCACGGGCGCTCGCCAGGCGATGGTTGGGTCGAATGACCTTCGACCCCAACGTGTTCCAGCAAGGGCACCAAGTGATCGACAACATCTAGCAGAAATAGCGGATGTTCGTCGATTTCTTCAATGACGCGTAGTAGCACCATGCTCGCGTGGTGACGGAGCTGGGCATCGTGCGGAAGGAGGCAGGGGAGCAGCTCTCGGGGCTGCAACGGCTCCAGGAGGAGCTCCAGCAGGCTCCAGGAGGAGCCCTTCCTGCGCCCACCGTCCAAGGGGTCCCGGAGGCTGAAGACTTCGCCAGTTGTGGGATCAACAGCAGGAGCACCAGCGGGACGATGAAGAGCACCAGGCGGCACTGGACTCGTTCCAGGTGCGTCTCCGGGAGAAGTCGGATTTTATCTCCGGCTACGCCTTGGAGATCCAGCGCCTCCGTCGAGAGATCGGAGAGCTGGGGAAAGCGGCTACGACGGCAGCCGAAGCTTCGGCGTGCCGGGAGAAGGAGCTGCAGGAGTAGTCCCGCGCCCGGGAGCGCGAGCTTGTGGGGCAGCTCAAGGCTGCCCAGAAGGCGAACTCGTCTCTTCAAGGATAGTTCAACATGGCGTGGCAAGAACTTCGGCTCATTGACGAGGACAACACCGAGAAGGCGTCCGAGATCAATAAGCTGAACGAGGAATGCCACGAGCACAAGCTGCAGGTCCAGGAGGCTCGGGGCAAATTCAACGAGCTGTGGACCTGCGGGCCAGAGGAGACGGCGAGGCTGAAGATGCTGGCCGAGTGCAAGACCCCGGGACCGGAATTATGCAATTTAGCCCCAAATTGCTAACCTTTGCATAATTCAAGCCTCAGGTTCTTAACCTACGATAAACACTTCAATACATACATGCATTAATGTGCTCATCGCAGGGTTTTGCAACATGAATATCATTACCAAAACTCTACAGAAGAGAGTAATTACAAGGTCATACAAGGAGCAGATTAACAATTATTACAAAGAGAGGACACATGTGCCAACAAAGTCGAACTATGCCCGGGTACGGACAAGAATACAGCATGGCCTGAAGAAGCTGGAAGCTGGAAGGAAACCCGCCACGAGTCTCAAAACCCTGATCTGGATCTCCTGGCTAAACATCAAATCCAACGTCGTGCTCCACAAAGCTAGCAGCTCACCTGCTCTGCTGGAACCTCTGAAGAAAACAACGTTGCAAAGCAACTGAATACAAAGTACTCGCAAGACCTACGGGGAGATTTATGCTAGTATGCAACATGTTTCAAAGGAGGGTAAAGTGGGGTTATACAGCAGCAAATATCTGGAGAGCCACTCTAATAACAACGTCTAATGAGAGGAAGAGAAGCGTCTACCAAGGTGTAAGGTGATTAACCTATTTACTAAACACCAAACAACACAATCCTCATACCACCCCCTCAACACCTTGTGAGGAAGCAATCCAAAGGACACTCACACTTAAGCAGTTTTAAGCATATCCATGATTAAAGCTAATTACTACTCAAGTTTATGAGAATAAGTTGATTAAAATGATTAAGTTCTCTATGATCAAGTAATGACCAACCAAGTCGTCCATAACCGCGGACACGGCTTTCCGAAAGATTTATCCCTGCAAGGTGTGCCAATTTACCTGTACACGTTTGTCCAACTCTTGTTGCCACTCGAGTAGGAACACACAAAGACGTGTGTCAGCAGGATTGGGTGACACGACGTTTCCAAGCCCACAACTAATCCAGGGGACCACCCAGCTGAGTCTAATCCAAAACGAGAGCCCGGCCGAAGCGTCGTACGGACTCAAGAGTTGCGAGGACAGCTGGTAGTGGTTCAAGGCCCGCAGGATGACCACTCCAGACTAGTACCACAGTCCTATATGAATGCAAAGTCACCAACAAGTCTCCATGAATCTCTGTGTGCATGCAATGCAAATGCCAAATGGAACGCCCGAACTATGTGGCCCCTAGAAAAGCTATGAAACAAGTACTAAGCCGAGGGGGAACCCATATATTCTCCCACGAGCGGTTAGCGCGAAGTTTCTTGGGTCGGCGAAAACGAGAACTCAGTCTTTAGGTCGGTGCCAATGGAACAAAACACCAATGCGTTAGCACGGCCTCCCACGGCCTTGTGCAGGTAATAACAGGTCATAGTTTAATAATTGCAATTAAATACAGAAAGTAGCATGTGGATGTAGCAATTGTGTAACCCCAATTAAGGACACTAGACTAGAAATCTAAGCAAGACTTCTAATGACCGACTAGGGCAATAAACAAACAGGTGACATGGTAATAGGATAAGTAACAAGACATAAGGCAATAAGTGGAGCTGACTAACAAGCTATGCAAACCTAGAGGCATCGTGACAAGACTAAGAATGTAACTTAGTGCAAGAATGAGAGAGACATTGGGTATAATCAACATGGTCAAGGAAGGGCTGCTTGCCTGGAGTACTCAATTGCCTGGAGTGGAGCAAGAATCCTGGAAGAAGAACACAAGCGTAGTCGTCGTCGTAGGAATCATAAACTAGCAAGAAGAAGCAAATACACGACATAAAAGAAAAGTATAAGCATACAAGATACACAAGGTAATTGATATGCGCAATCAAATAATGATGTTGTGACATCAGGGATGATGTATGTCATATTAAGGAATCCAAAAGTAAATCCGATATATAATTTACCAAGTTAAATGGAGTCCGAAAATACTACACACAACATCTATACAACTCCGTATGCAAGGAATAGAGTTAATGGATGAACTACACTCAACATTATAGTGATATTATCATGCATGACAATGACATGAATAGGTGCAACACATGTTTTAACAAGAATAGCACAAGATCCGACTAGGTCGGGGTTGCACACACCAATGGCAACAAGGTACCTGCATCTATCGATAATATCGGTACATACACGACATCTCATACAACACATGCATTTCAGCAATCGCAACCAATGGGTCTACGGGTCTACGAAACGGTCGGTTCACGGGACGGTCGCTCGTTATACCTTGGACTCGTTGCGGCGTCGCGATGTAGAGGAAGTAGCCGACGTAGACGAGGTAGTCGTACACGATAAAGCCGTCGTAGGCGAAGTAGTCGTTCAATCGTCGCGGTCGTAGTCGTTCATGGCTCTGGCTCCGTGGTTCTTCGGTCTTCACGCGCTCACACGGACTTGGGCAGCGACACAGCACACGTGGAGCAGCAGCACAGTAGCACCAAACAGTAGCACACAACAACTGACAAGCAGCGCCCACACGTAAGGGAAACAATTTTCCAGAAAAACTGAAAAGAAAGGAAAAGGAAGAAGGCCACGGGCCTGCTGGGCTTGGGCTTGGAGATGGGCCAAGGAGGAGGGAGCTGCTTCGGGCTAGGCTGTAGGGGTGAGCCGCGTCTGGCTCGGGCTGGTCGCGGGCGGAGCTTGGGCGAGCACGGCCAGGAGCAAGGGAAGGCGGAGAGGGCCGGCGAGGTGGAGGCGGCGCGGGCAGGCGGAGCTCGCGCGGCGCTGTGCACTGGAGGCGCGCGGCAGGAAGGAGAACGGGAGACAGAGCGGGCTCGCGTGCGCGGAGGAGGGTGGAGCAGGGCGCTAGGCGGGCACGGCCGACGGGCGCAGGGGAAGAGGCGCGGCCGACGTGCGCGGAGGAGGGCAGCGCTCGGGGAAGGGGAGGCGCGCGGCGAGGCGATGCTGCCGGCGGTGGCTGGTCGCAGGCAGAGCGGGGCCGGCGAGGTGGCGTCAGGCAGCGGAGAGGCGGGGCGGCGCGGGGAGCGAGGGCGGCGCCGGAGAGGGAGAGCGGCGCGGCGCAGAGGAGGGCGCGCGGGCGACGCGGCCGGAGCAGAGGAGGAAGGGAGGCCATGGGAGGAGCTCGGCCAAGGAGGAGGAGTTGCCTGGGGATTTCTTCGGGAGGAAGATGAAAGAAGGAAGAAGAAGAGCGGCGGCGGCCATTGAAAATAGGGAGAAAAGAAAAGAAAGGAAGGGGATAGCTTTTTACACGCAAAGCAAAAGTTAGGGTTTGATTTAACGGGCTTTTGGGCCAACAAAACCCTCAAACAACATACTGGTTTTACCAATTTATAATTTTGTAACAAATTAAGAGACGAGAGGCTAGGTCTAATTAAACATGAAAGTAATTTTCCAAACCCAAAATAGATTTTCTATAAAATAATTTTAGACTTTTAGAAACACAACAAAAAGACAAGCACACAACAACACAACAGAAGTGACATTTCGTGCAAACGAAATGTGAGATGATGTTAATGACATGGCAACATGTTAATGATGATATGAGCATGAAAACATGATGACAATAAATTAAATTACAAAACAGTCCAAACGGGCTTAAAAGGAAGCTCTCGGGCTGTTACACCGAGTCGGCGGTGGAGGCGGTGCTGGGGTTCGACATTCCAATGACTTCCTTCGCTAGGGCGAACCTCGGCAGCTTCACCTCCTTCTTCTCTGATTTCGTCAGCCGGCTACACGGCCTGGAGAACTGCGTCATGGCCTTCTGGGACCGGCAGGTCGGCTTCGCTGCCGAGCAGGTCGCTGGGCAGATCCTTACCCGGGTCCACTCCGCCCATCCCGACTTCCCGTTCGAGTCAGTCTTCGACGCCTGGTCAGACGAGGACGAGGCCAAGACTCACCCGGAAGCGGTTCAGGGCGTGGTGGACGAGATGGTGGCGCGGATGCAGAACAAGGCTGGTGCTAATGAAGCTAAAGCCGCGGAGGAGACCGCCGCCGGGGAGGCGCCTGACGTCGAGGAGACGCCTGCCGCCCAGACTACCGCCCTGGAAGCGCCCCCTGCATAGCTATTCCCTGTATCTTTTGTTCTCCTTTTTGTTTTCGATAAAGTGGCGCGAGGCGCCTTATAGTTCATTTTGTGTTAGCCCAACTATTTCATGCATTCGTCCGTGAACTTTTTTGCTATACTTTTGTCTTGTTCAATGGAAATTTACTTGTTCTTTACTTATAACTGGCTTGCCTGGTAGTATTACTCTGTTCTTTACGTGTTATGCCTTGTGTTTCCGAGGACTCGCCAACTACGTGCCTAGCCGGACCAGGGACTCGAGACGGACCCGCGGTGCCAACCTAGGTCCAGACAACAGCGGCTAGCCGCTCCGCCTGCGGTTAAATACTCCTAGGCGTGCAGTTTCGGGATGGACCCGCGAACTCGCACGGGGAGTGTACTCCCCCCGCAATCGTCCTTCCTACACTATGGCCACATAAAGAAGCGAGCACACCTTGCATGCCAGTGCCAAAAGAGAGGAAGCTAACAATGCTAAGCGAAGTACTTAGCTCTCTGCTCTCTTGCCGGATGCAAGCTCTTTGTGTTTGGAACTCTCGTATGAGTGAGGCGGCAGGGACGCGGTGGCGAGAGCACCCTCGACACAGAGCACCGAGGAATGCATCAGCACCGCCTCTCTGCAGCACCGCTCGCCTTCGGCCTCGCTGGCTGTGGATTCTCATATCTGGAATTCTCCTGTGTGGGTGCGGCAGGGACGAGGTGATGGGGACACCCTCGGCGCTGATCGCCAAGGAATGCACCATCACCGCCTCTCCGCGGCATCGCTCATCTTCTGAGTGATGTGGCAAGGACGCGATGGTGGGAACACCCTTGGCACTGAGTGCCGAGGCATGCACCACCATCGCCTCTCTGTGACATCACTCGTTTTCGTGCCTATGGATGGAGTTGCGCTTGTTGTGGTCTTTAAATAGCCAGAACGCTGCCCTTGCCGCCACACACGCCGAACCGCCACCGGACGCGTGGAGGAACTAGCCCTATCTCAGTTTCTTGCATCAAGCCTCGAAGTAATTGCCATATATCTACAACTTACTTGCAAAACGACGACACCCGTGACAGCTCCACGAGCATCACAGTGTGCCTGAGTCGTCATCTTTAACCTGCATGTCAGATTCTTGCGGCACCCAAGGTGCATAACAAAAAAATTCGAAAAGCACGAAAAACAACTTACACTGGATAATGTCCTGCCTCAAATCCCCCAAGGCACAGAAGAGTGGACCTTAGACTTGGGTGTGAGTACTCTCATACTTCCATGGTGCCTTGCTGGCACATAAGTCGGCAACTGCTTTGCCTCATTCCGGGGTGACTCGGCAACGAGCTTGGTTTTCAGGGTTCTAGCAGCCCCGTGCTCACAGTAAAGGATGAGGAGACAATTATGTGTACCTAGAGCAGGAGACAGAAGCAAGCATTAACAAGAAACACACCATTCATTGAAATAACACCTATCTTTATTCACTTTTCTGCTAGCGGATTACAATCGGGCCTTGCCCGGTTACACTAGCTTAAAGAGGCACGCTGCAGCAGCATCACCCGTGGGTAAGGCACCACCGTTTCACGGGTACAACATGCGTAGGTGCTCAATATTCCAGCTATTTGGCACCGGCAAGCCTTCTTCGGTTTCCAGCCGGACAGCCCCGGGTCTGGTCACCTGCACTACGCGGAAAGGGCCTTCCTAATTTGGAGTCAACTTGTTCCCGGCCTTCGTTCCTTGTATCCGGCGCAGGACGAGGTCTCCAACCTCGAGCACCCGTGGATGGACCCGCCTGTCGTGATAACGACGGAGCCCCTGCTGGTAGCCTGCAGCTCGCACAGCAGCCCAGCATCGAATCTCCTTGATGAAGCTGAGGTCATCAATCCTATGCGCGTGTTCGTTCTCGTTGCCGTACGCGCGTACCCGAGGTGACCCATGCTTGAGCTCGAGGGGCAGCACAACTTCTGTCCCGTAGAGGAGGGCCCGCCGCCCGACTTGGCGTGGTCCTGATCGACCAAAGTACGGGCTGGAGTTCTTCGACCCAATTCTTCCCGTGGCCCTTGAGCTTGTCAAAGGTTCTCGTCTTGAGCCTCCGCAGCACTTCTGTGTTGGCGGGCTCCACCTGCCGTTGCTCTTTGGATGAGCGACAGAGGCGAAGTGGATCTTAGTGCCCATGTCCTCGCAGTAAGCTTGGAACACCGTACTAGTGAATTGCGTGCCGTTGTCGGTGATGATGCCGTTAGGCACACCAAATCAGCACACAATGCCTGTGAAGAATTTGATGGCTGCCTGTGCCGTAACAACCTACACAGGCTCCACCTCGACCCACTTGGAGAACTTGTCGATGGCCACAAGAAGGTACTCGTAGCCGCTGTCAGCTCTCGGCGTCTTGCCGACGATATCTAGCACCCAAACCGCAAACGGCCACGAGGATGGGTTGACTTGCAGGGCTTGAGCCGGCTGGTTGCTCTTCTTGGCGTGAAACTGACAAGCTTCACAGGTCTTGACTAACTACTCGGCTTCGGCTAATGCTGTTGGCCAGTAGAAGCCGTGCTGAAACGCTTTCCCAGGCAGCGCCCTGGAGGCCACATGATGCGAGCATGTGCCTCGGTGGATATCCTCCAACAACATGCGCCCTTCTTCCTGGGACACGCAGAGGAGCATGAATCCATTTGGACGCCTCCGGTAGAGATCCCCGTCCACCAGAGCGTACATCTTTGCTTGCCGGGCCACTCGCTCCGCGGCAATTTCTTCTCCCGGTAGGCTTCCATCCCTGACATAGTGAATGATATCCGCAGCCCAAGGTGGTGATACCCGGCTCAAACATGCCACGAGATCAGTAGCATGGGGCCCCGTAGCTGCGGGGTCTCCTTGAGTTGCCGGAGGGGCTTCCCTGGCAACTAAATTGGGATCGACAGAGGGCTTTGACTGCCTCTGCACGAATACCCCAGGAGGCACCTTGCTGCATTCGGCTACCCACTTGGACAGCTCAAACCGTAGCCCCTTGAACTTGGACTCCAGTTTTCGCACTTTTTCTACGTACGCTACCATCTGGGTACAGTCATAGTCTTTATTCACCTGGTTGATCACGAGTTGGGAGTCCCCGCGAACTACTAGGCGCTTGATGTCGAGCGCGATCGTCACGCGTAGCCCGGCTAGCGATCCCTCGTATTCTGCAGTGTTGTTGGTCGAGTTGGCAAAGTCGAGCTGGATCACGAACTTAAGTTGATCTCCCGTGGGCGACTCGATCACTACTCTAGCGCCGGCGCCATTCAAGCTGAAGGCGCCGTTGAAGTACATGACCCAGTACCCTTCATCTAGCTCACCGGGAAGGCTTGCTTCCGGCTCTTCTTCTTCTATGCATGTTGATGTCCACTCCGCGACGAAGTCGGCGAGAGTGGCACTCTTGATGCTCTTGGTGTTCGCGAAACGCAGCCCAAACTCCGCCAGCTCCATTCTCCACCCGGCCACCCGGCTACACTAGCCGCTTGCAGGGGATAGCTTGAGCCGGCTGCCCCTCGGTCCCCAGGGTCGCAGTGGTTGCCGGGGGTTGCTCAGAAAGCTCCGGCAGCCCCCTGACCCACTACTTCAGCCCCCGGGACTTCTTCTTCCATTTCGGCAACGAGCACGGAGCTCACCACCTTGTCCGTCGCTGCCAAGTAGATCTGCAACGGCTCACCTGGCTTAGGGGCGACGAGGATCGGCGGTGACTTCAGGTACTACTTCAAGTGGAACGCTGGTTCTGCCTCGGGGGTCTAGTTGACCGGGCCCTTCTTCTTCATCACCTTGAAGAAAGGTAGGGCTCGCTCGCCCAACCTTGAAATGAAACGCCCGAGTGCCGCAACGCAACCGTTGAGGCGCTGGACATCTCTGACCTTGCGGGGTGCCTCCATCTTCTCGATTGCTTCGATCTTCTGTGGATTGTCCTCAATTCCCCGGTGAGACACCAAGAAGCCCAGCAAGTGCCCCAAGTCCACGCCGAACGTGCACTTCTCAGGGTTAAGCTTGAGCTTGATCCTGCGGAGATGGTCGAATGTCTCCTGCAGGTCGCCGATGAGCGAGTCCCCACCCCTCGACTTGATGACAATATCATCCATGTAGCCCTCAATGTTGCGGCCTAGCTCGGGTCCCAGACACTCGCGCAAAGCACGCTGGAATGTCGAGCCCGCGTTCTTCAACCCGAAAGGCACACACGTATAAAAGTAACAGCCAACTAGGGTGATAAACGCCATTTTTTCCTCGTCTTCGACTGCCATCTTGATCTGATGGTAGCCAGAGAAAGCATCCAAAAAGCACAACGACTCAACCCACTATGGAATCTACTATTTGATCAATACGGGGTACAAGAAAAGGGTCCTTAGGGCATCCACGATTAAGATCAGTGAAATCTACACACATGCGCAATTTATTTCTTGCCTTAGGAAATACAACAGGATTTGCTAACCAAGTAGAGTACAACACTTTCAAGATTGCCCCGGTGTTCTTGAGCTTCTCCACTTCTTGCTGGATGAAGTCTTTGCGTTCCTATGCTTGCCGGTAAACCTTCTGCTTGACGGGGCGGGCGTCCGGCCGCACCACCAACCGTTGCTCGATCACCTCCCTGGGGACTCCCAGAAGATCCGACGGCTCCCAAGAGAACACGTCCGAGTTTCCCCGGAGGAAGGCGATGAGGGCGCTTTTCTATTAGGCGCCGAGGCTCGCACCATTGGAGACGGTGCGTGCCTTATCGCCGGCTTGCAGGGGCACCTTCTTGACCTTGGCGCCCTCCTCCTTCAGCTTCGTGCCCTTGCTGACGCGCGGCTAGAGCTGGTACTGCCCTTGGCGTCCTGCTCGGGGGTGGCTCGCACCTTCTTCTGTGCGGGCTGTTCCACCGAAAGTGGATCCTCGTTCGACGTCACCGGGATCCGCCACAGCGGAAGTCTTCACGACCTCGCCCACGCACCAAGCAGCATCCTTCAGGTCGCACTTGATGGAGAGTACCCCATAAGTTGACGGCATCTTCATTACCCCGTAGGCGCAATGAGTCGCCGTCATGAACTTGATCAGCGTCATCCGACCAATGATTACTGTCATACCAGTGGCCCACGGGGTCCCACTGATACGGGAGCGTGGGTCGCAGCTAATGAGATCCCGCTAGGCCGGCTCCCCGGGAAGGGCAAACCCGGGAAGCTCACCCCGAGGCCGTGGCTAAGGGATTGTGGAAAGACGCTCACCGGCAAGACCATCACACGAGAAAATGGAAGCTCTGACATCATTGACAAAGTCAAGGCCAAGATCCGAGCAAAAGAGATGCCCGCCTCAGCGGCTACCCGGGAAGCATGGTCCCGGCAAGGTAACAACACGCTGGCCCCGCAACGGACTGGGCGCCTGTACTGGGGTGCTCCCGGCGACTCACGCTCGGGCCTACAAGTGGGGACAACAGGACAGCGGAACAGTGAAGACAGTGGAGACAGCAGAGACAATGCATTTAATGCACCGACAGGAGTCACCTCAGCTGGGCTAGGCTTGCTCAGCAAGGCTAGAGCGGCTACCCTATGGTTCATTTTATTTACCATGTACAGTGGCCTGGGCACTGCATGAAGCCCAGCGAGGATAAACAGTAGTATAAGCTTTGTGGCCAGGACACGCGGAGGGCTAACGTGTCAAGCTGCATGCATTGGCACCTATGGTATCCCCTTGTCTATAAAAGCAGGACCAATGCCACCTGTCAAAGGGTTCCAGTCCCGGTGGGAAATAGAACGCAGCTTAGCATTCATCCAAGTAGCGAAGTTCCTTAGAGGGATAAGTAGCGAAGCCCGGGTACTCCCCGGCAACCTGTACACATCAAAACTCGTGAATACATCACCAAGCAGGACGTAAGGTGTTACACCTCCGGGTGGCCCGAACCTGGGTAAACTCACGCGTCAAAACTTCGTGTTTTTCGTCAAGCCGCCGATCGCCAGAGCGATCCCCTCGGAAGCGACCACCCCCGTACAGGGTTCGATCTTTGTGCTTACTGTGCTAGTCCCTGGATTGACTCACTAGCACACACAGTTTCATGATGAAATATCAAGATACAAAGGTCAAAGTACTTTATTACATCGCATCATCCAAAATTTAATTGTACTTACAACCTTGCATAACCCCTTGGGTCAGTATAACAAATAGAGTTTCAAGATAACAAAATTGTTTCACAAAGGAGAGAGAAAAAGGTGGAGCAAATGGGCCTCAACTACTCCCAAAGGAGAGAGAGCATGTTGGAATGTAAGCACATGACCCAAAGAACATCGACGAACCTCACTCTTCATCAGTTTCACCTGCATTATTAATTGTAGCCACTACGTGGTCACCTGCATTATTAATTGCACCTCACTCTTCGTCAGCTTACATTCCAACATGCTCTCTCTTCTTTTGGAGTAGTTGAGGCCCATTTGCTTCACCTTTTTCCGCTGCCGTTTGTGAAACAATATTTTGTTATCTTGAAACTCTATTTGTTATACTGACCCAAGGGGTTATGCAAGGTTGTAACTACTATTAAATTCTGGATGATGCGATGTAATAAAGTACTTTGACCTTTGTATCTTGATATTTCATCATGAAACTATGTGTGCTAGTGAGTCGATCCAGGGACTAGCACAGTAAGCACAGAGATCGAACCCTGTACGGGGGTGGTCGCTTCAGATGGTATTAGAGCAATTTGTTGCCTGTAAGTTCGTGACCCTTAGATTGAAATTACCTTATTAGGCACCTATTTACCAAACTAAAATTATTTTTGAAAACTCTCATATTCTATCCTCGTCCAGTTCTTTCACTCTCTCATCCAGTTTTGAAGGTTTCCAAACATCGAAATCAGCATAGTTAGTCACGGTAGACGTAATTTGTGAGCTGTCACTTTTGAATTTATTGATGGCCACAAATAGTAATAGTAAATTATTTTGGATAACAAAAACTTTGTTTGTTTGCTTTTAAAACCTCTTTTCTCGGGCTTGGATGCCTGAACTATGTTATTTGCTTGTTGGATCTTACTTGGTTGGTGATTGTTATGCCTTACTTGCTTGCTGTTGGGTTAAGGTTCTTCTAGACCCCATCTGTCTATTTCTTATCTATGCTATCCTAAACAGATGCCTCCAAGATGTACCCCCAACAACAATCAGCAGAACAACAACAACCAGCAGCACCACCCACCTCGGGTGGATATGCTTACAAGATTTGTGAAGTTGCACCCACCTACTTTCACCACCTTCACTGAACCCATGGTAGCAAATGACTGGCTGCGTTCAGTGAACAAGAACTTAGTGACTGTGGGCTGCACACACGCTGAGAATGTGAGGTTTGTAGCCCACTTGTTGGAGGGACCAGCCGCATTGTGGTGGGAGAACTACCTGATCACCAACCCGATTGAGGATGTCACTTGGGAGATGTTCCAGGATGCTTTCCGCACCGCCCATATCTCTGCGGGAGTGCTAAGCTTGAGGAAGAAGGAGTTCCATAAATTGAAGCAAGGAACCCGCACCGTGATGGAATATATTGAGGAATTTAACAAGCTGTCTCGCTATGCACCTGACGAAATCAATACCGATGCCAAGTGTCGTGAGAAGTTTTTGGATGGACTGAACGACGAGCTTTCCGTTCAGCTGGCAGTTTCTTACACCCCGACCTATCAATCCCTGGTAGACAAGGCCTTTATCTTGGAAGACAAGATAAACCAGATTGAGGGCCGCAAGAGAAAACATTGCCATGGAAGCGTTAACACTGGACCACATCAGAAACCGCACACCTCTTATGAGGGTAGTGGTAGTTCATCAAGGATCAAACATGGATGCCACCACCACCACCATATCCATGGAGGGAATGGCCACCATGAGCACTATTATGGGAATGGACACCGACACTAGCATGAAGGCAATGACCATGGCAAAGGGAACATCATTGGTCAGGGCAGTGGAAACAACAACAAGCAGAATCAGAATGACGACTTCACCCAGTTCGACCTGAGTCAAGTGGAATGTTTCAAGTGCCACAAGATGGGGGCACTACTCGAATGATTGCCCGGAAAGGTTGGAAGGGAATGGAGTCAAGCCCAACCCATTCCAGGAAGGTCGTGTGAACCAGGTCAGTGTGGAGGAAATCACAGAGCCGGGCATTGTAATTGGAACATTCCGCATGAATTCTTTCCAAGCACTTGTACTCTTTGACACGGGTGCATCACATTCATTCATATCAAAAATGTTCGTGAATGAGAATAAGATACCTACGAACACCCTAAGGAACCCTATGAGAGTAAATTCACCTGGAGGACCAATTGTAGCGACTCAAGGATGCCGCCAGTTACCCCTAGAGATTGGGAAGCACACTTTTCCCTCTGACCTTATTGTGTTGGATTCTCGAGGTCTAGACGTAATTCTGGGAATGGACTGGATGACCTATAATGAGGGTCTGGTAGACTGTGCCCAGAGGACCGTCTTACTTACAACCCCTGACAAGAGACGCATCCGGTACAGGTCAACTCATGAGCTTAAGAAACCCAAGGTTAATGCTCTTAAGGGGGTTAGCATGGACGAGGTACCAATAGTGAAGGAATACCCAGATGTATTCCCGGAGGAATTATCAGGCATGCCACCGGACCGTGAAGTAGAGTTTCTCATTGAGCTAATGCCAGGAAGTGGACCCATAGCCAAGAGACCATATAAGATGGCTGTGGATGAATTAAAGGAGTTAAAGAAACAGCTTGCCGAGCAGCTGTCGAAAGGTTTCATCCGCCCCAGTTCATCACCCTGGGGAGCACCTGTCCTGTTTGTAGAAAAGAAGGACAAGAGCCAACGGATGTGCATTGACTATCGTTCACTAAATGAGGTGACGATAAAGAATAAATATCCTTTGCCCATAATCAATGATCTTTTCGATTAATTGAAGGGAGCTCAAGTGTTCTCAAAGATCGATCTGAGATCAGGATATTTTCAGCTGAAGATCCGAGAAGCAGATATTCCCAAAACAGCTTTCACCACTAGGTAAGGACTTTACGAGTACACTGTGATGCGTTTTGGTTTGACCAATGCGCCTGCATACTTCATGAACATGATGAACAAGGTGTTCATGGAATTCTTGGACAAGTTTGTCGTGGTTTTCATCGATGATATCTTGGTGTATTCCAAGTGCAAGGAAGAGCATGAGCAGCATCTGCGCATGATTTTGGAGAA
Organism: Brachypodium distachyon; assembly: GCF_000005505.3. Classification (NCBI taxonomy): domain Eukaryota; kingdom Viridiplantae; phylum Streptophyta; class Magnoliopsida; order Poales; family Poaceae; genus Brachypodium; species Brachypodium distachyon. The sequence continues at coordinate 24,845,527 of NC_016133.3, read as the reverse complement.
GCTAAGAGCGCACAAGCTGTACTCCAAATTCAGCAAGTGCGACTTTTGGTTGTCAAAAGTTAGTTTCCTTGGACACATAGTGTCAGGAGCCGGAGTAGCTGTTGACCCAGCTAAGGATGCAGTAGTTACAGAATGGGAGGCACCGAAGAACGTCGAAGAAGTCCGCAGTTTCCTTTGACTTGCTGGTTACTACCGAAGGTTCATCGAGAACTTCTCCAAGATAGCAAAACCCATGACGGAACTCTTAAAGAAGGAGAAGAAGTTTGCCTGGAATGAGAACTGTGAAGAGAGCTTCCAGGAATTGAAGAAAAGACTAGTGTCTGCGCCCATCCTTGTTTTGCCTGACCTGCAAGAGGATTTTCAAGTATACTATGACGCCTCACGTCAAGGATTGGGAGGAGTGTTAATGCAGGGTGGAAGAGTTGTAGCGTACGCTTCGTGACAACTAAAGAGCCACGAAGGCAACTACCCCACGCATGATTTGGAACTAACCTCAGTAGTGCACGCCCTGAAGACTTGGAGACACTACCTGATGGGAAAACATTGTGAACTATTTACTGATCACATGAGCCTGAAGTACATATTCACTCAGAAGGAGTTGAATCTGAGGCAGAGAAGATGGCTAGAGCTAATAAAAGATTATAATCTGAACTTACAATACCATCCAGGCAAGGCTAACGTGGTAGCCGATGCTTTGAGCCGCAAGGGCTATTTTAATGGACTGACGGCTGGGGTATTACTGCCAGAATTGTGCGAACAGTTCAAAGACCTCAGACTGGAAATAGTAGCGGAAGGTTATTTAGCTACTTTGGAAGTACAACCCACTTTGCTGGACATGATTAGAAAGCATAGAAGGGCGATTCGGAAATTAATGCGATAAAAGAGAATAAACTTATCGGGAAAGCAGAAGACTTTCGTGAGGATGACCAAGGAACCATATGGTTTGGTAAACGCATTTGTGTACCGCAGGATCCGGAAATCAGAAAGCTGATATTGCAAGAAGCTGACGACTCACCGTACTCAATCCACCCTGAGAACACAAAAATGTATATGGACCTCAAGGAGACATTTTGGTGGTCCGGATTAAAGTGAGACATCGCAGAATTCATTGCCTTGTGTGATGTGTGCAGCAGAGTTAAAGCCGAGCACCAGAAGCCAGCAGGATTGCTACGACCACTAGCAATACCAGACTGGAAGTGGGATAAGATAAGCATGGATTTTATCACCGGTTTACCAAGGACCAGATCAAGATATGATTTCATAAGGGTAGTGGTTGACCGTTTGACCAAGGTTGCCCACTTTATACCGGTAAAGACCACATACACCAGTGCTCACGCTGCATGTCCAGAATAGTGTGTTTACAAGGAGTACCCAAGGAAATAGTTTCAGACAGAGGTACTCAATTTACCTCAAGATTTTGGGGACAGCTACATGAGTCTCTAGGAACGAGACTGGAATTCAGTACAGCATTTCATCCGTAGACGGATGGACAGACCGAGAGAATAAATCAGATCCTTGAGGATATGTTGAGAGCCTGCGCTCTAGATTATGGATCCAGTTGGGATGACAACCTCCTGTATGCAGAATTCTCATACAGCAACAGCTTCCAAGCCAGCATATGAATGTCACCGTTTGAAACCTTGTATGGAAGGAAGTGCAGAACACCATTGTTATGGGATGGTGTAGGAGACCGTAGCCTATTCGGCCCGGATATGATAAAGGATGCCGAGGAAAAGGTTAGGCTCATCTGAGACAGAATGAAGGTAGCTCAGTCTAGACAGAAAAGTTATACAGATTCCAAACGCAGGGAAGTTACCTACGAGGCTGAAGATAGAGCGTACCTCAGAGTTTCACCGATACGCAGTGTCAAGAGATTTGGAATCAAGGGAAAGCTAGCACCCCGTTTCATTGGACCCTTCAAGACTTTGTCACGCCAAGGAGAATTGGCCTACAAATTGGACTTACCGGAAGCATTGTCGAACATCCACAATGTCTTCCATGTATCGCAACTGAAGAAGTGTCATCCCGAGATGGCCGACACACCACTGAGGGATACGATACCGCTCGAGGAAGTCCAACTGCAAAGTGATCTCACCTATGAGGAGAAACCGGTCAAGATCTTGGATAAATAGTTGAGAGACATACCCGATCCAAGACTATCAGGTTTTGCAAAGTTCGGTGGGACCATCACACTGAAGAGGAAGCCACATGGGAACGCGAAGATGATCTTCGAGAAGACCACCCGCACCTCTTTGCTAGCCAAACCGAATCTTGAGGACAAGATTCATCTTAAGGGGGTTAGGTCTGTTACATCCCAAAAATTCAAACTCTTTCATATGCATTGCATGCATGAGCATCATGCCACATTTGCATGTTTGGATTCAAATTTGAATTTCAAAAGGCTTTGAAAAGGTTGTATTTCATTTTAAAACCCTAGCATTTCACCCATTTGAGCCTTGGATCTTTAAACCATTAGGGTTTATCTATAAAAGGGATTTATTGCATATATGAGCTATCCCATAATTTTTAATATTTATTTGGAGTTGAAAAACTATTTTATTTAATTAGTTATGAAGCCCTAAAGGCATTTATAGGGCAAATGTATTTTTATATATTTTATTTGGAAGGGAAATTAGTCCCAAAAGTTGAATCATATTATAATATGATTTTACAAATTTTATGGCATTTATTTGGACCAATTTGGAGTTCAAAATCAAAAGTTTGAAAGGATAAACAGAAAAAAAAAAGGAAAAAAAAAGAAAGGAAACGGACCGATCCAACTGGGCTGGCCCACTTACCTGCCGCGCGCCGCAGCACAGCTTCGCCCGCGCCTGAGCCGCAGCCGCTGACAGGTGGGCCCCACCTGTCAGCATCATCTTCCCCAAATCACGCCCATGAATGCCGCCGCCTGCCGTTTTCGCCACCGCGCGCCATCCCCTCCGTAATCACCTCTCCCGTCCTTTATTCGGAGACCCGACCGCGTCCTTTAAAAGCCCACGGACCCCTCTATCCTTTCCCCCTAAACCCCCTCTCCACCACGCCCCCAGGCTGTCGGATTTCGCGCTGAAGTACGCCGCCGCCGCCGCCTTCGTTTCGCTCGCAGCCGACGAACCTCGAGGTTAGGCCGCTCCCGCTTACCTCTCTCCTATTCGCGTCCTTGCGCACATTTTGACGCGATTAGTTTTTCGTTTGGTGCTTCGTAGCCGCCGGATGCCGCTCGCCGACCTCGCCGGAGCCCCGAGCTGCGCCGCCGCCGCTTACCGTCGTCCTAGGCTACGTTCCCGGCCCCGACTCGCCGTGCCGACCGCGTCACATAACTCGTCTCGCCGGGCCGCCCTCGTCCCTCTCCTCCCCAACGACCGGCGACCCCCGGAACTCCGTCCGCCGCCCCGACCGCACCGTGCCGCCGCCGGAGCTCCTTCGCCGGAACCCTAGGGTTCCCGGAGGTGAGCCCGACCCCCTCGTGGCCGTTGGGTTGGCCGAGATTAGATCCGGTTATTTGTTTTTAAGTGAACTGGTACCGTCCAATCAGGGAGAGACACGTCGCATTGATTTATAAAAACGAAAATGTAATTTTTAATCCCGAATTGAATCAAATGGCACTTTTGCAGAAAAGCCCCCGAAACTTCAAACGTTCATATCTTTTAAACCGTTTGGCCAAATTTGATGATCCACACCTTTCTGGAATCCTTAGGACTTGTATAATCTTGCTGAACTGCCCAAATTTAAATTGGAATAACTTAACCACATTCAAATTACAGAAAGGCCTTTAATGCCATTTAAATCATATCTTTTGATTTAGAGATCCTTTTTAATTAAAACCAGTGCTAAAAAATTTGTTTTAATGTCCACTGTACAATGGGACAGAGAAATTAACTTTTTGAATTAAATTAATAGGCTGATGCCAATAAAACCTTGTTTTATGGTTTAATCCCTAGTTTTTGCATTTTGTTTTAAAATCTAATGCATTAATTTTAATTGCTAATGTTTTGGACCAAAAATATAATCTGTTTTTTTTTCAAATAAAATCAACCCAATCATGTCACATGTTATGCATTGCATCATGGCATATTTTTTTTCTTTTTTGGTTGTATTGTATGTTTATGTGTGCATTGTTTGCTTCGTTTAGTTTGCTCGAAGAGCGAACTGTGTGATTGCGAAGAGTGCTTGAATACCAACTGCTATTAAGGCAACTTCACTTTGACCATCATCCTATTATTTTTATTATGCACTAGATTTTATTAGTTGCATTGTTAGGATTATTATTGTATATATCTATGCTAGCTATGATTTCTCCTAGTAGTATAGGATACCCTTGCCATGCCCTTACCACCAATTGCCATCGTAGTAGTCAAATGCTATGCTATGTTAGTATACGAGGGTTGGTATTATTACAATGTGTTGTTATTGAATTAAAGTATGGTTTTCCTAGTGTATGGCAAAACAAGTAATTCAATAAACCGTCCTGGGTGGGCTGCTTTGAGTATTTGAGATGTATGCGACGTCAGGTCCATTTCTATGGGTCTATTTCTATGAGTTGTCTCGCCATTTCTATGGGAGCGCCTGCGTCGCAAATGTGGAATGCCACCTGGGGTATCAGAGACTGGACTAGTTTCCTGTTTAGTAGCTTCCAGTACAACGACATGCTAATATGAGCTCTGGCTTGATGGAGTAAGACATATGATCCTGGATCCGAGGGATTGTGCAGATGTAGCCGTGTAGGTGGGAACGTAGGTCCCTCGGTGGTCTGAGTGACTATGGTCTGAAAATTCTTGTAATCGACGCCGGTTCTACTCTATCCTGAGGACAGCAAGGGATTAACCCGTCGGTTTCTTGTGGGGAATGTGTACAACCTCTCGAGAGTGTCAAACTAAGTACTTAGCCGTGTCCCTGGTTACGGACAATTCTAAGCAACTAGATGTGGGGGTTGTAAGGAAGGTCTCACTCATTCCAATTTCCTAATAAAATGAATGGTTTGAACTGGGTAGGAGCATTGATGTGTCTACTCAATGTGCTCTAGGTTAATAGGAGCATGGGTGTGTCTACCCCGTGTCCAATAGAGATAAAATTATTTTTTTAAAAATGATAGGATGAAACAGTGATGCTTTTATGCAAATAGCCAAACCCCACCTAGCCAATACTGCATGTACTTGATAGGATCTGTTATAACCCTTTGGTGAACTTGTCAATACATTCAATGTATTGACCCCCTAGTGGCTGCAACGTTTAAATGTTGCAGGTGAACTAGGTGAAGAGTGAGGTACGAATTGTAGGGTTGCGAGTTTACATTCCAACATGTTTCGACTGTGGAGTTGTTATGGGACTCCTGTATCTTCTGCCTTTCGCCGCAAGATTTCATTTTCTTTTGAGATAACCCATGAGGTTATGCAATATGTAAGTTACTATTAAATTCTGGATCAATGCGATGTAATATACTTTTGACCTTTGTATCTTGATATTACATCTTGAAACTGTGTGTGCTAGCGAGTCGATCCAGGGACTAGCACTGTAAGCACAGAGATCGAACCCTGTACGGGGGCGGTCGCTTCACCTAGCCCTCCACCGAACCAAAAAGGGGGTGTTCTGTGCTCTGACAATCCCGTTTTATGGCTACGGGGTGTGAGCCACGTCTAATACGACGTGCTTAGTCCGGAACGCTTCCCCGGACCCGAAGGTCACCGGGAGCGTGATTCGCCACATGGGCTGCACAACTCTGGGGTTAATCCCCCGGAACGGGTCGGTGGGCTTCATCTTCTCCAGGGGCAGCTGAAGCTTTTCCACCAACTTGGCGGACAGGAGGTTCAGACTCGCTCCGTTGTCCACCAGAACCTTGGTCACCGTCAAGTTGATGATCGGTGACACCACGAGGGGTAAAACTCCTGACCCCAAGGGACGGATCGGGTGATCGGCACATGCCAACACCTCAACGGTTGTTGTGCCTCCACGTTGGGGTGGAGGGCGCACACATCACGGGTGAGCCGCTTCACAGCGGCGTGAGACGTGAGAGCGTATGCTCCCCCGTGGATGCAGGCAACATCGCAGGGCTCCTCGAAGCCAGGCTTGTCGACATTGTCGCTGCAGTCGTCCTCGCGCTGATCAGCACGAGGCTTGTCGTGCCCCGGGGAGGCCAGTCTTTGCCGCCACGGCCTTGATCGTGACCTCCCGCGAGTTCTCCCTTGTTGCCGGTGTTGGGCGCACCGCGGCCCGCTCCGTTGCGGGGGTGGTTCGTGCAGTCGCGGGAAAGGTGCCCGATATCCCCGCAGTTGAAGCAGGCTCCGGTGGCACGGCGCTTCTCGCGGTGCTGCTCGCGCTTCTCCTTGATGGTTTGGAGGGTGCGGCAGTCCTTCGCATCGTGCGTGGCGTTGGCGTGGATGGTGCAGCGAGCAGCCGTTGCCGGCTTGCTATCTGATGCGCCTGCCGACAGAGCCTTCTTGGTGGGCCTTTGGGGAGCCACCAGTTCCGCGGCAAGCACTTGCTTCCCACCGGGTTTCCTGGAGCCCTTCTTCTCGGAGCCCTCGGGTGGGTTCGCTGCCACGTTGGTGCTAAACTCAGGCACTAGGCGCCCTTCCTCGGCCATCGCGCACTTGTGCGCGAGGGCGTACAGATCCCTTGTGGTCCTGATCCGGTGCGAGTTCAGATTCTCTTGCATCTTCGGATCGCAGACGTTGATGGCGTAGTTGTTGATGATTGCGGCCGCTTCCGCCTCTGGAATGGAGTAGGAGATGTTGGAGAACCTGTTGGTGAAGTTCCGCAATGTCTCCCCAGCTTCTGCACCACCGTGTGCAGCTCAGCCAGGGTTCCCGGGCGCTTGTAACCGCCCTGGAACGCGTTCACGAACTCCTCGCGTAGGTCCGCCCAGGAGGCGATGGACCCGGCGGGCAGGTTCAGCAACCAAGTTCTCATTGATCCTTTCAGGACCATCGGGAACCAATTGGCCCTAACCTTGTCATCGGCACCAATAGCGTGCATGCCCAACGTGTAGGTCAGGAGAAAATCCTTAGGATTCACGGTCCTGTCGTATGTCCCGAGCGCCGGCGCTCGGAACTTGCGGGGCCCTGTCATCCGGCGCAGCTCGCGACGAAACGCGGCGCAGCCGTCGTCGGCCCCCAAAGGAGCGTCTTCCTGCTCCTCGGGGCACGGGCGCTCACTCTCGCGTGGGTGCCGGTACTGCAAGCAGTGGCGGGCGTTCAGGACGCCGCGCGTGTCATCTTGCGTGACGGTCGGTGACGAATCCGAGTAATCCCCGAAATCCTCACCGTCTTGTCCCCCAGCGGGTGGAGGACGCTATCCTTGTCCCGAGGTACGGGGAGGATCCCCGCGTCCCGGGTTCTGGCCTCGGCCTAAACCGGCCGGGCCACCCTCACCTTCCAGTTGTTGGGTGCCGAGTGCGAGGAGGGCATCCATCTTAGCGCTCCACGTGTCATGCGTCGGCGTGCCCTACGCTGGCTCGTCGCGCACCATGACACGCACGGCAATGATAGCCCTAACGGGAGTCTGGGTTGGAGGCTGCCGATTCCCTGACCTGCTGCCATCCCCCCGTTCACCGAGATCCCTCGGGTTAGAGGGCTGGGAACCAACTGGCATCGCATGTGACGCGCTCTGGTCGTGGCGCGACAGTTGTCGCTCATCTTCATCCCACGAGCGACCTCGCTGGCTGGCACGTGCCACGTTGACGTCGCCCGTACGGCTGGCTCCGGCGCTAGGCGCCGCACGTCCCCTCGGGCAGTTGTCCGCCGATGCCCGAAGAGCTGGCGGTGGCAGCAGCGGCTGCTGCTGGGGTTGCTGCTGCTGTGGGGACCCTTGGTCCCCGTGATCTCAAGACGCTCTGGCAGCATCATGGGATTGAGTGCGCATCGCGAGCATATCGTGCAAGTCGACCCGGGGCTCGTCTGCCTTCTTGGGCGGCATGGCGAATGGATGAAGACGATGTCGAAGTTGATGACGCCGTCGGTCATGCGGAGTTCTCTGCACGCCCCCCTACCTGGCGCACCAGATGTCGGAGCACGGAACTCCGGCACCGGGGATGTTGGAGACCCCCTTTTTGGTTCGGTGGATGGCGAGGGGATCGATCCGGCGATCGCCGGCGTGACGAATAACACGAAGTGTCGACACGTGAGTTTACCCACGTTCGGGCCACCCAGAGGTGTAACACCCTACGTCCTGCTTTAGATTGTATTCACGAGTTTAAGTGTGTACAGCTTGCCGGGGGGTTCTCGGGGTTTGCTACTTGTGTCCTTCTAAGGACTTGGCTACTTGGACGAATGCTGAGCTAAACTCTACTGAGCTTGAACTGGACTCCAATCCTTTGACCGGTGGCGTTGGTCCTCCTTTTATAGTCAAGGGGATACCACATGTGCCGATGCAAGCAACGCGACACGTTAGCTATCCGTGCGTCATCGCCACAAAACTCACTCTACTGTTGATCGACGCCGGGCTTCATGCAACGCCTAGGCCACTGTACGTGGTAAATAAAATGAACAGTAGGGTAGCCGCTCTAGCCTTGCTGAGCAAGACTAGCCCTGCCGATGTGACTCCTGTCGGTGCATTAAGTGCACTGTCTTCACTGTTCCACTATCCTCACTCGTAGGCCCGGGCGCGAGTTGCCGGGGGCACCCTAGCACTAGCGCCCCGGCCGTCGCGGGGGCAGCGAACAGTTACCTTGCGGGGACCTAGCTTCCCGGGTAGCCGCTGAGGTGGATATCTCTCCTACTCTGAATCTTGGCCTTGACTTTGTCAATGATGTTAGAGCTTTTAACCTCCCGTGTGATGATCTTGCCAGTGAGCGTCTTCCCACAACAACCTTAGCTACTCCCTCGAGGGTGAGCTTTCTGAGTTTTCCCTTCCCGGGGAGCCGGCCTAGCGGGTTCACATTAGTTGCGACCCACACGTCCCGTATCAGTGGGACCCCGTGGGCCACTGGTGCGATAGTCCCCCTGCGGGTGGGGCACGCTATTCATGTCCCGAGGCACGGGGAGGATCCCCATGTCCTGGGTTCTGGCCTCGTCCTGAATCGGGCTCCTAGTTTCCCTCGGCGCGAGGACCAGCCAAGCCACCCCCCCACCTTGCGGGTAGTGGGTGGCAAGCACGAGGAGGGCGTGCAATTCTGCACTCCACGCGTCGTGCGTCGGCATTCCCTCTGAGGTCTCGTAGCGCACCGTGACAGGCAGGAGGTGGCGGGTGCTCCGACCTATGGCCATCCGCCCTTTCGCCTTCAACTACTCGATGGGACGGCAGGGAACCTAAGGGCATCGCATGCGATGCACTCTCGTCGTGATGCGACTGCTGTGGCACGTCCGACGTTGAGGTCGCCCGTGCGGCTGGCCCCAGCGCTGGGGGCTGCAGGTCCCCTCGGCCGGTTGTCTCCTGACGGCCGCGGACCCGGCGGTGGCAGCAGCGGCTGCTACTCGGGCTGTTGTTGCGGCTGGTGCTGCGGAGACCCGTGGTCCCGGCAATCCTGCGACGCCTGCGCGACGTCGTGGGACCGAGTGCGCGTGTCGGGCAAGTGGCGCAGGTCGATCCTGGGCTCATCTGCCTTCTTGGGAGGCATGGCGAGCTGGTGAAGATGATTGGCGATAACGATTGCGCCGGCGGTCACCAGAACTCTCCGCGCGCCCCCTACCTGGCGCGCCAGATGTCGGGGCCCGAAACCCTGGCACAGGGGATGCTGTGCACCCCCTTTTTGGTTCGGTGGAGGGCGAAGGGGAACGCTCCGTGATCGCTGGCCAATGACACGAAGTGTGGACTCAGGTTTTACCCAGGTTCGGGCCACCCGGAGGTGTAAAACCCTACGTCCTGCTTTTGTGAGGTATTCAACTGGTGTGTGTATCACAGATTGCCGGAGGGTTCCCGGGCTTTGCTACTTGTCCCTCTAAGGGCTTGACTACTTTGGTGAATGCTGAAACCTTTTGACCGATGGTATTGGTCCTCCTTTTATAGTCAAGGGGACACCACATGTGCCAATGTTTACAACGCGACACGTTGGCTAAATGCGTGTCAATGCAACAAGTCATACTCTTTTGTTGATCCTCGCTGGGCTTCATTCAGCGCCCAAGCCACTGTTCCCATTGAATAAAATGAATCGTAGGGTAACCGTCGTAGCCTTGCTGTGCAAGACTAGACCTGCCGCTGTAGCTTCTATCGGAGCATTAAATACTCTGTCTTCACTGTACTGCTGACCCAACCTGTAGGCTCGGGCTCTTGTTGCCGGGACGTTGCCAGGGCAGCGCGTCTTTACCTTGCCGAGAAGGCGCTTCCTGGGTAGCAGCTGTGGGAGGGTATCTTTTCTACCCTGGATCTTGGCCTTGACGGTTGTCAATGGTGTCAGAGCTTTCAACCTCTAGTGTGATGGTCTTGCTAGTGAGTGTCTTCTTGAAGGCCTGTTGGTCGGCCTTGCGGGGGTGGGCTTCCCGGGTTCGCCCTTCCCGGGAAGCGGACCTTGCAGGACCTCAGTTATTGCGACCCACACGTCCAGTATCAGTGGGACACCGTGGGCCACTGGTGCAACCTGGATGTTTCTGATTTCTTCATTCAAGAATAATTTATATTGTAACTTCCTAGTCCATATAAGAATAAATTTCTTAATTATAATAAGAGTTAAGTATGTTGTAACTTCCTTTGTTATTGAATATGTGTTTAATACTCCTGCATGTAACTGCTTAGTATTTAATAAATTTATTCTAATAAACTAATAGTTATTGGTACATGTTTCTTTTGAAGAGTATATGTAAAACTCTTTGACTCAAGATCTCCCGAAAGAAGAAGATATATGCCTTCTAGATAGTGCAACAAAGCATGCCATACTAAAGAGTAAAGTATATTTTTCGTACCTTGTGGTACATGACGCGGTTGTTAATACAATATCTGGAAGTGGTAAATTGATAGAGGGCTCAGGAAGAGCCACAATAATGTTACCTTGTGGGACAAAGGTAGACATAAACGAAGCACTTTATTCCCCAAAGTCTCAAAGAAATTTGTTGAGCTTTAAAGATATACGCCGAAATGGCTATCATAGAGACAATGTGTGAGGGTAATGTGGAATACCTCAACATTACAAAGATGTCATCGGGGAAAAAATATGTGTTGGAGAAATTACCAGAATTATCTTCTGGTTTATAGTATACAAGTCTCAAAAGGAATGAGTGATATATGGTGGTGGAACCGAAGTTCACCAACCATAGCAAATTTATTATATGGCATGACCGGCTAGGCCATCCTGGATCAGTAATGATGTGTAAAATTATTAATAGTTCATGCGGGCATAAACTAAAGAACGGAAAGATTCTCCAATCGAATGACTTCCTATGCAACGCATGCTCTCAAGGGAATCTGATTGTGCGCCATCACCGGCTAAAAGTGCACATCAGTCCCTCGCTTTTCTGGAGCGCATACAAGGAGATATATGTGGACCAATTCATCCACCAAGTGGACCATTTAGTTACTGAAGCGACCGCCCCCGTACAGGGTTCGATCTCTGTGCTTACAGTGCTAGTCGCTGGATCGACTCGCTAGCACACACAGTTTCAAGATGTAATATCAAGATACAAAGGTCAAAAGTATATTACATCGCATTGATCCAGAATTTTAATAATACCTTACATATTGCATAACCTTATGAGTTAGCTCAACAGAAAATAAAATCTTGCAGCGGAAAGCAGAAGATGCATGAGTCCCATAACAACTCCACAGTCGAAACATGTTGGAGTCTAAACTCGCAACCCTAACAATTTGTACCTCACTTTTCACCCGGTTCACCTGCAATATTTAAACGTTGCAGCCACTAGGGAGTCAATACAATGAATGTATTGGCAAGTTCACAAAAGGGTTATAACAAATCCTATCAAGTATATGTAGTATTTGGCTAGCTCAAGATCAGGCTTTTTGCGTGGAAGCAGAACATAATTTACCCTACTACAAATGAATGTTACAATAATGTTAACTAATGGACACCGGGTAGAAACACCGATGCTCCTATTAATCTAAGGACATTGAGTAGACGCATCAATGCTCCTAAGCCAAGTTCAAACCATTCATTTTATTTAAAAGTTGGAATGGGTGAGACCTTCCTTACAGCCCCCAAATCTAGTTGCTCATAATTGTCCGTAACCGGGGACACGGCTAAGTACTTAGTTTGACACTCTCGAGAGGTTGTACACATTCCTCACAAGAATTCGACGTGTTAATCCCTTGCTGTCCAAAGGGTAGAATAGCAACGGCATCGACTTCACCCAGACCACCTGAGGGACCCGCGCTCCCACCTACACAACTACCTCAGTACAATCCCTTGGATCTGGGTTCATATTTCCTACTCCATCCAGCCAGAGCCCATTTAGCTTGTGGTTGTACTGGAAGCTACTAAACAAGAAACTAGTCCAGTCTCTGGTACCCCAGGTGGCATTCCACATTTGCGACGCAAGCGCTCCCCGAATCCACGAGGAGACGCCCATGGACGATCCATCCCCAGATCCACGGGGACTCGACTCAGAGGGACCCATAGAAATGGACCTGACGTCGCATAACATCTCGAATACTCAAAGAAGCCCACCCATGACGGTTCATTAAATTACTTGTTTTGCCATACACTAGAAAAATCATACTTTAGTCCATAATGACAATAATATCACATTGTTATAATACCACCTTCGTATACTATCATAGCATAGCATTGAACTACCTACGATGGCAATTGGTGGTAAGGACATGGCAAGGGTATCCTATACTATTAGGGAATCATAGCTAGCATAGGTACAATAATATTCCTATCAATGCAACTAATAAAAACTAGTGCATAATGAAATAATGGGATAATGGTCAAAGTGAACTTTGTATTCTTCTTCTTTTTGATACTCACAGTTACCGCACTCAAATCATAACTCCAAATAAAAAACCAAAGCAATATACAAAGTTTATATTAAACAGTACCTAACTACTGTTAGGCTACCCTAGGCATAGATCTAAGAGGTAGGAACAAGGCTTGGGTTCTATCGGAGTTGAAACGGTGAAGTCATTGGCTGTTAACAGATAAAATTTTCTAGGGGTCATGGGCTATGGTAGATGAACTTAAAAAGGCGCACAAAGTGGTCCAGAATCAAGAGTTGGGTTTATTCTTGTCAACACAGAAAGAAAGAACTGGTTTAGAACTAGGGATCAACAGATATGCCTCTTCGAAGGTAGCTAACCAGTAATCAGACTGCAGCGGATACAATTTTCAACTGAAAATACACTATTGATTTTGAACTGGAACAAGGTGAAAAAATTGAACTGGTGTGAGGAGGGTGATCTATTCTTCGTATTCCAGAAGGAATTGGCTTAATAAGACAGACAGATAAAAAGATATGAGCTTGCAAAGACGGCTAGTCAGATTCAGACAGATCAAAGATACTAACTTCTACTGAAAAGGTACTGTGCTAGAGGGTTCTAATGATAGAAAACTAATAAGATGAAACAAAGTACATACTTTACTCTTCGATTTTCCACTGGTTTCATCCTAAACGGATACGTGATACACAAACTGATGACAGAACAACAAGGCTAATGTATAAGAAAGTTTCTGAATTCATGGCAGAGAAACGGCCCAGGATGGGAGGCTGCTGAAGGTTCAGTTTTGCAACTTGGAAAGGTGTTAAAAGAGGTCTAGGATGTGGATTTGGATTTGATCTTGATATTACAGAAAGAATCATCTAATTTGGAGTAACGGCTCGAAAGATAAAGGATCCGGAAGACAGTTAACTAATGTGACAGTGTTAACAGATACGACGTTTGATTGAAGATGCACCTCTGTAGATGAATCTTAAGTTGTGCAAGAAGTACACTAATGTGTAGAACATAATATAATTGATGAACTACAGAAGGTTTGGAACCAAACGGATCAATAGAACAACCTACATGAATTTCGAAAGGTGGCAAATCCAGAAGCAGCATACTGTGAATAGCAATTTCCAACGAAGATGCCGTACTGAAGATCATGGAGACGGGGTATACAAACTGATATTATCTATAGTGGAGGACGTGATATAACTACAACAGAAAGATTCGGCCGAAAATGATACACAGGTCAAAAGATATGGTGGCTAATCAAAACAGATTATGCTGAAAGTTTTCTCACCGAAAGAGTTCGCCGGAGTGAGGGAAGGCGGCACGGGAGTCATCGGTGGGTCGATGTGGTCATGGAAGAAGCTAGGGACGTGCATGACATCGAGGCGGACCTCGTGACGCGGTCGAAACGGTCGGAGAGGCTTCTGGACGGCGACGGGCGGAGCTCCGGGCGTGGCGTCGGCATGGGGTCGGGGACGGCACGGCTAACGGTGATGGCTCTTCGCAAAACCTTGTCAAAGGGGTAGGTGAGGGTCATAGAAGTCTACCGGCGAAAGGAATCGAGAAAAGGAGCTTCGGGGTGATCTCACCATGAACAATGGCGACGGTGACCGGCGGGAAAGGACGTCGATGTACCGGTCTGTACAGAGGTTTAGAGGCGAAGCTTTCCACATGGGAATGGGAGAGGAGAGGCAAAGGCAAAGGCTCAAAGTGACGCGCGTGGAATCCTTTTATACCGGCCGAGGAGGAAGATCGGGCGCGGATGTCGACGGGCGGCATTCGGGGCGCCTCTTTTGGAAACGGCGATTAAGATAGGAAACGACAAATTGATTGCCTGAATCGGTTCTTGGGATGATGGGGATTGATGAGGTGGTTTCCTTTTGAAGAGAGACGCGCGGGAAGGAAAGAAATCGAAGAGGTAAAACATGGCAAGAGTGGTTTCTTTTCGTGCAGAGGAAGCAGACGAGCACGAGCTCGTGCTCGCTCTCGCTGGGCTGCTTGGTGGAGATGGGCCGGCCCAGTTTGGGTCGTTCCATTCTCTTTTTCTTTTTTTTCTTTTTTTTTTCTTTTTTCATCTATATCTTTTGATTCATAACTCCAAATAAGTCCAAGAAAACTCCAGAAAATTTGTAAATTCAAATCCTCCAAAGTGTGAGCTTTTGGGACTTGAATCCTTTCAAAATAAAATATTTAAAAATATATTTGCTTATATATTTGCCTTTAGGGCTTTATAACTAATAATCAAAATAGATTTCAAAATCTATTATGAAACTTTTGTTTCATAAATTAGTTTAAACTCCAATAAAAATATTGAGTTGGCATACTTTGCACTAAACCCTTCCTTAGCTAAGTACCCCATTGGGTTGAACTCCAAATAATTGAACTCCAAATAAAATCTCATAATAATTACATGGTTCACTATTTCTCAATTAGCTTTATAACACCAAATCTTAAATCATGTAAACCATCGCAGATGTTTCCAACTATATATATATTTGGGAAGTCACGTTATCCCACTCTGAACAATGGAATAAATGTTGGAATAACATTTGCACATGAGGATGTCATGTTATCCTCCTCTCGAATATTTGATAACTTCTTCTCGAAAACAAAATTAACATGTCAAAATAAAAATCGAAAAAACATAGGTGCATCATTAAATATGTTTTTCAACCATATACTTGGGAAACTCATATTATTCCCTTTCTTTAACATTTAAATAAATGTCAGAAATCATTTCTAATTGATTCAAATATTCTAACGATGCTCTCAAATGGTCATAGCATTCAAATCGGAAACTTAGTGTGCTATTAAATCCTTCAAAAAGAAAATAGGATTTATTAAGATGCGAATAATAGTCCGGATAAAATCATAATATGCAAATGGTTCCAAATAAAATACTTTGAACTTATATAAATCTCCCAACCATGTTGTATAATTTAGATTTTCATATTAATCAACTCTTTTGTTGAATATTCAAACATGGTGTGGAAAAATTTAAATAGGTCCTAAAAATTGAAAATCCTTCAAAATTTTCACAACCAAAATATTTCCAAAACCAATATTTTAATTAAAATAATTATTTTATTTAACATTCCAGAATTGGAAAATTCTGGGATGTTACAGATACTTTATGGTTTTAATTGATGCATCAACTAGATGGTCTCACGTCTCCTTACTATCAACCCGCAATCTAGCATTTGCACGGCTGTTGGCTAAAATAATCAAGTTAAGAGCTCAGTTTCCAGATAATCCGATCAAAACTATGCGTCTGCATAATGCCGATGAATTTACATCAAAAAGCTTCAATGAGTACTGCATGTCGATTGGAATAAGTGTTGAATACCCACTTGCTCATGTTCATACATAGAATGGTCTTGCAGAGTCATTTATTAAACGTCTCCAATTAACAGCAAAACCGTTACTTACGAAGTCAAAACTCACAATGTCTGCATGGGGACATGCTATTGTGCAAGCAACGGCATTAATTCGCATCAGGCCAACAAGTTACCAGAGTTCTTCCCCTCTACAGTTGGTTTTTGGCAAAGAGTCCGATATTTCACATCTAAGAATCTTTGGATGTGCGGTGTATGTCCCAATTGCTCCACCAGAGCGCACGAAGATGGGACCTCAAAGAAGGTTGGGAATATATGTTGGATATGAGTCCTCTTCTATAATAAAATATCTTGAACCATCAACAGGAGATGTATTTACAGCAAGATTTGCTGATTGTCATTTTGATGAGTCAAATTTCCCAACAACAGGGGGAGACAATAAGCAGCTAAATAAAGAAATAAGCTGAAATGAATTATCACTATCTCACTTTGATCCTCATACAAATCTATGTGAGCAAGAAGTTCAAAGGATAATTCATTTACAAAGCTTAGCGAATAATTTGCCCGACACTTTTACAGACTTAAATAGAGTGACAAAGTCATATATTCCAGCTGCTAATGCTCCTCAAAGAATTGATGTCCAACATGGGCAACCATCTACCCCAAATGAATCAAAACCTACTATGAAACAAGGTAGACCATTGGGTTCCAAAGATAAAAATTCTCGGAAAAGAAAGGGAGCAAAGGATCAAGATGGTCAACTTGAGGAAATAAGAAACCAAGAAAAATCTCCCAAGGAGATTGTAGAAATGACAAATGCTATTGCAATAGAAGAGACAAAGGTACCTGATTCTTTAAAAAATAAGATCTCATTAAACTATGTCATGTCAGGAAAAATTTGGAACCGTGACAAAGTCATCATCGATGATGCATTTTCATATAATCTAGCGCTAGAAATTATGGATGAAACTGAGGACTATGAACCTCGATAGGTCAAGGAATGCAGGAAAAGACAAAATTGGCCAAGATGGAAAGATGTAATTCAAACAGAATTAAGTTCTCTTACAAAAGGAGAAGTCTTTGGACCCGTAACCGCACACTTGTTGGTGTGAAACCTGTTGGTTACAACTGGGTCTTTGTGCGAAAGTGAAATGAGAAAGGGGAAATTATGAGATACAAGGCACGATTACTAGCCCAAGGATTCTCCCAAAGACCTTGTATAGATTATTGTCGAAGCCCGAAACTCCGGCACCGGGGATGTTGGGTACCCCCGTTTTGGTTCAGTGGAGGGCGAAGGGGATCACTCCGGCGATCGCCGGCATGGCCAAAGACAGGAAGTGTGGAACAGTGCTTTTACCCAGGTTCGGGCCACCCGGAGGTGTAACACCCCACGTCCTGCTTTTGGCTTTTATTCAACAATATTTTTGGGCTACAGGTTGCCGGGGGGTTCCCGGGCTTTGCTACTTGTCTCTCTAGGGATCTGCTTACTTGGTCGGATTCTGAACCCTTCTACCGGTGGCATTGGTCCTCCTTTTATAACCAAGGGGATACCACAGGTGCCAGTGTTTATAGCGCGACACGTTAGCTAAACGCGTGTCAATGTATCGAGTAGTGCTTCACTTTTGATCCACGTTGGGCTTCATGCAACGCCCAGGCCACCGCTCACTGTGAATAAAATGACTCATACGGTAACCGCCGCTATAGTCTCTGTCGGAGCATTTAATGCCCTGTCTCCACTATTCGGCTAACCCCACCTGTAAGCCCGGGAGCAGGTTGCCGGGAGGCGCTCCAGTACTCGTGCCAGGGACGTTGCGGGGGTGTCATGTCTTGACCTTGTCGGGACGACGCTTCCCGTGGTGCCGCTGTAGGAAGGTACCCTTCCTACTCTGGATCTTGGCTTTGACGTTATCAATGGTGTCGGAACTCTCAACCTCCAATATGATGGTCTTGCCAGTGAGTTTTTTCTCATAGGATTGCAGGTTGGCCATGCCGGGGGGGGGGGGGGGGGTTCCCGAGTTCGCCCTTCCCGGGAAGCTGACCTCGCGGGATCTTGGCCGCTGCGACCCACGCATCCAGCATCAGTGGGACCCCGTGGGCCCCTGGTGCGACAGTAGCTCCCGGATCGTATTGTCCCCGGTCGGTTGCCAGGCTACGCCCTAATCGATGCGTGGGTCCCAAGGATACACAGGGAACCCGGCCACGCAGTCCGCTGCCTCAGTTGCGCTCGTTGGAGCGAAATGGCCGGATGCACGATCTCTAGCCTCACTTGCCATGATTAACAGAAAGTTTTGGCCACGTCGCGCACCATGTCTTGATTCCTTCGAAAGTTTAGGGCACTTGATTGCTGATTGTGGGGGTGACCGTTGCAACACGCCCATCTTAGACCGGCAGCACAAAGGCTCCTCACTGCTCCTGCTCTCGCCATTGCTCTCCAAGCTCATTGCACCCCCACCCTTGCCAAGCTCATTCTCCTCATCCTGCCAATGTCTCTGAAGGGTCCGAACCGCCCCAAGGGCACCACCAGCAAGGGAGAGAAGAGCGACAAGGCCGCCAAGAAGGAGTTGACGAAGAGGGACCGGAAGGACAAGGAGAGGCGGGCCAAGTTTGCCTTCTTCAGCCCCGGGTACAACGGCGAGGGGGTGGAGAAGTTAACCTTGGCGCTTGCAACGAAGCACAACGAGTTTGGGTCGATGCGGTTCTTGCCCATCAGCGCAGACCATGACGAGCACTACTTCCGGGTGTTTGGGCGCTTCGTCCTTGCTGGGTTCGTGCGCTACATTCCTTCTTTCTCCATGCCATTCTGGAGTCGTATGGTCTCCTGCTAGCTCAGCTTCACCCCACTTCCTTCTTCACATTGGCGGTCTTCAAACAACTCTGTGAAGCGTTTGTGGGGTTGATGCCGTCGGTGGCGTTGTTTCCCTACTACTACTATCTCAGGACAGAGAAGGGAGCTCCTCTAACCTCGGGGGTGGTATTCCGGTTCCGAAGCTGCGGCCGGGGTTCATCCAGTTGGGGAAGAAGATGATTGAGACCGAGTGGCGCCACGACTAGTGTTGGATGCCCACCGACGATCTCGAGGAGTTCTACAAGGAGCCCATCACACCGCCGAAGGGCGCGATGGACTGGACTTACCGCAACACCAGGGACGCAGAGCTCCCATCTGTGAAAAAATCATGGTGCTCCGTGAGGCCGGCCTCACGGACATGGACGTGGTGGGCAACTACATTGGGAGGCGCGTAGCCCCCCTGCAGCGCCACTCCCACCCGGCGTGGCTGTACTCCGGGCAAGGCTACCGCACCCGGCTACATCACACGGACCTGACCCCGGAGGAGGTCCAGCTCTTGGTGAAGGGCATCACCGGTGAGGATGAAGCCTTCAGGATGCTACCGGCAGGAGCCCAGGCGCTCCATGCCAAGAGCTTGGGACTTCTCGGTCCGTGACGAGTGGGGAATCATGGAGGATCCCGCATCTGGGGGCCCGCCCCGCGGCCCAAAACCCGTATCGACAAGGAGCCGGCAACGGAGGAGGGGGGGGGGTAGACGGCACGGACGGGGATTCGGGTGCGGCGACGACCCCTCTCTCGGTGCCGGCAGAGACTACGAGGACGACGTGTCCCGAGAGGCAGGCAGGGGCGCGGTGTAGGAGCACGATGAGGAGGAGGAGGACGATGTGCTCCTACTGAGACCGACGGCGGTGCAAAGGGCGAGGCAGCGGGGAGCAGGCTCGTCATCCCAAGCCCCACCACCAGGCGCGGGGACAGCAGACCCCGTCAGTCACGGAGTGGCGGCGGAAGCCGAATCCGCAGCTCCGGCAGCACCAACGGCAGTTCCTGCATGGAAGGGTCCATCGGCGGGGAGTATCTTTGCTGACCGGGTATTGAAGCTCAACCCGCCGAGGTAACGCTACTTCAGCTGAGTGTACTAATTTTTCCGCTCGTCGCTGGCTTTGCTAATTCTTGCTTTTTTGCTGTCTCAGGCCTCCGAAGAAGAGGGGGCAACCTGGCCCTGTCCGGCAGCCCCGGCCAATAAGGCAAGCCCGGTGACCGGTGGAGGAGATTGGGACACCGGTGCCGATGTGGGAGCACGGCTGGGGACGGGGACATCCTTGGCCTTGACCAATAGGGCATCGGCCCGGGAGAAGGTACCCCCGCAACCAGGCGCTTTGTGGTTCGACTAACCTTGCAACTGCCTTCTCATGCCATGGCACTTGCAGGAGCAGGAGCAGTTGACGGGAGCGTCCCGACAACTGGAGGTAGTGTAGGCGATGAGTCAGCACGCACCAATGGAGGGGGAACGCAGCCAGGTGTTGGTCCTTTCCTCCCTACGGCCCCTTACTTTTAATCAAACTGGCCTTCCTGCTTAACGTATGTACCCTGTTCTGCAGTCACCACGGAGGCTCTATCTGCATCCTCGGAAGCGGAGGAGTGCATAATCGACCTCACTGGCACGGCCGAGGCCTTCCCGGTGGACACCGCGCCCGCCGAGGCGTCCCTGCACGGTGCAATCCGAGGCTACCGATGAGGGTCCGCTGCAACCCGAGGAGACGGGTGGTGGCATCCTGGAGCAGCCCTTTAGCCCCCAGCCCGATCCCACAAGCAGGCAAGGGGTCGAGGATCTCGAAATGGGGCGAGGAGCGTTGCCGAGACCGGGGGAGGTCAGAGGGTCGCAGAAGGTCGCGGCGGGAGCTTCAACCTCCGCCGGGGCTACCTCCAGTTTTGGAGACGGGGCGCTTGCCGGGCGTGTCTTGGGCCGGATCACCTGGGACCCGACCATCTTCCAGCAAGGGCACCAGGTGATCGACACCATCCAGCAGCAACAGCTGAGCTTCGTCAACTTTTTCAATGACGCACAGTAGCAACATGCCCTGGTGGTAGCAGAGTTGGGCACTGCGCGAAAGGAAGCGGACGAGCAGCGCGTGGAACTGCAGCAGCTCCGAGAGGAGCTCCAGCAGGCGCAGCAAGCGCGAGCTGCACCCGCCGATCGCGGGATCCCAAAGTCCGAGGTCTTGTGCCGGCTATGGGATCAGTAGCAAGAGCACCAGCGAGAGCTCGAGCTGCTGGAATCTTCGCACGCCAAGGCCGCGGACGAGGACCAGGCGGCGCTGGACACCTTCCAGCAGCGGCTCAAGGAGAAGACCGATCTAATATCCGACTACTCCCTGGAGATCAACCGGCTACGCTGGGAGGTTGGGGAGCTGGAGAAGGAGATCAAACGGCTATGCTGGGAGGTTGGCGGCAATGACTGCGGCGGATGCTTCTGCGCGCTGGGAGAAGGAGCTGCAGGAGCAGTCCCGAGCCCGGGGGTGCGAGCTTGAGGGGCAACTCAAGGCTGCCCGGGAAGTGAACTCGTCCCTCCAGAATGAGCTTGACAGGGCGCGGGTTGAACTTCGGCAAATTGCCGAGGACAACGTGGAGAAGGCGTCTAGGATCAACAAGCTGAAGGATAAGTGCCGCGGGTACAAGCTGGAGACCCATGAAGCTCGGTCAAAATGCAGTGTCGTACCAGTGGCCCACAGGGTCCCACTGATACGGGACGCCTGAGTCGCAAGTGACAAAGCCCCACCAGGTTGGCCTCCCGGGAAGGATAAGCCCGGGTAGCTCACTCCAAAAAGTAAGTGCCCGCTTCGGTGGGTACCCGGGAACTCTGGTCCCGGGAAGAGGAAGGCACGCTGGCCGGCAACGGGCCGGCTGCGCTTGCCGAGAAGGGGCTCCCAGCAACCCACGCTCGGGCATGCAGGTGGGACCCGCAGAACAGTGAAGAGAGGACGAGACAGCAGACGCAGTGCCCTTAATGCACCGACAGGAGTCACATCGGCAGGGCTAGTCTTCCTCAGCAAGGCAAGAGCGGCTACCCTATAAATCCATTTTACTTACCGTGTGCAGTGGCTTGGGCGCTGCATGGCGCCCAGCGTGCATCAACAATAGAGTATGTTTTGTGGCAATGACACGCGTATAGCTAACGTGTCACGCTGCATGCATCGGCACCTGTGGTATCCCCTTGTCTAAAAGAGGACCAATGCCACCAGTTCAAAGGGTTGGAACCCTAGTCAGTAACAAGTAGCCTACCCGGGGACCCCCCGGGCAATATGAAAGAACACACAAATTCGTGAATACAACTAAAGGCAGGACGTAGGGTGTTACACCTCCGGGTGGCCCGAACCTGGGTAAATCAGATTGTCCACACTTCGTGTCTTTTGTCACGCCGGCGATCGTCGGAGCGCTCGCCTTGCCCCTCACCGAACAACAAGGGGGTGTCAAAAATCCCCGGTGCCGATGACACGTGCTCCGACATCTGGCGCGCCAGGTAAGGTGGCGTGCAGGGAACTTCGGGTGACCGCCAGCGTCATCGGCTTCTTCACCAACGACATCGTCTACGTCAGCTCACCATACCGCCTAAGAAGGCAGACGAGCCCCGGGTCCACTTGCGCGACACGCTGGCCATGCGCCCTCGATCCCACGACACCGCGCGAGCGTTGCAAGGTCAGGGGGACCAGGGGTCCCCTCAACATCACCAACCTCAGTAGCTACCGCAGCTGCCACCGCCATGTCCTCGGGCGTCGATGGACAACCGTCCGAGGGGGCCTGCGGCGCCTAGCGCCGGAGCCAGCCGCATGGGCGACCTCAACGTCGCACGTGCTAGCCAGCGAGTTCACTCGCGGGCTGAGGACGCGCTGCAACAGCCGCGTCATAACCACAGCGCGTCGCATTCGACGCTAGTGGGATCTCGGCCCTCTCAACCGAGGGCAGCGGGCGACTGGGCGGACGGAGCATGTCAGAGAACCGGCAGCCTCCCGCCTAGACCCCGGCGGAAGCCATCATTGCCGCGCGTGGCATGGTGCGCTACGAGCCCCCGCAGGGCACACCGGCGCATGACTTGTGGAGAGCAGAGTTGGACGCGCGTGTCATGACCCTGGCGGAAGCCATCATTCCCGCGCGTGTCATGACACGCTCCTCGTGCTCGCTGCTCGACAGCCGCAAGGTGAGGGCGGCCCGGCCGGTTCGGGCCGAGGAAAGAACCCGGAGCGCGGAGACGCACCCCACGCCTCGAGACATGGAGAGCCTCCTCCACCCTCGGGAGGACAAGACGACGAGGATCTGGAGGACTACTCGGACTCGTCACCGATCGTCACGCCAGGTGACGCGCGAGGCGTCCTGAGTGCCCGCCAGCAAGAAGATCTCCGCCGACGCTTGCAGCGCCGGCGCGAGATAGAGCGCCATCGTCCAGAGCAGCAGGAAGACGCTCCCATGGGTGGCGATGACGGCTGCGCCGCGTTCTCCCGCGAGCTGCACCGAGTGACGTGGCCCCGCAAGTTCCGAGCGCCAACGCTCGGGACGTACGACGGGACCGTGAACCCCAAGGACTTCCTCCTGACCAACACGTTGGGCATGCATGCCATCGGTGCCGAGGACAAGGTCCGGGCCAACTGGTTCCCGATGGTCCTGAAAGTATCAATGAGGACTTGGTTGCTCAACCTGCCTGCCGGGTCCATTGCCTCCTGGGTTGACCTACACGAGCAGTTTGTGAACAAGCGCCAGCGAACCATGGCGGAGCTGCACATGGTGGTGCAGAAGCCAGGGGAGACGTTGCGGGACTTCAACAACAGGTTCTCCAACCTCTCCTACTCCATCCTAGAGGCAAAAGTGGCCGCCATCATCAACACGTATGCCATCAACGTCCGCAACCCGAAGATGCGTGAGAAGCTGAACACGCACCGGATCCGGACTACTAGGGATCTCTACGCCAAGTAGTTTCCTGGAAGCTCCCCGGAACACCTTGTAAGCAACATATACAATCTTGAATACAACAACAAGGAGGACGTAGGGTGTTACACCTCCGGGTGGCCCAAATCTAGGTAAATCCACGTGTCCACACTTCGTGTCTATCGCCACGCTGGCGATCACCTGAGCAATCACCTCGCCCTCCATCGAACCAAAAAAGGGGGTGCTCGGCATCCCCGGTGCCGGAGACCCGTGCTCCGACCTCTGGCGCTCCAGGGGGGCGTGCAGAGAACTTCGGGTGACCGCCGGCATCATCGTCTTCAACACCGGCTTCGTCGTCTACGACATCTTCAACGACTAGCTCGCCATGCCGCCCAAGAAGGGAGATGAGCCCCGGGTCGACTTGCGCGACACCCTCGCCATGCGCAATCGATCCCAGACGCCGCGCGCGCGTAGCAACCACTAGGGGACCAAGGGTCCCCTCCACGGCAGCAGCAGCAGTCGCAACTGCCCCCTCCGCCTCCTTGGCCGTCGGCAAAGAACCGGCTGAGGGGGCCTGCGGCGCCTAGCGCCGAAGCCAACCGCACGAGCCACCACAACGTCGCACGCGCCATCCAGCGTGGCCCCTCGCGGGTTGAAGACGCGCAGCGACAGCTGCGCCATGACCTCGGCACGCTACGTGCGACGCCATTGAAGTCTCGCCCCACACATCCGAGGGCACCGGGTGACAGGGCGGAGGGCAGCTGATCGGAGAACCGGCAGCCTCCCGCCCAGACTCCGGCGGAAGCTATCATTGCCGCGCATGTCATGGTGTGCTACGATCCACCGCAAGGCACGCCGGCACATGAAGCATGGAGCGCAGAGCTGGACGCACTCCTCACGCTCGCTGCTCAGCAGCCGCAAGGCGAGGGCCGGCCGGCTGGTTCAGGGCGAGGACAGAACCCAGGACGCGGAGACGCGCCCCGCGTCTCGAGGCAAGGAGAACACCCTCCCCCGCCGGGAGGGCAAGGAGGCGGGGATCCCGTGAGGTTCTCGGACTCGTCACCGACCGTCACATGGGGTGACACACGAGGCGTCCTGAACGCCCGCCAGCAGGAAGACCTCCACCCGCACTTCGAGCGCCGGCGTCGGCATGAAGCAGAACGCCCGCGCCGAGAGGAGCAGGAAGATGCTCCCATGGGTGTCGCACCAGTTGCACCCGGGGTACCACCGTTGCTCAACGCGTGGGTCGCCTCACTTGCTTCCTGCAACGAGGGCACCCTGGGTAGCGCGGTGCGAGCTGCCGGGGAAGGCACCAGCCTGGGAAGGGGGTTGCCGTGGACCAGGACTAACCGGGCTGCGAGGATTACCCCGGAAGACAACGTGAAGACCCCCGTCGGGACGCCCCCCGGGAAGCCCACCTGCCGGGGAGAGTGTTCCCTGGCGCAGGCGTTTACAACAGGGCCAGTGCCCCGCAAGCAGAATATCGATGCCACGTGGTTGCCCGGTAGGCTCCTTTTACGCAGGGCTGGTCAGAGCGTCGAGTGTGGCACAAGCTGAGCATTAAATGCTCCGACAGGGAGGAGGTTACCCATCTAGTCAACCTGCAGTGACTAGCTTGCAGTGAGTAGCCCGCAGTGAATCTAGGGCACGTGTGGCCCTAGCTACAATGCGTCTCACCGTGCATGCATGCCAGCACAACGAAGGCAGCTGCCTTGGGTCCCTGTTCGACGCGTGTCCTAGCGCGCATCCCCCATGCAAACTGTGACAACTGTTCCCCTTGAGTATCAAAGGAGGACCCGCGCCACCGGTTAAGGGGTTCTGATTTCCGAAGGTTAGACTGGAGCTGAGGTTGCAATCCCTAGAGATCTAGTCCAGAAGTAGCAAGTAGCCACTTAGCAAAAAGGGAAGAGAGAGCCCGGGGACTCCCCCGGAAACCTTGTAAACACCAGTTCTTTGGTTAATAAACACTCAGAAGCAGGACGTAGGGTTTTACACCTCCGGGTGGCCCGAACCTGGGTAAACCGACTTGGGCATTTTAGCGCCCGTCATTGGCCTCGCCGGCGATCGCCGGAGCGATCCCCAACGTCCACTGCCGAACCAAAAAGGGGGTGCCTCGCATCCCCGGTGTCTAAGCCCCGGGCTACGACATCTGGCGCGCTAGGTAGGGGGGCGTGCGGAGAGCTCGTCGGTGACCGCCAGCGTCATCGTCTACAACTACATCAGCTCTGTCTGCATCAATGGCAGAACTCGTCGCTATGCCTCCCAAGCGGGCTGGCGACTCTCGAATCGATCCGCGTGGTGCCCCAATGGCGCACACACGGTCACACGACGTGCAGCCCACGTCGTAGGATCAGGAGAACCCTGAGCCTGCTCGGGTGCAGCAACAGCAACAGCAGTAGTCGCAGCTGCCACCGCCACCTCCTCGGCCTTCGGCAGACAACTGGTTGAGGGGGCCTACGGCTCCCAGCGTCAGAGCCAGTCGCGTGAGCAGCCACGATGCCGCACGCACCGGCCAGTGAGTCCACTCGCGGGCCGAAGACGCGCAGTGGCAGCTGCGCCAAGAGCACAGCGCGTCGCGTGCGACGCCGACGGAATCCCACCCCACTCACCCGAGGGCGTCTGGGGATAGGGCGGAGGGCAGCCTGTCAGAGAATCGGTAGCCTCCCGCCCACACCCCGGCAGAAGTTATCATAGCCGCGCGCGTCCTGGTGCGCTACGAGCCACCACAAGGCACGCCGACGCATGAATCGGGGAGTGCGGAGCTGGACGCGCTCCGCGCACTCACGCGCCCCGGCCGGTTCAGGCCGGGGGTGAAGCGATCCTCCCCCTTACTAGGGTTCGATCTCTGTGTTTACTGTGCTAGTCCCTGGATCGATTCACTAGCACACACAGTTTCATGATGAAATATACAGAAGCAAAGGTCAAAAGTACTTTATTACATCGCATCATTCAGAATTTAAATAGTACTTACCGCGCACTCACGCTCCCCGGCCGGTTCAGGCCGGGGGTGAAGCGATCCTCCCCCTTACTAGGGTTCGATCTCTATGTTTACCGTGCTAGTCCCTAGATCGACTCACTAGCACACACAGTTTGATGAAATATACAGAAGCAAAGGTCAAAAGTACTTTATTACATCGCATCATCCAGAATTTAAATAGTACTTACAACCTCGCATGACCTCTTAGGCCAGCATAAAACAAATACTGTTTCATCATCATAAAACAATGTTTCAAAACTGTAGCGGAACAGGGTAAAACAAAAGGGCCTCAACTACTCCACGGTGAGAGCATGTTGGAATGTAAGCACATGACCCACAACATAACGACGAACCTGACTCATCGTCGAATCCACCTGCATTGTTAATTGCAGCCACTACGTGGTTAATACATTTGAATGTATTGGCAAGTTCACTAAAGTTATAAAGGACCTACGAAGTACATGCAAAATTTAGCTATGTGGAGTTTGGCTGTTTGCATAAAAGCATCATAGTTCAATCCTATCATTTTTAAACAAATAGTTTTAAATTGTATTGGACACGGGGTAGAAACACCCATGCTCCTATTAACCTTGGAACATTGAGTAGAAACATCAATGCTCCTACTCAGTTCAATCCATTCGTTTTATTATGAAATTGGATTGAGTGAGACCTTCCTAACAGCCCCAATATCTAGTTGCTCAAAATTGTCCGTAACCGGGGACACGGCTAAGTACGTAGTTTGACACTCTCGAGAGGTGGTATACTTTACCCACAAGAAATCGACGTGTTAATCCCTTGCTGTGCTCTAGGTGGAGTAGCAAGGGCATCGATTACAGGAATTTTCAGAACATATTCCCCCAAACCACCTGAGGGACGCGTTCCAACCTACACTGTTACATACCGATGTCACTTCGGATCCAGGTTCATATTTCTTACATCCATCCTGGCAGAGCCCATAATACCATGTGGTTGTACTGAAAGCTACTAACAGGAAACTAGTCCAGTCTCTGGTTACCCCGGGTGGCATTCCTCAGTTGCAACGCAGGCGCTCCCATAGAAATGGCGAGACGACTCATAGAAATGGACCCATAGAAATGGACCTGACGTCGCATACATCTCCACTTCCTCAAAGCAGCCCACCCAGGACGGTTCATTGAATTACTTGTTTTGCCATACACTAGGAACATATTGTAATTCAATAGTATCACATTGTAATAATACCGCCCTCGTTTATTATCATAGCATAGCATTTTACTACTACGATGGCAATTGGTCGTAAGGACAAGGCAGGGGTGTCCTATACTACTAGTAGGAATCATACCTAGCATAGATACAATAATAGTCCTAACAATGCAACTAATAAAATCTAGTGCATAATAAAGTAATAGGTGAATGATCAAAGTGAACTTGCCTTGATAGTAGTTGGTATTCAGACACTCTTCACAGTCACACAGTTCGCTCTCTGAGAAAACTAAGCAATACAAACAATGCATACATAAACATACCATACCAACAAAAGAATATGTATGCCATGATGCAAAGCAAAACATGTGACATGAGTGGGTTGGTTTATAAAGAATAAAATGTTCTAATCCCAACCGGTGATCAAGATCCAACGCCCGAGATCGAAGATGGAGCTCACCGGCGAGTTCTAAGGTTCCGGCGGTGATATGGAGATGCTAACCATGGATACGACCTTTGGTACCCTCAATTCTATAATATTTGACAAGATTTATAATCAGGTGAATTCAAGTAGTAATTGTTTTCATTGTCATACTTATGAAGAGGCGGAGCTACTACTATCTTGTCTCGTTTTATTACGTAGGCATCTTGTCGAGCTTTTCAAGTCCAAGGTCAAGATGAGATACGATGGAGGCGAACGGGAGGGCCAATAAGAATCAAGCATTCATACAGCTGAGAGGGAAGGATTTGAAGTGTACTTTTCAACAAATCAAACGGCACATGATTCGGAGCTTGCTAGAGAAAGATATCACGAATTAAAGTTGAATCCGATTCGGGTCCGAGCTGACAGGAGACCCGAATTTGTTTTAATCACCCAGGCCGCATCCGGAGTCCAAATCAAGCAAATAAGTACTTGTTGAAAAGGTAATTACAAGACCTTTTCAACGGATCTGGCCCCATCAAGAGATTCTACTCTTGCTGACCGTGACGGACCAAACAAGCTGACGGATCTGTTTTTCTGTTTCCTAAAGAGTTGTAGTTTGTTAGGAAAGTTAGAGATAGAGTTGGATTTCGGCCTCCTTACTCAAGGTGGACGAAAATATCTCTCCCTCCTCCTTTATATAACCCATGAGCCCCCCTAAGAAGCCTTGGGTTTTGATTAGATAAAGTTTTGCCATCTTTGCTACTTTCGTGTCATCGCGTGTGTCGGTTAGACCACCTGTTTTACCGTCGTCAAGACTCCAACTTATCGTCTCGTTGAGACATTGGTTTGATATAGTATATTCGCAATTTTAGATTGCATCCGCTATTTATCTTGTTCTTGATTGTTCTTTGATTGATTGGAGGAACAAAGACCTTCGTGGTCAGGTTGATCGTGCCCCCGCGTGATCAATAACCCTCTGGAGTTGGTGTATCGATTGCTAAGGCGCTGCCTCCTAGGCCGTAGTCGGATCGTCAACGTCACCTCCTACACAAATCGAGAGTTATCAATCTCATGAAAAGATCGGGCCACCCGCACCCGTATCAGGCGGCGGCGCAGCTCGGGCATGCGTCGGCGAGGCGGGCGATGCGGGGATGGCCAGAGACGACGCGGCACGGACTCCGACGAAGCTCGGGGCGGCGACGGGGGCGGCGCAACGGGGCATCAAAAGACGAACGGTTCGCGTCAAACAAAGCACACGGACGAGACGGTCAAGAAGCTTGTAACCGCGGGCGGAATAGCTCACCGGCGAGGTCGGGGTGGCGCGGTGAACGGCGGTGGCGGCGGAGCTCTTCGGTGAGGAATTAGGGCGGTCTGGCGGCATGATAGCGAGGGAGTCAGAGGCGAAAAGAAGAGGAGGTCGCGGGGTTTAAATGGACGCGCTGGGGGCTGCGAGATACGGACGGAGCGCGGAGTTTCCGGCGGTGAGCACGCGGCGGGAAAGAAGGCAGGCGGCGCGGGGATCGCGGGCGCCTTCCTTACGAGGAAGACGACCCTGACAGGCGGGCCCCGCCTGTCAGCAGCTCGGTGCGGGCGTGCGCGTGGACCGGGCCGGTCGGCTCAGCTCGGGCGCGCGGAACGGGACCGGTTCAGCCCAATTTGGCCGGGCCGGTCCGGTTTTCCCTTTTTTTTTCTTTTAGCCCTTTTCTTTTTCTGTTTTTTCTCAATTCTTTGATATCTTTTGATTTTGAACTCCAAATTGGTCCAAATAAATTCCAGGTAATTTGTAAAATCATGTTTTACCATGATTCAACTTTTGGGAGTAATTTCCCCTCAAAATAAAATACATAAAAATACATTTGCCCTATAAATGCCTTTAGGGCTATATAACTATTTAAATAAAATACTTTTTCAACTCCAAATAATTATCCAAAAATTATGGGATAGCTTATTTATGCAATAAACCCCTTTTATAAATAAACCCTATTGGTTTGAAGATCCAAAGCTTAAATGAGTGTAAACCCTAAGGTTTAAATTGAAATAAAAACTTTTAAAGCCTTTTTGAGATTCGAATTTGAATTCAAACATGCCATTGTGGCATGATGCTGATGGATGCAATGCACATGTAAAAGTTTGAAATTTTGGGATGTTACAGGGGGCAGAACCCAGGACGCGCAGATGCACCCCACGTCTCAGGGCATGGAGAGCACGCTCCCCCGCAGGGAGGGCAAGGAGGCTAGGATCCCGAGGGGTCCTCGGATTCGTCACCGACCGTTACACGGGGTGACACGCGGGGTATCCTGAACGCCCACAAGCAAGAAGACCACCGCCAGCGATTGGAGCGCCGGCGCCCGCGTGAGGCAGAACGCCAACGCCCAAAAGAGCAGGAGGATGCTCCCATGGGCGCCGAGGACGGCAGTGCCACGTTTACTCGTGAGCTGCGTTGGGTGACATGGCCCTTCAAAGTTCCGAGCACCGGCGCTTGGGACGCACGACAGGACCGTGCACCCCAAGGATTTTCTCCTGACCTACACGTTGGGGATGCACGCCATCGGCGCCGATGACAAGGACAGGGCCAACTGGTTCCCGATGGTCCTCAAGGGATCAGCGAGGACCTGGTTGCTCAACGTGCCTGCCATGGGCTGACCTGCGCGAGCAGTTTGTGAACGTGTTTCAGGGTGGCTACGAGCGCCCGGGAACCATGGCGGAGTTGCACGCGGTCGTGTAGAAACCTGGGGAGACGTTGCGGAGCTTCATCAACCACATCTCCAGTCTCTCCTACTCCATCCGTGAGGCGAAGGCTGCCGCCATCATCAACACCTTCGCCATCAACGTCCGTGACCCCAAGATGCATGAGAAGCTGAGCACGCACCGGATCGGGACGACGCATGAGCTCTATGCCTTGGCGCACAAGTGCGCCGTGGTCGAAGAAGGGCGCTTGGCGCCCGAGGGCTCGCAGAAGAAGGCCTCCCGGAAGCGCAGCGGGAAGCAAGTGCTTGCCACGGACCGGGGGCTGCTTCGAGGCCTGTTAAAATGGCCTCATCCGCTGGTGGGTCTCGTGGCAAACCGGGCGATGCGCCCTGCTGCCCCATCCCCGCCAACGGCACCCAGGACGTGCAGGTTTGCCGCATCCTGCAGGGTATCAAGCAGAGGCGCGAGCAGCGCCACGAAGAGCGCTGGGAAGCCGGCGCCTGCTTCGACTCTAGGGATATCGGGCATCTCTCCTGCGATTGCCCAAATGACCCCAGAGCTGGAGCGAAGCCTGCCAGCGGAGATGCCGGCAGAGAAGAAGCCCAGGGGGGTCGCGGCCAAGCTCGTGCCGGCAGGGAACGGCCTCCCCGGGGACGAGACAAGGCGCGCGCTGAGGAGCAGCGCGGGTCCGATTACAGCGAGGGCGACGAGCTTGGCTTCCAGGAGCCCCGCGGCGTCGCCTGCATCCATGGCGGAGCTTACGCTCTCCCATCCTTACGCCTCACCCGGGAGGTTTGTGCGCTATTGACGGACATGGAGACGCAGCAGCCTTTGAAGTGGTCGCACGTGCCGATCACCTTCAACTCCGACGATCACCCAGCCTAGCAACTGGGTCAGGGGTTCTGCCCTTCGTGGTCTCACCGATCATCACCGATCATAAACCTCCTGTCCGCTAGGTTGGTGGAGAAGTTTCAGCTGCCGCTGGAGCAGATGAAGCCCACCGACCCATTCCGGGGGTTGAACCCCGGGATCGTGCGCCCCCGGGGCGCATCACGCTGCCGGTTACCTTCGGGTCCCGGGAAGCGTTTAGAATTGAGCACCTCGTATTTGACGTGGCTCACACCCCGTTGCTATACAACGGGATCCTTGGTCGGCCGGCGCTGATCATGTTTATCGCGGCAACCCATTGCGCCTATGGCGTGATGAAGATGCCTTCCACATACGGGGTCCTCTCTATCAAGTGCGATCTCAAAGGACGCGGCTTGGTGTGTTGGCTAGGTCGTCAAGGCCGCCGCCGCAGCCGATTCCGGTGATGAGGGCGTCACCGGAAGTGAAGGCTCGTGTTACCCCGCAACCACTAGCCGGGGGAAGCACAAGCTCGAGTTCGCGCCCTGGCAAGGTCCAGAAGCTCAAGGAGGAGGCCGCCAAGGTGAAGAAGCTGCCCCTCCAAGCCGGCAACGAGGAGCGCACCGTCCCCATCTATGCGAATGTCGATGCCAAATAGGAAAGCGCCCTCATCAGTTTCCACCATGAGAACTCCGACGTGTTCGCTTGGGAACCATCGGATCTTCCCGGAGTCCCTTGGGAGGTGATCGAGCATCGACTAGCGGTGCGTCCAGACGCCCGCCCCGTCAAGCAGAAGGTCCACCGGCAAGCACAGGAGCGCAAAGACTTGGTTAGCAAACCCAGTTGTAGTACTCAAGGGGGAAAATAAACTGCGCATGTGTGTAGACTATACCGATTTAAATCGTGCTTGTCCTAAAGACCCTTTCCCTGTACCCCGCATTGATCAAATATTAGATTCCACTGCCTGTTCTGATTTGTTGTGTTTTTTGGATGCTTTTTCCGCCTACCATCAAATTAAGATGGCAGTCGAGGATGAGGAGAAAACGGCGTTCATCACCCCGGTTGGCTGCTACTGTTACACGTGCATGCCTTTCGGGTTGAAGAACACGGGCTCAACATTCCAGCGTGCCTTACGCGAATGCTTGGGACCCCAGCTAGGCCGAAACATTGAGGCCTACATGCATGATATCGTCATCAAGTCAAAGCGTTGGGACTCGGTTATTGATGACCTGCGGGAGGCATTTGATAACCTCCACAGGATCAAGCTCAAGTTGAACCCTGAGAAGTGCACCTTTTGTGTAGACTCGAGGCAGCTTTTGGGCTTCTTGGTTTCACCGGGGGATTCAAGCCAACCCAAAGAAGATATAAGCTATCGAGAGAATGGAGGCTCTCCGCAAGGTGAAGGACGTCCAGTGCCTCAACGGCTGCGTTGCCGCGCTGGGGCTCTTCATTTCAAGACAGGGCGAACGCGTCCTGCCTTTCTTCAAGGTAATGAAGAAGAAGGGCCCAATCGATTGGACCCCCGAGGCTGAGGTGGCGTTCCAGGACCTGAAGCGGTACCTGAAGTCGCCGCCTATCCTTATCGCCCCCAAGCCGGGCGAGCCGCTGCTGCTCTACCTAGCGGTGACTGACCAAGTGGTCCGCTCGGTGCTTGTCGCTGAGAGAGAAGAAGACCTCCCGGGGCTGGGGTTGCGGGGCTGGGGGCTGAGCCAGTCCTGGCAACTGCCTCGGACTTGGGAACCACCATTGCGCCGGCGGCGTCGATACCCCGCAAGCGGCTCGCTGTAACATCCCAAAAATTTTAAACCTTTTCATATGCATTGCATTCATGAGCATCATGCCACATCTGCATTTTGAATCTTGTTTTGAATTCCAAAAAGGCTTTGAAAAGATTTTATTTCATTTTAAACCTTGGCCTTTTACCCATTTGAGTTTTGGATTTTAAAACCAATAAGGTTTTGAGCTTAAAAGGGGTTTGTTGCATTATTAAGCTACCCCATATTTTTGGTCTTCAAATTTGGGTACAAAAACTATTTTGTTTTATTACTTATAAAGCCCTAAAGGCAATCCTATAAGCAAAACTATTTTTAAATATTTTATTTTGAAGGGAAATTGGTGCCAAAAGTTGAATCATATCATAATATGATTTTACAAATTTTTTGGACTTGATTTGAATTGATTTGGAGTTCAAATTCAAAAGCTCGAAGAAAACAGAAAATGAAAGGATAAAAGAACAATAAAAAAGAGAAAACGGACCGGCCCGGCCAAATGGGCCGAACCGGCCCGTTTACCTCGCGCCCGAGCCAGCCCAGGCCGCACCGCAGCCCGCAGCGCGCACGCCCGTGCCGAGCCACCAACAGGTGGGACCCACCTGTCGGGGTTGTCTTGCCCGTGGGGAAAGTGCCTGCGCGTCACGCGCGTGACGCCCGCGCGAGCATCTCGCTGCCAACGCCGCGCTCGTCAATCCCGTGCTCCCCGCGACCTGCCTTGCATGTCATTATAAAGCACGGGCGCCCCTCTCCTTTTCCCCCCTCTTTATTTCGCTCTTTCCCGCGCCCAGGCTGCCCAACCGCCCCGCCGGAGAAGCCACGGGCGCCGTCGTCGTTGGTGGTCATCGTCGTCAAGCCGGTGAACCCTAACCGCCGGTTTTTGGTTCTTCCTTTCACCCTCAATCTTTGCGCTTCTTATGACACGTTTGTTTACTCGTTTAGCGCCCCGTAGATCGCCGTCGATGACTCAACCGAGCCGCCACCGCCGCCATGCATCCCGTCGTCCTAGGCGACGACTCCATCCACGAAGGAGAGCACCACCGCCGCCATCTTCACTGCCACGACGAGCCGCACCTCGCCGGCACCTTCCTGAGCTAGAGATCCCGCCGGAGACGCCGCGCCGCCACCCCCGAGCCGTCACCGCCGCCGTTGGAAACCCTAGCCTGCCGGAGGTGAGCTTGGCCCCCTCTCCACCATTAGATCTTGTTCAACGGCCCAGATTAGATCGCTTTTAAATCGAACCGGTACGTAGATCTCAACCATCCGATCTATTTAAGTTAGATCCTACGCTCCTCGTTTTCACTTAACCCGAACCGGTATGCACCAATAGGAAGCCGCCACGTGGCTCAGTTTAAAATAAAAACTTAGTTCCCGGTTAGATTAAATGGCTATTTCGCAGAAAAGCCCCTAGAACTTCAAAACATCATATCTTTCAAACCTTTCGGCCAAATTTGATGAACTTTACCTTTCTGGAAACCTTAGAACGTGTAGGATCTTTTGGCACTGTTTAAATTTAAACTTGATTATTGGAATCTGGACTTATTTACAGAATGGTGTTTAATGCCATTTAATTCATATCTTTGATTTTAAAAATCCTTTTGACTTGAAACCAGTACCCAAAAATTTGGTTTAATGTTCTTTGTTCATTGGGACAGAGAAATAAAATATTTGTGTCGCAGCACGGGGCTTTGACACCGGGGGTGCGTGGGCACCCCCTTTTTAGGTTCGGCAGAGGGCGACGGGGATCGCTCCTGCGGTCACCGACGGGGCCGATGCGTTGCCTGCAAAGACGCTATGAACACATGCACGCACGTTTTACCCAGGTTCGGGCCACCCGGAGGTGTAAAACCGTACGTCCTGCTTGTCTAACCTCGTATTATCGAAAGATTGAGAGTTTACAAGTTGCCGGGGGAGGGTCCCTGGGTGCTCTCTTTTTGGCTAAGTGCTCCTTGCTACTCTGGGCTAGGGTTAGTAGTGAACTGTGACTTAGTCCAACGAAAAAACTGAACCCCCTAGTCCACTATCCAACCATCCAACCCCCAACCCCCTTGACCGCTGGCGGGGGTCCTCCTCTTATAGCCAAGGGGATACCACAGGTGCCACGGTGCATGCATTACAAATGGCGAGCAGGGAGCTTGGGCAGCTCCTCCTCGGTGCGCTGGCAGACATGCAGGAATACTAGCCTTGTAGCTAGGGGTCTAAGGCCTAAAAACTAGCTCTGGGCAGGCACTATTTGCCTGACTAGACGGATAACCCCCCTCTTGTCGGCTCATTAAATGCGCCTTGCGCTACACTCCTCGTCCTGGCGACCCTGCACACTAGGCGTCTGCCGTGCGCCCATGTGGCGCTTCTGCTCTGTTTGCTCGGCCTCGCCTTCGCAGCAAGAACCTGCGCCCGAGAACGCCTCCTCCCGGCAAGTTACCTCCTGGGAAGCGCCCAGGCGAGATTATTCCCCGAATCCTCGCTAGCCCTGCCGGGCCGGTAGCTTGCACGTTGCTCCCCGGGGTGCGATCCTCCCAGGGACCAAGCGATGCGACCCACGCGTCATGCAGCGGTGGCACCCCGGGTGCCACTGGTGGGACAATTTGATTTAATTAGTCGGTTGTGGCCAAGAAAACCTTGTTTTAGGGTTTTAATCTTTTGTTTTGTAACTTACAATTAACCTAGTGTAATAAATCTTTATTGCTAATACTTTTGGACCAGAAGTATAACCTTGTTATTTATCCAAATAAAACCAACCAAATCATGCCACATGTTTTGCATTGCATCATGTCATATTTTGTTTTTCTTGTATGGTATGTTTATGAATGCATTGTTTGCTTATTTATTTTAGTTTACTCGGAGAGCGAACCGTGCGATTGTGATGATTGTTTGAACTCCAACTGCTATCAAGGCAAGTTCACTTTGACCATGATCCTATTATTTTATTATGCACTAGATTTTATTAGTTGCATTGTTAGGATTATTATTGTACCTATGCTAGCTATGATTCTCCTAGTAGTATAGGATACCCTTGCCATGGCCTTACCACCAATTGCCATCGTAGGTAGTCCAATGCTATGCTATGTGATATTATTGTCATTATGGAGTAAAGTTATGATTTTCTAGCGTATGGCAAAACAAGTAACGTAATGAACCATCCTGGGTGGATTGCTTTGAGTATTTGAAATGTATGCGGCGTCAGGTCCATTTCTATGGGTCCATTTCTATGAGTCGTCTTGCCATGTCTATGGGAGCACCTGCGTCACAAATGTGGGATGCCACCCAGGGTAACCAGAGACTGGACTAGTTTCCTATTTAGTAACTTCCAGTACAACCACATGCTAATATGGGCTCTGGCTTGATGGAGCATATGATCCTGGATCTGAGGTGACATCGGTGTGTAGCAGTGTAGGTCGGAACGCGTCCCTCAGGTGGTCTGGTTGATGATGGTCTGAAAATTCCCGCAATCAATGTCGTTGCTACTCTACCCTGAGGGCAACATGGGATTAACACGTCGATTTCTTGTGGGGAATGTGTACAACCTCTCGAGACTGTCAAACTAAGTACTTAGCCGTGTCCCCGGTTACGGACAATTATGAGCGACTAGATTTGGGAGCTATAAGGAAAGTCTCACTCACTCTAATTTCTTAATAAAATGAATGGTTTGAACCTGGGTAGGAGCATTGATGTGTCTACTCAATGCCATTTAGATTAATAGGAGCATGGGTGTGTCTACCCCGTGTCCAATAGTGATAAAACTATTTGTTTAAAAATGATAGGATGAAACATTGATGCTTTTATGTAATTAGCCAAACCCCACCTAGCCAAAATATGCATTTACTTGGTAGGTTCTTTTATAACCTCTGGTGAACTTACCAATACATTCAATGTATTGACCACGTAGTGGCTGCAATTAACAGTGCAGGTGGATTAGACGACGAGTGAGGTTCGTCGTTGTTTAATTGGGTCATGTGCTTACATTCCAACATGCTCTCACCTTGGAGTAGTTGTGGCTCATTTGCTTCTACCTTTCTGCTGCTTGGTTTTGAAAACTCTACCCAAGAGGTCATGCAAGGTTGTAAGTACTCTTAAATTTTGGATGAATGCGATGTAATAAAGTACTTTGACCTTTGTATCTCGATATTTCATCTTGAAACTATGTGTGCTAGTGAGTCGATCCAGGGACTACCACTATAAGCACAAAGATCGAACCCTGTACGGGGGCGGTCGCTTCACTTGCGTAGCACCCGGTGTACTTCGTTAGCACGGTGTTGCGCGACGCCCGCGTGCGGTACCCGGAAGTGCAGAAGCTCTTGCTGGGGATTCTGCTTGCATCCCGCAAGCTGCGCCACTACTTTCAGGCGCACCGCGTCACGGTGGTGTTAGGGTTCTGCCTCGAGCGGACGCTCACCAACCGTGAAGCCACCGGGAGGGTGGTCGAGTGGAGGATGGAGCTGGCGGAGTTTGATCTGCACTTCATGAACACCAAGAGTATCAAGAGTGCCACTCTGGCTGATTTCGTTGCAGAGTGGACCTCGACGGGCATAGAAGAAGAGGAGCCGGAGACCACTGGGTCATGTACTTTGACGGCGCATTCAGCCTGCAAGGGGCTGGCGCCGGAGTCGTCATCTAGTCGCCCACAGGAGACCAGTTGAAGTTCGCTAGCCAACTCCGCTGGATGAAGTCCGCAAGCTAGAACACAAGTTCAAGGGTTTGCGATTTGAGCACATCAAGCGCAAGGATAACTTCGTGGCTGATGAACTGTCCAAGTGGGCAGCAGAGCGCCGGAAGGTCCTGGCGGGAGTGTTCTGGCACAGGCAGACTACGCCTTCAGTCACTCCCAAGCTGGGTGCCGGGGAAGCCCCCCCGACAACTGATGGAAACCCCGCAACAGCGGAGGTCCATGCTGCCGATGTGGCGGCATGCACGAGCAGGGAAACCCCTGCTTGGGCGGTGGACATCGCCCGCTACCTCAAGGGGGAAGCCCACCCGGAAGACGACGTTGCCGCGGAGCGTGTAGCCCGGCAAGCCAAGATGTACGCTCTGGTAGACGGGAATCTCTACCAGAGGCATGCAAATAGAGTAAAACTCCTCTGCGTGCCCCAAGACGAAGGGCGCGCACTCCTAGAAGATATACAGCGAGACACATGCTCGCACCATGTGGCCTCGCGGGCTTTGGCTGGCAAGGCTTTTCGGCACGGCTTCTACGGGCCTACAGCACTAGCCGATGCCGAGCAACTTGTCAA
Organism: Brachypodium distachyon; assembly: GCF_000005505.3. NCBI lineage: Eukaryota > Viridiplantae > Streptophyta > Magnoliopsida > Poales > Poaceae > Brachypodium > Brachypodium distachyon. The sequence continues at coordinate 24,806,569 of NC_016133.3, read as the reverse complement.
GACATGCGAGGCATGCCAATTCCATGCGAAGAAGAGTAATCAACCAGCACAAGCCCTGCAAGTCATTCCATCCTCCTGGCCGTTCACGGTCTGGGGCCTGGACATCGTCGGCAAGCTGCCGAGAGCGGTAGGCGGCTACGAGTATTTGCTCGTGGCCATCGACAAGCCCTCCAAGTGGGTGGAGGTGGAAACAGTGCGAAAGGTGACCGCTCAGGCGACCATCAAGTTCCTCAAGGGCATTGTGTGCCAGTTTCGTGTGCCTAACGGCATCATCATAGATAATGGCACACAATTTACGAGCGCCGTGTTCCAAGCTTACTGCGAGGGCATGGGCACCAAAATCCACTTCGCCTCTGTTGCTCACCCGAGGAGCAAGGGACAGGAGGAGAGAGCCAACGCAGAGGTGCTGCGGGGGCTCAAGACGAGAACCTTTGACAAGCTCAAAGGGCACGAGAAGCACTGGATTGAAGAACTCCAGCCCGTGCCGTGGTCGATCAAGACCACACCTAGCCGGGCAACGGGTGAAACTCCTTTCACCCTTGTCTACGGGGCAGAAGCGGTGCTGCCCCTCGAGCTCAAGCATGGATCCCCTCGGGTACGCACGTACGGCGAGCAGAGCGAGCACGAGTAGAGGGTTGACGATCTTAACTTCATCGAAGAACTTCGATGCCGGGCTGCTGTACGAGCTGCGTGCTATCAGCAGGGGCTTCGCCGTTATCATGACAGGCGAGTCCGTACCCGGGAGCTCGAGGTCGGAGACCTTGTCCTGCGCCGGATACAAGGAACGAAGGCCGGGAACAAGCTGGCTCCGAAATGGGAGGGCCCCTTTCGGGTAGTGCAGGTGACCAGGCCGGGGGTTGTCCGGCTGGAAACCGAAGAAGGCTTGCCGGTGCAAAACAGTTCGAATCTTGAGCACTTGCGCAAGTTCTACCCATGAAGCGGCGGAGCCTGTCTCATGGGTGATGCTGCTGCAGCATGCCTCTCGAACTAGTGTAGCCGGGCAACCCCCGATTGTAATCCTCCAGTTTCTATGAATAAAGATAAGTAATTTTCCCTGAATTTCAAGTTGTCTCGTTATTGCATGTTTTTTCTTCTGTCTCCTGCTCTAGGTGCACAGAAGTCTCTTTCCATCCTTGGCTATTAGCAGGGGGCTACCGGAGCCTCGAAAACAGAAACCCTGTTGCCGGATCACTCTGGCACGAGGTCGTGCCGTTGCCGGGTTCCCCACAATGCGCGCCATGCAGCAGCTGCGTCTTGGGAGTAAGAGAGTCCTCACAACCAAGTTTGGTATCGACCCTTCTGTGCCCGGGGGCTGGGAGGCAGGAGGGTAATCTGTGTTGTGCCTTTTTTTCGTGTGTTTCGAAAAAAATTTGCAGCATCTCGGGCTTGATAATAATCTGACATGTAGGGTAAGGATAGGGATCAGACACACGGTGATACACGTGGAGTACTCACGGGCTGTATCGTCTAGCGGCCGTCATTGGTGCGTGGCGACCGCTTTGAGGCTCTTAACACAGGAGGCTGTCGCTAGGTGTGCCGTGGTAGCTCGGCGCGCATAGCAGCGGGATTCCCCACCGTGCCTATAAAAGGGCTTGGTGGCCACGGAGCAACTCAGAGCAAAGCTAACAACATGGCGAGTGGTGCGGTAGAGAAGCGGTGGTGGTGCATTTCTCCGTGCACAAGCGCCGAGGGTGTTCCCGCCATCGCGTCCCTGCCACATCACTCCACCGAGCATCTCCAAGGCGGGGGTTGCCGCAGAGGCGCGATGTGGGTGCATGCCATCCGTGCCCAGCGCCGATGGGTGCACTGCCATCGTGGCCTTGCCGCATCCCCTCGGCAAGCGGATCCAAGGCGAGGTTTGCCGCAGAGACGTTGTGGGGGTGCATTCCATCAGTGCTCAGCGCCGATGGGTGCACTGCCACAGCGCCCTTGCCGCACCCCTCTAGTAGGCGTTCCAAGTACAAAACGGACACGTTCGGCAAGAGAACAGACTGCTAAGTGCTTTATGCTAGGCGCCTAGTCTTCTAGTCTCAACGCTGCCTCGTTGGTGTGGATCGTGTCTCACATGTGGCTGGAGTTTTAGAAGGACACTTGCAGGGGGAGTGTGCTCCTCGTGGGCGCATGAATGAACTCGTCGGGCTCATCCACGCGAACCCAACACCAGCTCTCGCGCCACTCCTTCTCGATCTTCTTCTCGCTCCGCACGATGAACTCCGACTTCATCTTGTCGCGGGCGCGGAACGAGAACCCTGACGACATCGCTCCCAACAGCTCGACGCGTGGATAGAAGTAATGGCGGAACAACGCCACCGATGGCATCACCCCGAAAAACCCCTCACAGAGGAATTGGAAGACAGCGACAAGGAAGAGGGAAGTGGGGTGGAGCTGCGCAACCTTAAGCTGGTACGCCACCATGAGAGCATGGACGAAGAGGGAGTATGGAGGTATGAACCCAGCGAGGATGAAGCGGCCGAACACCCAGAAGTCGTTGTCCTGGTGGTCGCCGGCAGGGAAGATGAGCGTCTCACCGTACGCGTTGAACGAGCTGGCGACGGCGTGCCGAATCTTGTCGACCCCCTTGCCATTGTAACCAGGCTTGAAGAAGGCCCGGGTGGCCCTCATCTCCCGGTTCTTCTGGTCCTTCTCCGACAAGGGCTTCTTGGGGGCTTTCTCGCCCTTGTCGACCGCAGAGCTCGTGGAACCCTTCCGTCTCTTGGGGGCCTTGGGCGCCATGGAGAATGTGGGTGGCGATGAACAAGATTAGGAGCGCAAGGAGGCTAAGTGATTGCCCCTCAGTGCAGCGGTGGGGTTTTATAGCACCCCAGCGCTGAGCAACGGTTACATCCGCACCCTACGGGTACGCTGGGGAAAACTATGTTTTAAGAGGGGAATGCGAGGCGTGGCCTTAACCACATGCAATTAAGGGGAAGATTAGGGCGGCAATCTTGCCCCCACCGCTCCGCCCGTAACGGCGGAGTCCCTGGAGCGGCACATGGTCGGGAGACCGAAACGACTCGGGACCCACACGTCGGTTAGGGCATAGCCCGGCAACCGACCAAGGATGATTTTGCCTGGGAACAGGCGTTGCCGGCCCATGCCCGGGGGCTACTGTCGCACCAGTGGCACCCGGGGTACCACCGTTGCTCAACGTGTGGGTCGCCTCACTTGCTTCCCGCAAGGACGGCATCCTGGGCAACGCGGTGCGAGCTGCCCGGGAAGGCACCAGCCCGGCATGAGCCTTGAAGGGGGTTGCCGTGGACCAGCACTAGCCAGGCTACGGGGATTACCCCGGAAGACAGCATGAAGACCCCCGTCCGGACGCCCCCCGGGAAGCCTACCTGCCAGGGAGAGTGTTCCTTGGCGCAGGCGTTTACAATAGGGCCGGTGCCCAGCAAGCAGAGTATCGACGCCACGTGGCTGCCCGGAAGGCTCCTTTTGTCCAAGGCTGGTCAGAGCGTGGAGTGTGGCACAAGTTGAGCATTAAATGCTCCGACAGGGAGGAGGTTACTCGTCTAGTCAACCTGCAGTGAGTAGCAAGTAGCCACTTAGCAAAAAGGGAAGAAAGCACCCAGGGACTCCCACGGCAACCTTGTAAACACCTGTTCTTTGGTTAATAAACACACAGAAGTAGGACGTAGGGTTTTACACCTCCGGGTGGGCCGAACCTGGGTAAACCGACTTGTGCATTGCAGCGCCCGTCATTGGCCTTGCCGGCGATCACCGGAGCGATCCCCAACGCCCACTGCCGAACAAAAAAGGGGGTGCCTCGCAGCCTCGGTGTCTAAGCCCCGGGCTACGACATCTGGCGCGCCAGGTAGGGGAGCGTGCGGAGAGCTCGTCGACTGCCGGCGTCATCGTCTACAACTACATCAGCTCCGTCTCCATCGACGACAGAACTCGTAGCTATGCCTCCCAAGCGGGCTGGCGACTCTGGAATCAATCCGCGTGGTGCCCCAGCGGCGCACACACGGTCACACGACGTGCAGCCCATGTTGCAGGATCAGGAGACCCCTGAGGCTGCCCGGGTGCAGCAACAGTCGCAGCTGCCATCGCCACGTCCTCGGCCGTCGGCAGACAACCGGCAGAGGGGGCCTGCGGCTCCCAGCGCCAGATCCAGTCGCGCGAGCGGCCATGATGCCGCACGCGCAGGCGAGCGAGTCCACTCGCGGGCCTAAGACGCGCAGCGGCAGCTGCCGACGGAATCCCGCCCCACTCACCCTAGGGCGCCGGGGAACAGGGCGAAGGGCAGCCGGTCAGAGAATCGGCAGTCTCCCGCCCAAACCCCGGTAGAAGCAATCATCGCCGCACGCGTCATGGTGCGCTACGAGCCACCGCAAGGCACGCCCGCGCATGAAGTGAGGAGGGCGGACCTGGACGCGCTCCGCGCACTCGCCGCATAGCAGCCGCAAGGTGAGGGCGCCCCAGCCGGTTCATTCCGGGGGCAGAACCCGGACGCGGAGATGCACCCCAGCCGGTTCATGCCGGGGGCAGAACCCGGGACGCGGAGATGCGCCCCGCGTGTCAGGGCATGGAGAGCACCCTTCCCCGCAGGGAGGGCAAGGAGGCGAGGAGCCCGAGGGGTCCTCGGATTCGTCACCGACCGTTGCACGGGGTGACGCGCGGGGGATCCGGACCACAAGGGGTCTCCCGGAAACGCGGCGGGAAGCAAGTGCTTGCCGCGGAGCCAGGGGCTCCCCAGAGGCCCACCAAGAAGGCGGCATTGGCGGGAGCATCGGGTAGTAAGTCGGCGGTAGCCGTGCGCTGCCCCATCCGCAGCAACGCCACCCACGACGTGCAGGACTGCCGCACTCTCCAGACCATCAAGGAGAAGCGCGAGCAGCGCCCCGTGGAGCGCCGCGCTGCCGGGGCTTGCTTCAACTGCGGGGACATCGGGCACCTCTCCCGGGACTACACGAACAACCCCCGCGACGGAGCAGGCCGGGTTGCAGCCGACGGCGACAAAGGAGAACCCGCGGGGGGTCGTGGTCAAGCCCGTGGCGGCAAGGACCTGCCTCCCTAGGGACGCGACAAGGCTCACGCCGAGCAGCGCGAGGATGACTGTAGCGACGACGCCGACGAGCCCGGCTTCCAGTAGCCTCGCGACGTCGCCTGCATTCACGGGGGAGCATGCGCTCTTGCGTCTCACACTGCTTTGAAGCGGCTTACGCGTGAGGTCTGTGCCCTCCTCCCCAGCATCGAGGCGCAGTAGCCGTTGAGGTGGTCACATGTGCCGATCACCTTCAACTCGGATGATCACCCGATCTGTCCCTTGGGGTCAGGGGTACTCCCCCTCGTGGTGCCGCCGATCATAAAAAATGTGACGGTGACTAAGGTACTGGTGGACAGCGGGGCAAGTCTCAACCTGCTGTCCACCAAGCTAGTGGAGAAGCTTCAGCTGCCCCTGGAGCAGATGAAGCCCACCAACCCGTTCCGAGGGATCAACCCCAGAGTGGTGCAGCCCATGGGGCGAATCACGCTCCCGGTGACCTTCGGTTCCCGGGAAGCGTTCCGAACTGAGCACGTCATTTTCGATGTAGCCCACACCCCGTTGCAGTACAACGGGATCATTAGTCGGCCAGCGCTGATCAAGTTCATGGCGGCAACCCATTGCGCCTATGGCGTGATGACGATGCCGTCAACATACGGCGTACTCTCCATCAAGTGCGACCTAAAGGACGCTGCTTGGTGCGTGGGAGACTACGACGTTGCCGGGGATGAGGATCCACTTGCGGGTGAGCAACCCGCACAGAAGGAGGTGCGAGCCGCTCCCGGACAAGACAACGGGGGCACCTCCAGCTCCAGCCTGCGCGTTAGCAAGGATGCAAAGCTGAATGAGGAGGGCACCAAGGTCAAGAAGGTGCCCCTGCCTGCCGGCAATGAGGCACGCACCGTCTCCATTGGTGCGAGCCTCGGCGAGGATGATCTTCGAGAAGACCACGCACACCTTTTTGCTAACCAATAGGAATCTCGAGGATGAGATTCATCTTAAGGGGGTTAGATCTGTAACATCCCAATTTTCAAAACCCTTCATATGCATTGCATATCATGAGCATCATGTCACTCTGCATTTAACCACATTTGAAAACCCAAAAATTTGCCCAGAAAACCCTTTTGCAAAAATGCTTTTATCTGAATTTGGGCTTTGATCTGGCTTTTGAGTATTTGCATTTTAACCCATGAGAGTATTGGTTTAAAAAGGGATTTAGTGCACATATGAAGCTATCCCATAAGTTGGCTTTTCAAACTATTTTGAAAAATAATTTATTTTGATACCCTAAGGGCCCCAAAAGCCATTTTATAGGCAAATGTGTTTTTAAATATTTTATTTTGAGGAAATTCTGGTACCAAAAGTTAGATCATATGAAAATATGATTTTACAAATTTTGTTTCATTTTATTTGGAGTGATTTGGAGCTTCGAATCAATTTTGAGGTTCAAAAAACAGAAAATAGATAAAAGAAAAGGAAAAACCGAAGAAAACCGACACACGCGGTTACACGAAAGTAGCAAAGGCTAAACTTTATCTAATCAAAACCCAAGGCTCCATAGGGGGGCTCATGGGGTATAAATAGGAGGGGAACTAGGTGGTTTTCGGCCAGGCCCTTGTGGGAGTCCGAAACGGCCTAGGAATCCTCCTAAAACACAACGAAAACATCTAAAAATTGGCTGGACCCTATTACATGGCCTTAGGCCCAATAAAACAAGGTTATAACCCTCATCTTTGGCCCATAGATACCCATTGGAGGGGGAATCCTCCACTTGGCCGAAATCCCATTGATGAAGAGGATGCGGCCTTCTTCTCATCTCTTTATGGCGGTTTCAATGTTCTGAAATCAACACTTGAGCTACCTCCCACCACCTTGCTGCCACCTCCATGGTTTGCTGTCCAACGCTGATCCTTAAGGTCCAAGCTAGGTCCTTCATTCCTAAAACACATAAAAGAACCCATCTTAGGCAGCAGCATATTCTCATTAATATTAAATGAACTACCGAGGAACGAAAGTACCTGATAATTTAGTTGTCGTGCACGAGCTCTAGTAATTGGTCCATGTATCTCCGGTACTTGAGGTGTAGGTGCTGTAGGGGCTGTGGTTGTATCATTAGTTGGGATGTCCTCATCAAGAACTATCACAACTTTGGACAAGGCAAGTTCACTTTGATCATATCCCATTATTATTGTTGTTTTAAAATACTTATGCATTAGTGTTGTTGGTAGAGATGCATTGATAGGACTATTACTCGTACCTCTATGCTAGCTATAAATCCCAGGTAGTATAGTTTACCCTCGCCATTACGTTGCCACCAACATGCCATCGATTGTAGTTGAATGCTAAGCTATGGTAGCATCGTGGGGGAAATAACTACATTATGATATTGTTATGCCGTTGGCTATATGAAATGTTTTTGTTAGATGTAAGGCAAAACAACTAATTCAATGAACCATCCTGGGTGGGCTGCTTTGAGGATTTTGAGGATTAGCGACGTCAGGTCCATTTCTTTGGGTCCCTCTGAGTCGAGTTCCTGTGGATTTAGGAATGGATCGTCCATGGACGTCTCTCCCGTGGATTCGGGGAGCGCCTACGTTGCAAATGTGGAATGCCACCTGGGGTAACCGAGACTGGACTAGTTTCCTATTTAGTAGCTTCTAGTATAACCACAATGCTATATGGGCTCTGGCAAGACAAGAGTAAGTTGTATGAACCTAAACTCGAGGAATTGTACTGAGGTAGAATGTGTAGGGGGAGCGTGATTCTCTCGTGGTTTAGGGAATTACCTCTGAAAATCTCGTAATCGATGCCGTTGCTACTCTACCCTGAGGACAGCAAGGGATTAACATGTCGGTTTCTTGTGGGGAATGTGTACAAACTCTCGAGCGCATAAAAACTAAGTACTTAGTCGTGTCCCCAGCAACGGACAATTTGAGCAATTAGATGTGGAGCTATAAGGAAAGTCTCACTCATTCCAATTTCTTAAATAAAATGAATGGTTTGAACAGGGTAGGAGCACTTGATGAATCCACTCAATGTGCTGTAAGTTAATAGGAGCATCGGTGTTTCTACCCGGTGTCCATTAGTTAACATTATTATAACATTTCTTTGTAGTAGGGTAATTTATGTTCTGCTTCCACGCAAATAGCCTTGAACCCCACTTTGCCACATTATGCATAAACTTGGTAGGCTCTGATATATCTCCTAGTGAATCTTGCCAATACATTCAATGTATTGACCCTAGTGGCTGCATCGTTTAATGATGCAGGAAGCTCCGACGACAAGTAAGATGTACGTTCTGCTTGTTTGGGTTACGAGCCTACATTCCAACACGCTCTCACCGTGGTGTTGATGTGCCCTTGTATCTTTCGCTTTCCGCTGCTAAACAGTTGTTTTATTTCCAGCTAACCCATGAGGTTATGCGAGTTGTAAGTACCTTTTAAATTCTGGATGAATCGTTGTAATATTGAGACCTTTGCTCTATGATATTACATCTTGAAACTGTGTGTGCTAGTGAGTCGATCCAGGGACTAGCACTAAAGCACAGAGATCGAACCCGTGTAGAGGGCGGTCGCTTCAAATGGTATCAGAGCAATGTGTTGCCTGTAAGAACGTGACCCTAGCTTGGATTAGGATAAGACTAACCATGAGACCAAACCTTAGGATAAATTCTTATCCCTATCTGATCTTTATAAATATTTTACTCCTTATCCCTATTCTTCTAAATCATTGCATTTATATCTTACATATGCATGACATGTTTGTTGATTTATTTTACATATACACCAAATATTATGCTATACCACATAAGCATGTTTATTTTATTATACCGCAGATGCATATTTATTTTATTATACCAACTACCACTATAATCATGTTGTCATGTTATGCACATATCGTCATGCATCCAATTTTGTCTTTGCAATTCCGCTTTTAATTATAATTCTTGTCATTTTATCCACCCTTCTACCTTTATCCTTTTATTCTACTTACACCCGACCTTTTGATCATGTCGCTAATACTTCCCTACCTTTCCTTCTTTCTTTTCTATAGATGGAAAGCCCACCACCACCCTTTGGCAACGTATCACCGTTTACCCGCGTCTACTACCCCTCCACCGACGACGAGCAGTTGTTCAGTGCCCCTTTGGCGGCACTGTGTGCGTTCCTCGACCTGCCAGCTCCCAGGTTCAGAGGCCGAGTCGAGCCCGCCGTGCCAGAAGGATGCCAGCCACGGTGGGAGATTGAGGCGAAGATCCGTGGGCGTGAGATCGCGCCAGCGACTCCGGATATCACCTTCATCGCCCGCTACCCCACCTTCGAGCAGGGCCTTCAGTTCGCCATGCAGTGCGCCTTTGCGCAGGTGTGCTGGGACTATCGGCATGAGTTTCCTGAGGACTCCCCTTTCCGTCTCTTTGGAAGGCGGAATGACACGTGCCAGGCCGTGCTAGCAGCCGACGACCAGGAGGTGTCCGAGGTGGCCGCCCAGTTTGAGAGCATGGAGAAGAACACCGAGAATCTGGAGGCCTGCCTCGGTGAGGAAATGACCAGGGCCGACCTAGCCGAGGAGCAGGCCGGTAATCTACTGGGGGAGAATGCCCAGCTACAGGAGGACAAGATCGTGTTGGAGAACGTTGTCCTCAACATGGGAGGAGTCATAGAGCAGCTGATGTATGAGAGGGACCAAGCCCGTTACTACTGCGAGCAGTTTAAGGCTTTCATCGAAGCCGCCGCCGCCGCAGCCGCACCCGTAGCCGCACCAGCTGCCCCACCGGCGCCAGACCAGGCCCCACCTCCACCACAGGATCAGGAGTCATGCTCCTCTGCGTGCCCCAAGAAGAAGAGCGCACGTTGCTGGAGGATATACATCGAGGCACATGCTCGCACCATGTGGCCTCCAGGACACTAGCTGGGAAAGTGTTCCGGCATGGCTTTTACTGGCCGACAGCACTAGCCGATGCCGAACAATTAGTCAAGACCTGTGAAGCGTGCCAGTTTCACGCCAAGAAGAGCAACCATCCAACGCAAGCCCTGCAAGTCATCCCGTCCTCATGGCCATTTGCGGTCTGGGGTCTGGACATTGTTGGCAAGTTGTCGAGAGCAGTCGGCGGCTACGAGTACTTGCTCGTGGCCATCAACAAGTTCTCGAAGTGGATCGAATTGGAGCCTGTCCGAGCCGTCACGGTGCAGGCAGCCATCAAGTTTTTCAAGGGCATTGTGTGCCGGTTTGGTGTGCCTAATGGCATCATCATCACCGACAACGGCACTCAATTCACTAGTGCGGTGTTCCAAGCTTACTGCGAGGACATGGGCACTAAGATTCACTTTGCCTCTGTTGCTCAGCCGAGGAGCAATGGGCAAGTTGAGTGAGCCAACGCAGAAGTGCTGCGGGGCTCAAGACGAGAACCTTTGACAAGCTGAAGGGCCACGGGAAACACTGGGTTGAAGAACTCCAGCCCGTGTTGTGGTCACTGCGGACCACACCATGTCGGGCGACAGGTCAAACTCAGTTTACCCTCATCTATGGGGCAGAAGCTGTGTTGCCCCTCGAGCTCAAGTATGGGTCACCTCGGGTACGTGCCTATAGCGACAAGAGCCAATACATGTGGAGGATTGATGACCTTATCTTCATCAAGGAGATTCGATGCCGGGCTGCTGTGCGAGCTGCAGGCTACCAGCAGGGACTCCATCGTTATCACGACAGGAGAGTCCGTCCCCAGGGGCTCGAGGTTGGAGACCTCGTCTGCACCGGATACAAGGAACGAAGGCTGGGAACAAGTTGACTCCAATCTAGGAAGGCCCTCTCCAGGTAGTGCAGGTGACCAGACCAGGGGCTGTCCGGCTGGATACCAAAGAAGGCTTGCCGGTGCCCAATAGTTGGAACATTGAGCACCTGCGCAAGTTCTACCTGTGGAACGGTGGTGCCTTAGCCACGGGTGACGCTGCGGCAGCGTGCCTCTTTAAGCTAGTGTAGCCGGGCAAGGCCCGATTATAATCCGCTAGCACAAAGTTGAATAAAATAAGTGTTGCTTCAATAAATATTGTGCTTTGATGCTTAATGAGTGCTTCTGCCTCCTATTCCAGGTGCACAGAATTGTATCCTCATCCATGGCTGTGAGCAAGGGGCTGCCGGAACCCCGAAAACCAAGCTCGTTGTCGGGACGTCCCGGAACGAGGCTTAGCAGTTGCCGGCCCCGTCCGCAACGTGCTACGTGCCAGCAGGGCACCATGGAAATACAAAGATGCCCACATCCAAGTTTGAGGTCGACTCTTCTATGCCCGGGGGCTGGGAGGCAGGAGGTTATCCAGTTTGAACTGTTTTTCGTGAATATCGGAATTTTTTGCTATATACCTTGGGCACTGCAGGAATCTAACATGCGGGATAGAGATAAGCCGAAGGCACACGGTGATGCTCGTGGGGTGGTCATGGGTGTCGTCGTCTTGCGAGTAAGTTGTACATATATGGCAATTGCTTGGAGGCTTGATGCAGGAAACTGGGAACAGGGCCAGTGCCTCCACGCGGCAATTGGTGGCCCCGCGCGTGTGGAGTCAAGGGCAGCGCTTCGGCTATTTAAAAAGACCAGGGCAAGGGCAACACCGGCAACGGGCAAGAAAGCAAGAGATGTCGCAGAGAGGCGATGGTGGTGCATCCCTCTGCGCTTGTCATTGAGGGTGTTCCCACCATCGCGGCCCTGCCACATCTCTTATGGAATGACACCAGAAATGGCGGTGCAGTGGGTGAGGGGCGTCGCGAAGATGCTGTGGTGGTGCATGCCTCTGAGCATGCCACTGCAGGGTGCACTGCCACAGCGTCCTTGCCACGGCTCTCAACAAGGTGCTACAAGACCAAAGAGAACGGAGAGCTAATTACTTTTCTTAGGTCCTTGGCTCTTCCTCTAGTAACGCTGGTTTGCTGAGGTACGCTCAGTCCCTGTGTTGCTAGAGAGTCGGAAAGACGCTTGCAGGGTGAGGACGCCCCCCACACGTGGCTCGCGGGTCCAGCCAGGAGGCGTGCGTGCTGGGGTAGTTAACTCGCAGGCGGACGGGCTGGCCGCTGCTGTTTGGTCCTAGGTTGGCACTGCGGGTCCGTCCCGGGTCCCTAGTCTGGCCAAACATGTAGTTGGCGAGTCCCCGGATACGCAAGGCTAAAGCATGAGAAGGACAGAGCACCTCCCCGGCAAGCTAGTCTTAGACAAAGACGCGAGTAAAAGTAGCATTGGATATATTGAAACTTGAACAAACGAGTTAACAAATAACACTTGCAATGATAAGGGAAATCTAACATAAAAAGTTCTAAGGTGCCATGCGCCACTTGTAGGAAAATGAGAAAACAAACAAGCAGTTATGCAGGATGTGCTCCAGGGGCGGCTGCATCGGTGTCGAGTGCATCCTCGGCATCGAGGGCTTCCCCGGCAACCTCTTCGTCAGTGGCTTCGGCGTCATTGACCTTGCCATGCATCCGGGCCACCATCTCATCCACAACGCCCTACACCGCTTCCCGGTGGGTCTTGGCCTCTTCCTCGTCCGACCAGGTGTTGAAGACCAACGCGAACGGGAAGTCGGGGTGGGCGGAGTGGACCCGGGTGAGAATCTGCCCGGCGACCTGCTCGGCTGCAAGGCCGATTTTCCGGTCCCCAAAGGCCGTAACACAGCTTTGCAGGCCGCTCAGCCGGCCGACAAAGTCTGCGAAGAAGGAAGTGAAGCTGCCCATGTCCGCCCCGTCGAAGGAAGCCACAGGCATGTTGAATCCCTGCAGCGCCTCCACCGCCGAGTCAGCCAGCTTCTTCAGCCTGGCCACCTCTCCTGTCCTGCGGGCTCGCCGCTCGGTGGACGCACCACGGCCCTCCTGGGCCTGCAGCTTATGCTCGCGGCACTCGGACTTCAGCCTGCCGATCTCAGACGCCTTCTTGGTGTTGTCGTCGTCGACTAGCCGGAGTTCCTGCCGCACCATGTCGAGCTCGCCCTGAAGGGACGAGCTGGCATCTTGGGCGGCCTTGAGCTGCCCCGCAAGCTTGCACTCCCGGGAGCGAGCCTGGTTCCTGCAGCTCCTTCTCCCGGCGCGCTGAGGCTTCAGCTGTGTTGCAGCCACCGTCTCCAGGGAGTAGTTGGACAGTAAGTCCGTCTTCTCCCGGAGACGCCCCTAGAACGAGTTCAGAGCCGCTTGGTGCTCCTCCTCGTTCTTGGCGTGTGTGGCCTTCACCAGCTCGAGCTCCCGCTGGTGCTCTTGTTGGAGATCCCACAGCTACTGGAGGACCTGCGCCTCCGGCACCCCTTGCACAGCAGGCGTTGCCTCGGCTTGCCATGCCTGCTGGAGCTCCTCCCGGAGCTTCTGCAGCTCGGTGGGCTGCTCCTCCGACTCCCGTCGCGCTGCACCCCGTTCCGCCACTACGCGGGCGTGGTGTTGCTCCGCGTCGCTGAAGAAATCAACGAACATCCTTTGCTGCTGCTGGATGTTGTCGATCACTTGGTGTCTCTGCTGGAACACGTTGGGGTCGAAAGTGATCCGACCCCATGTCCGCCCGGCGAGCTCCCTTGCTCCCAGGCTGAAGGCGGCTCCGCCGGAGGAGGAGGACCCCGCCGGAACCGTCATTGACCCCGAGGGTCCGTCGGGATTTGATGACGCATCCCCGTCTTGGCCAAGCCCTGCTGCTCCTTGCCCATCCAAAGGGGCGGGCTTGGGGCTCGGGGGCTTCTCCAGATCGTTGCCGCCTGCTCCGACTGGTGGAGGCTGCTTCGTGTCCCCTGCCATAGATGGCGCCCCTTGCGTGGCGTCGCCTGCAGCAGCAATCGCAGCCCCGGTAGGCGCCGTGGCCGATTGCTGAAGGGCTCCGACGGAGGTGATCTTCGCTGGAGCATCGTCGTTGACCTCGCCGGTGAGGTTGATTACACGCACCTCGGTGGGCGCGGGCGGTGCCGGAACATCCCCGGCAACTGAACGAAGAGCACTTGCATCAAATATGGGAGACGACGCGCGTGGGTAAAAGAAATGGTGGAACTCGCACATACCTGCCGCTGGGCCGGTGCCTTGCGAGCTCGAATCAGGGACACTCGGGTCCCCAGCGGCCGCTGCCACCGTCACAACAGCTGTGTCGGCGGCATCTCGGCCGCTGCCTCCCGATGCCAGACAGGCTTCTTGGTCGGGGCTGCCGGCGATGCGCTGGTCTGCCCCCTCTTCCTTGACGAACTGGAAGTCGCAAAAACAAGTTAGTTAGGCACACGAAAAATTTACGAAATCGCAAGGGTTCTGGACAAAGTGGAGCTCACCCGCCGGTTTGAGCTTGAGCACTCTGTCCGCCAGGATGCTCTGCATGGGTGGGACTGGCGGAGCCGCCGGGGTAGTCGGGGCGACTGTTGCAGCCGCGTCGCTGCCGCCAGAGGCCTCAGTCCCCACGTCGCCATGAGGCTCATGTGGATGCGGGCTGGCCTCCTGCCTGCTCGACCGCTTCGCCGCAGACCGCCTCACCAGGGGGACGTCGTCTTCCTCATCGTCCTCCTCCGGCATGACCCCTCCAGCTGCCGGGGGAGCGTCGTCGTTGTCGTCATCGCTGAGGTCTCGTTCGACGCCCAGCGAGTAGTCGTCGGAGTCCGAGCCCTCTGGCCTTGGGGAGGCCTAGCCTAGGCCACCCTTCCCCGAGTCTGCAGCCGGCTCCTTGCCCTTGTGGGGCCTGGGCTGCGGGGGGTGGGGGGGCGGTTGCGCCGAGGGGTCCACCACGTTCCCCCACTCGTCGCAGAGTGGGAGATCCCGGGCTCCCGGGTTTGGGATCCCGGCGTGGAGCGGGTGCGCTCCAAGCGGGGGCAGCCGGTAGGGTTCGTCCTTGCCGGTTGTCGCACCAGTGGCACCCGGGGTACCACCGCTGCGCGACGCGTGGCCCCCTCCCCCGGGTTCCCGGGAAGGTCTCATCCTGGGGAGCGCCAACGAGCTTCCCGGCAAGCTACCAGCCCGAAATGGGCTAGCGGGGCTTCCAGGAATATTCCCGATTAGGCACCTCCCGGGAAGCTGCTTCCCGGGAGGAGGTTCCCGGGCGCGCTGGGCCCGGGTGCTTCCCGGGCCGACTTGCGGGGGCTGGAGGCTCCCGGACGCGTGCCCCCGCCTCGGGTCGTGGGGCCCACTGGACAGCGCCACACAGGCGCGAAACGCGCGGTCCCACCAAGGCAAGGAGTAAGGCGCGCGGCTCAGTAAACGAGCCGACCGACGGGTAGTTACCCGTCGGGTCGAAGGAACAGTGGTTGTCCAATCCTACCCTAGGGTATTAGGCCCCTAGCAGCAGAGGTGGCACCCATGCATGCCACCAACTCACCAGGGAGAGTTGCATGCCTCCCCGTTGGACACTTGTAGCCCATGCACCGTGGCACATGTGGCATCCCCTTGTGTATAAAAGGAGAAACCATGCCAACGGTCTAGAGAGGGAGAGAGGGTTGACGGGTTAGTCAGTTGGTCAGTTAATTGGTTCGGACGAAGCTCGCTCGATAGGTGCCATGCCACTGAGAGAAAGCCCGGGAGCTTGCCTGGCAACCTGTAAACATTTGATCCGTAATCAATATCAGCTCAGACAGGCAAGACGTAGGGTTTTACACCTCCGGGTGGCCCGAACCTGGGTTAAAATCGTGCGTACGTCTGTTCTTGGACTAGCGCGTACCCCTAGCACTTTGCCTCGCCGGCCCAGTAGGGCCTCGTCGGCCGTGCCGGCGATCATCTGGTCTCCACCCCAGACGCCCCTACCGAACCTGAAAGGGGGACGTGGCTGCACGCCCCCGGTGTCGGAGCACCGAGCAATGACATCTGGCGCGCCAGGTAGGGGGCGCGGGAGTGATCGGCGCCGGAGATCGCCGGCAGCGAAAGTTCCCATCGGCATCGGCTTCACTCTTCTTCGTCGACGAGCCTTGTCACCATGCCCTCCAAGCGGGCTGGTGATTCACGCATAGACCCGCGTGAGGCCCCAACGGCGCACACGCGGTCGCACGACGTGCGACCCGAATCGGGAGATAGAGAGAATCCCGAGCCCTCGAGGGTGCAGCAAACGCAGCTGCCTCCACCGCCTCCCCGACCGTCAACCGACAATCGGCCGAGGGGACCGGCTGCCCCCAGCGCTGGGGGCAGTCGAGCGAGCACGCATGGCATCGCCTGGGCCAGCCAACGGGTGGAGACGCGACCCGAGGATGCCCCGCGGCAGCGGCACCCGGAGCACGCCGCGTCCCGGGCGACCCCTGGAGGTTCGCACCCTACACGCCCGGAGGCGTCCGGGGCCAGGGCGGGAAGCGGCCGTTCAGGAAACCGGTTGCCCCCGTGCGAACCCCGGCTGAAGCCGCAGCAGGGCACGCCGGCGCACGAGACGTGGGGCGAGGAGTTGGAGGCGCGTCTCGCCCTGGCCGCCCAACAGCCGCGAGGCGAGGGCGCCCCGGTAGGGTCCGGCCATGGGCCGAACTCAGAGCGCGAAAGCGCGCCGCCCGCCTCACGACAGGGGGAGAACCCTCCCCCTCCTCAGCGAGGCCTAGTAGACGGGAGCCCGGAGGGGTCCTCGAATTCATCGCCCACCGTCCCAAGGGGCGATGCGCGTGGCATCTTGAATGCCCGACAACAGGAGGATCTGCGCCGGCGCAGGCGCGAGGTGGAGCGCCGGCACCCACTGGAGCAAGAAGATGCTCCCTTGGGCCCAGAAGACGGCGGCACTGCGTTCGCGCGCGAGTTGCGGCGGGTGGTGTGGCCCCGTAAGTTCCGAGCGCCTGCACTCGGTACGTACGACGGGACCGCTAACCCCAAAGATTTTCTCCTGACCAATACGCTGGGCATGCATGCCATCGGCACCGACGACAAGGTCTGGGCGAACTGGTTCCCGATGGTCCTGAAGGGATCAGCGCGAACCTGGTTGCTCAACCTGCCCGCCGGATCTGTCGCCACCTGGGCAGACCTGCGCGAGCAGTTCGTGACCGCGTTCCAGGGCGGCTATAAGCGCCCGGGAACCATGGCGGAGCTGCACACCATCGTGCAAAAACCGGGAGAGACGTAGCGGGCCTTCGTCAACCGCTTCTCCAATCTCTCCTATTCTATCCCGGAGGAGGAGGCGGCCGCCATCATAAACACCTTCACCATCAACGTCCGCGATCCCAAGATGCGTCAGAAGCTGAGCACGCATCGGATCCGGACGACGCAGGACTTGTACGCCTTGGCGCACAAGTGCGCCATGGCCGAGGAGGGGCGCCTAGCGCCCGAGCTGGCAGCCCAGGCTGCCGCGAGCCCAAGCGAGCGCTCGCAGAAGAAGGGTTCCCGTAAGCGCAGCGGGAAGCAAGTCCTCGCTGTGGACTCGGGGGCTCCTGCCGCAAGGCCCACGAAGAAGGCCTCGCCGGGGGGAGAATCTGGCGGGAAGCAGGGCGACGCGTCCCGCTGTCCTATCCACAACAACTCCTCCCACGACGCGCAGAGTTGCCGCGTCCTGCAAGGGATCAAGCAGCGGCGGGAGCAGCGCCACGAGGAGCGCTGCGCCGCCGGCGCCTGCTTCAATTGTGGCGACATCGGGCATCTCGAACGACCCCGGAGCGGGTCCGACGCCGGCCGGCGGGGGTGCCGGCAGGGTCGAACCCCAAGGAGGGCGCAGCCAGCCCCTCGCTGTGCGGGAACGCCCTCCTCGCGGGTGCGACAGGGTGCGCGCCGAGGAGCAACACGAGTCCGACCATTCCGGCAGTGACGAGCCGGGCTTCCAGGAGCCTCGTGGCGTCGCCTGTATCCATGGGGGATCTTATGCTCTCCCATCCCACGCCGCGGTGAAGCGCCTCACCCGCGACGTGTGCGCGCTATTGCCGGATGTGGAGCCGCAACAGCCGCTGAGGTGGTCGCACGTGCCGAGCACCTTCAGCGCCGACGACCACCCGATGCGACAATTGGGTTCTGGAGTAATACCCTTCGTCGTCTCGCCGATCATTAGCAATATGACGGTGACCAAGGTCCTGGTGGACAACGGAGCGGGGCTTAACCTCCTGTCCGCCAGGCTGGTGGAAAAGCTCTAGCTGCCGATGGAGTAGCTGAAGCCCACCGAACCGTTCCGGGGGGTGAACCCCGGGATCGTGCGCCCGCTGGGACGCATCACGCTGCCGGTCACCTTCGGGTCCCGGGAAGCATTCAGGACCGAGCACATAGTGTTCGACGTGGCGCATACCCCGTTGCCCTACAACGGGATCCTTGGCCGTCCGGCGTTGATCAAGTTTATGGCGGCTACGCATTGCGCCTACGGCGTGATGAAGATCCCGTCCGTTTACGGAGTCCTCTCCATCGGGTGCGATCTCAAAGACGCTGCTTGGTGCGTGGGCGAGGTCGTCCGGGCCGCTGCTGCAGCTGACGCCGGCGACAAAGTTGTTGTCGAGGACGACGCCCTGCCGGGTGACGCCCCCGCAACGAAGAAGGCCCGCGCCACCCCGCAAGGGCTAGCCGGAGGAGGGGCGGGGGCTCCGGGAGGAGGCCGCACAAGTGAAGAAGCTGCCCCTCCAAGCCGGCGACAAGGAGCGCACCGTTACCATCGGTGCGAACCTGACCGCCGAATAGGAAAGCGCCCTCGTCACCTTCCTCCGGGAAAATGCCGACGTGTTCGCCTGGGAACCGTCGGACCTTCCCGGAGTCCCCAGGGAGGTGATTGAGCATCGGCTCGCGGTGCGCCCGGACGTGCACCCCGTCAAGCAGAAGATCCGGCGGCAGGCACAAGAGCGGAAAGATTTCATCAAGCAAGAGGTGGGCAAGCTCAGGGCTGCCGGGGCGATCAGGGAAGTTTTGTACCCCACTTGGCTGGCTAACCCTGTAGTGGTGCCCAAAGCGGGGAATAAGCTTTGCATGTGCGTGAATTTTACCGATCTTAATCGTGCATGCCCCAAGGATCTCTTCCCTGTACCCCGTATCGACCAGATAGTTGATTCTACCGCTGGTTGTGACCTGTTGAGTTTTTTGGATGCTTTCTCCGGCTACCATCAAATCAAGATGGCGGTCGAGGATGAGGAAAAGACAGCGTTTATCACCCCGGTTGGCTGCTACTGCTATACATGCATGCCTTTCGGGTTGAAGAACGCGGGCTCCACATTCCAGCGCGCCCTGCGAGAATGTTTGGGGCCCCAGCTAGGCCGCAACGCGGAGGCCTACATGGATGATATCGTCATCAAATCGAAGCGTAGGGACTCCCTGATTGATGACCTGCGGGAGACATTTGACAACCTCCGCAAGATCAAGCTCAGGCTGAACCCGGATAAGTGCACCTTCGGTGTCAACTCCGGGCAGCTTCTGGGTTTCTTGGTTTCACACCGGGGGATACAGGCCAACCCGACCAAAATAGAAGCCATCGAGAAGATGGAGTCCCCTCGCAAGGTGAAAGATGTCCAGCGCCTCAACGGCTGCGTTGCCGCGCGTGGACGTTCATCTCCAGGCTGGGCGAGCGTGCCCTGCCTTTCTTCCGGGTAATGAAGAAGAAGGGTCCAGTCGACTGGACTATCGAGGCCGAGGCGGCGCTCCAGGAACTCAAGCGATACCTGAGGTCACCGCCCATCTTCGTCGCCCCCAAGTTGGGCGAGCCGCTGCTACTCTACCTAGCGGCGACTGACCAGGTGGTAAGCTCGGTGCTGGTTGCCGAGAGGGAGGAAGACGTCCCGGGGATTGGGGCTGCGGGGCAGGGGGCTGAGCAGCCTCCGGCAACCACCTCAAGCCCAGGGACCACCCTAGAGCCGGCAACCTCGGCGCCGCGGAAGCGGTTGGTGCAGCGACCGGTGTACTTCGTCAGTATGGTGTTGCGCGACGCGCGGACAAGATACCCGCAAGTACAGAAGCTCCTTCTGGGGATTCTCCTTGCATCCCGCAAGTTGCGCCACTACTTCCAGGCACACCGCGTCACGGTGGTGTCCGGGTTCTGCCTCGGGAAGACCCTCACCAATCGTGAAGCCACCGGGAGAGTGGCCGAATGGAGGATGGAGCTGTCGGAGTTCGACCTCCACTTCGCCAACTCCAAAAGCATCAAGAGCACGGCCCTGGCGGACTTCGTCGCGGAGTGGACGTCCACGGGCGTAGAAGAAAGTGAGTCAGAGACCAGCCTTCCCGACAAGCTAGACGAGGGCCACTGGGTCCTCTACTTTGACGGTGCGTTCAGTCTCCAGGGAGCAGGAGCCGGGGTCGTCATCGAGTCACCCACAGGGGACCAGCTGCGGTTCGCCATCCAACTCGACTTCGCTAACTCCACCAACAACACGGCGGAGTACGAAGGCCTGCTTGTCGGGCTGCGGGCTGCGGTCGCCCTCGACATTAAGCGCCTGGTTGTTCGCGGTGATTCCCAGCTTGTGATCAACCAGGTGAACAAGGACTACGATTGCCCTCAAATGGCGCCGTACGTGGAAGAGGTCCGCAAGCTGGAAGGGAAGTTCAAGGGTTTGCGCTTCGAACACGTCAAGCGGAAGGACAACTTCGCTGCTGATGAGCTGGCCAAGATGGCAGCAGAGCGCCGGAAGCCTCCGGCGGGGGTGTTCTGTCAGAAGCAACTGGCTCCTTCAGTCACCCCCCAGACGGCTGCCGGGGACGCCCCTCCGGCAACCGAGGGAACCCCTGCAGCAGCAGGGGTCCATGCCGCTGATATGGCGGCATGCATGGGCAGAGAAATTCCTCCCTGGGCGGAAGAGATCGCCCGCTATTTGAAATGGGAGGCTCTCACGGAGGATGACGTCGCCGCGGAGCGCGTAGCGCAGCGAGCCAAGATGTACACCGTGATAGACGGCAGCGTCTACCGCAGGCGTGCGAATGGTGTAAAACTCCTCTGCGTGCCGCAGGAGGAAGGGTGTGCACTGTTGGAGGACATACATTGAGGCACATGTTCACACCATGTGGCCTCCCGGGCTTTAGCCGGCAAGGCTTTCTGGCATGATTTTTATTGGCCCACGGCCCTGGCCGACACAGAGCGGCTGGTGAGGACGTGCGAAGCGTGCCAGTTCCACTCGAAGAAGAGCAACCAACCAGCCCAGACCCTGCATGCCATCCCGTCCTCATGGCCGTTCGCGGTCTGGGGACTAGACATCGTCGGCAAGCTACCAAGGGCGGTTGGCGGTTACGAATACTTGTTTGTGGCCATCGACAAGTTCTCCAAATGGGTGGAGGTGGAACCAGTGCGCAAGGTGACCGCCCAGGCGGCCATCAAGTTCCTTAAGGGCATTGTGTGCCGGTTCGGGCTTCCCAACAGCATCATCACCGATAACGGCACGCAATTCACGAGCGCAACGTTTCGCGCCTACTGCGAAGACATGGGCACTAAGTTGTGCTTCGCGTCCGTCACTCACCTGAGGAGCAACGGACAGGCGGAGCGAGCCAACGCAGAGGTTCTGCAGGGGCTCAAGACGAGAACCTTTGACAAGCTCAAAGGCCACTGGAAGCTCCAAAATGGGAGGGCCCCTTCCGGGTAGTGCAGGTGACCAGGCCGGGGGCTGTCCGCCTGGAAACCGAAGACGGCTTGCCGGTGCCCAATAGCTAGAATATTGAACACTTGCGCAAGTTCTACCCGTGAAGCGGCGGAGCCCGACCCTCAGGTGATGCCTCCGATGCATACCTCTCGAACTAGTGTAACCGGGCAGCCCCCGTGTGTAAACCACTAGTTAACTGTGAATAAAGATAGGTGTTTCACCCCGCGAGGCGGCCTCAGGAATAAAGGACAAAAATTGAGCAAACTAACAAGCTTGATTGACTAGGTGTCGAGTGGTTACATGGACTAACCAAAAGGTCATTGTCCAAACGGCGCTAAGCGCCATACTTGCAGGTAAAGCAAACAAGAAAGAGGTACAGGGGAAGCAACGAGTATAGCCAGGGGCCGCGGCAGCTAGCTGTCGTCGTCTTCGGTCGGGGGGTCGACGGGGGGTTCAGGCTCCGGCTTCATCTGCATCCGCTCGACGACCTCGTCGACGAACTCGCGCACTGCCTGGGTGTGCGTGTGCTCGTCCTTGCTGTCGGACCAAGCGTCCAGCAGGGACTCGAAGGGGAATTCTGGGTCCCGGAGATGAATCCGCGGGAGGATTGTCCCGGCAACCTCCCGGGCGCAGTTGGCGACTTCGTTGGCGCCGTACTTGGCGATCCAGAGGTCGAGTGCCCCGAGCTTCCCCAACAAGTTGGAGAAGAAGGGGATCAGCGTCGTGACGTCCGTGCCGTCCACCTCCGCCGCCTGCAGCTCGAACTTGGGCAGCAAGTCGCGCAGCGACCCGGCGATCTTCGCCAGCTTCTCCGTCTTGAGCTGCCGCTGCCCGATCAGCGTGCTGTGATGGAGTCGGGCGTCTTGCGCGGCCTTCTTGGCCTTGCTGACGCGGCCCTCCAGCTTCGCAAGCTCTAAGGCCTGGGCCGCGGTTGTCTCGCCGGCCTTGGCGAGCTCTTCCCGGACAGCGGCCAACTCGTCCTCAAGCCCGGCCGCTTTGCCTTTAACCGAGTTGAGCTCGCCCTCGTGCTGAGTCGCCGCTCTCGCCGCGCCCTCGGCGGCCTTGACCTACACCTCCAGCCGGACGCGGAGGCCTTCGATCTCGCCACGGTAGTTGGCGATCAGCTCGCTCTTCTCGTCCAGCCGCGCCTGGGCCGTCGCGAGCACCTCGGCCTCCCCGTTGGACACTTGTAGCCCATGCACCGTGGCACATGTGGCATCCCCTTGTGTATAAAAGGAGGAACCATGCCAACGGTCTAGAGAGGGAGAGAGGGTTGACGGGTTAGTCAGTTGGTCAGTTAATTGGTTCGGACGAAGCTCGCTCGATAGATGCTTAGTGGCTCCAGTAGGCAGCTAGCAAAGAGCGGTGAGGAGTGCCTAGCCACTGAGAGAAAGCCCGGAAGCTTGCCTGGCAACCTGTAAACATTTGATCCGTAATCAATATCAGCTCAGACAGGCAGGACGTAGGGTTTTACACCTCCGGGTGGCCCGAACCTGGGTAAAAATCGTGCGTACGTCTGTTCTTGGACTAGCGCGTACCCCTAGCACTTTGCCTCGCCGGCCCAGTAGGGCCTCGTCGGCCATGCCGGCGATCATCTGGTCTCCACCCCAGACGCCCCTACCGAATCTGAAAGGGGGGCGTGCAGCGGAGCACCGAGCGACGACACCGGTGATGCCCTTCACCCAGAACTGCACTTCCTCCGGGAGGAAGTCTATGCGCTGCGGCCTGGTCCGGTGGCCGGACCCGGAGTACGTCCACGCCGGATGTGAGCGCCGCTACAGGGGAGCCACGCGCCTCCCGATGAAGGGGCGTGCCACATCCTTGTCCATGAGCCAAGCCTCGGGGAGCGCCATGATCTTGGCACAGATCGGGGCCAGCTCCTCATCCTTTTGATCGCGGAGCGGCCAGTCGTCAGAGAGCCCTTCGGGGGCCCGAGGGGCTCCTCGTGGAACTTGTGAAGCTCGTCGGTACGCACCCAGCACCAGTCGCGGCGCCATTCGTGCTCGATCTTCTTCTTCCCCAGCTCGATGAACTCCGACTTGATCCTGTCACGGAATCGGAACACCCCTCCTGAGGACAGGGGAGCCTTCTTCTCCACCCTCGGATAGCAGTAGTGGCGAAACAGAGCCACCGACGGCATCACCCCCATGAATGCTTCACAAAGGTGTTGGAAGACAGCCAATGTGAAGAACAACGTGCGGTGAAGTTGCGCCATGATGAGCCCGTAGGTCTGCATGATGGCTGAAAGGAAGTACGAATGCGGCGGCACGAACCAGGCTAGGATCAACCTCCCGAAGATCCGGAAGTACTGCGGGTCGCGCTCCGCGCCGACGGCAAGAATCCGAGTCGGCCCGTGCTCACTGTGCTTGGTGGCGAGCACAGCTCCTTCTTGCCGACCTTCTCGTGCTTTTCCCCTTTGCTAGTGCTCCCCTTGGGACGGCTCTGGCCCTTGGAAGACATCAGTGGGGGTGGGGAGGTGATTTGGTTGGAGTTGGGGCGCGAGGAGCTTGGGAGGAGGCAATGGCAGGAGCAAGAGGCAGTTGGGGGCGCCCGCCGCCAGCCTTGGGTATTTTTATTGGGGCTGGCGGGCTGCAACGCACACCCCCACGATCGGCAGTAAAGTGCCCTCGAGAATCGGAGATTAAGAGGGGGGTGCACGACGTGGCCTTAACTCTCTGGTGATTAAGGGGAATAAGGCACGAAATCGTGCGCGCGACCGTTTCGCTCGAAGGAGTGGAACCATAAATGCGGCCCGCGAGGCCGGGTGCCAGGGGGACTCCCCTTGGGACCCACGCGTCGGATAGGGCATAGCCCAGCAACCGACCAAGAATAGCACTTGCTGGGAGCTTCAAGGCTGCCGCCCCACGCCCGGTGATAGCCTAATTATCGATTTGGTAGGAGGTGACGTTGACGATCCGACTACAACCTAGGAGGCAGCGCCTTAGCGATCGATACACCAACTCCAGAAGGTTATTGATCCCGCGGGGGCACGATCAACCTGACCACGAAGGTCTTTGTTCCTGCAAGCAATCGAAGAACAAGCAAGAACAAGATGAAAAGCAATCTGAAATTGCGAATAGGAGATATGAAGGTTCACAAATCTGAATACTCAATATAGTTGGAGTCTTGATGACGGTAAAACAGGTGGTCTAACCGACACACACTATTATCGAAAGTAGCAAAGGCTAAACTTTATCTAATCAAAACACAAGGCTCCTTAGGTGGGCTCATGGGGTATATAAAGGAGGAGGGAGAGATATTTTCGTCCACCTTGAGTAAGGAGGAGGAAATCCAACTCTATCTCTAACTTTACTAACAAAGTACAACTCTTTAGGAAACAGAAAAACAGATCCGTCAGCTTGTTTTGTCCGCCACGGTCAGCACGAGTCGAATCTCTTGATGGGGCCAGATCTGTTGGAAAGGTCTTGTAATTACCTTTCCAACGACTACTTGTTTTCTTGATTTGGACTCCGGATGCGGCCTGGGTGATTAAAACAAATTTGGGTCTCCTGACAGCTCGGACCCGAATCGGATTCAATTTTAATTCGTGATATCTTTCTCTAGCAAGCTCCGAATCATGTGCCATTTGATTTGTTGGAAAGTAGAATTGATAGGATTCACTTTGAATCTCTCTTTGCAGGCTATCACACTTCATCTTCACTTTGGATTTGTAAAGTTCAATAAGATGCCTACATAATAAGATTACACAAGATAGTAGCTCCATCTCTTTGCAAGTAACATATTGAAAACATTTTGTAATTGAATTCACCTGATTATAATTGTTATTAGATACACCAACAATTAGGGTTTTAATGGTCGTATCCATGGTTAGCATGTCCATATCATCCTCCTTTTCTTCAAAGGAAAGCCGTCCTCGGCGTCGTTTATGCTGAAAATATGCTAACAAAAGAGACAAGATATGTGCATGGTATATGTATATATCGTTATTTTTAACTCCACTCGCATGTTGCACAACTAATGTTTTATAACACAATCTCATGAGATAATTAGTCAAACAATCATCATGAATATCATTCCAGCAAGAAGATTGACAATATGTTTTGCATATATAAGTGAAACAATATCTTGTATTTGGTTTGCACCACTCACCATTATACCATCCCAACACTGGAGAATAATAATTAATGGTACCCAAATTAGTTACTACAAGATGCTGAAATTTAGAGCATGTCAAAGCACTAATATTCAAACAATCGTGTAAAGAACTACTTGGCAAATACTCAACACCAATATTGGAGCTCCTATCAAAATGATTAGGCATATGCAAAAATTTATTTTCTCTCAAGAAAAGAATATTATCACAAGTAATGCAAATTTCATCCACAAAAAAGTTATTGTTCACATCATGTTCTCCAATTAAATGAATAGCGTATCCATGAGCATTAGCAAAAGATTTGGAAATTGTTATTTCAGAAAATTTATCCATTGCATGTGACAAATACATAGGTGTATCAAGTGTAATATAACACAAAGAATTATAGTTGTTATTAGATATACCAACAATTAGGGTTCTAATGGTCGTATCCATGGTTAGCATGTCCATATCACCCGTGGGTTACTGTCGTACCAGTGGCCCACGGGGTCCCACTGATACGGGACGCGTGGGTCGCCAGTGACGAGGCCCCGTCAGGAAGGCCTCCGGGAAGCAATGAGTCCGGGAAGCCTGCCTCAACGAGACGACTCTTGGTAAAGGTGAATATAAGGGCCCGTATATAAGAAGCCTTGGGAACCCCGGTCCCGGGAAGCTGAAGAAACGACTCCCAGCAGCTAGCCGGGTGAGCTAGCCGGGAAGGGGCACCCTAGCAACCCACGCACGTGCATGCAGGCAGGGCCCACGAAACAGTGAAGACAAGACAAGACAGCAGGCGCAGTGCATTTAATGCACCGATAGGAGTCCTATCAGCAGGCCTTGACTTGCTTAGCAAGGCTAGGGAGACTACCCTACAAACCAATTTTCCTACTGTATATGGTGGACCGGGCGCTGCATGGCGTCGAACATGGATGAGCAGAAATGTACTTCATGTGGGTGTGACACGCGTCTAGAAAACATGTCACACTGCACGCACCGGCACCTGTGGTATCCCCTTGTCTATAAAAGGAGGACCGATGGCACCGGTCAAAGGGTTCCGACCAGCCTTAGTTTGAGCCCTAGTTAGAGCCATCGCCAAGTAGTTTCCTGGGAGCTCCCCGGGACACCTTGTAAGCAACATATACAATCTTGAATACAACAACAGGCAGGACATAGGGTGTTACACCTCTGGGTGGCCCGAACCTGGGTAAATCCACGTGTCCACACTTCGTGTCTATCGTCACGCTGGCGATCGCCAGAGCAATCACATCGCCCTCCACCGAACCAAAAAGGGGGGTGCTCGGCATCCCCGGTGCAAGAGACCCGTGTTCCGACACCTGGTCTGGCTAAACACGCAGTTGGCAAGTCCCCGGGTACGCAAGGTTAAAACACGAGAAGGACAGAGCCCCTCCTCGGCAAGCTAGTTATAGGTAGAAAACAAGTAAATTGACATTGGATGGAATGAAATTCAAACAAACAAGTTCGCAATAAACATTCAAAGGACAAAGGCTAACACAAAGTAAGGCGCTTTGCGCCGCTTGCAGGGAAGTAAATGCAAAAGAAGAACAGGCAGATAACTATGTAGGAGGTGCTTCCGGGGCAGCGGCGTCGGCGTCAGGTGCCTCCTCGACGCCGGGGCCTCCTCCGGTGGCTTCTTCATTAGCGGCTTCAGCATCATTAGCCTTGCTCTTCATCCGCGCCACCACGCCTTGTACCACTTCCCGATGGGTCTTGGCCTCTTCTTCGTCTGACCAAGCGTCGAAGAAAGATTCAAATGGGAAGTCGGGATGGGTGGAGTAGACCCGGGTAAGAATCTGCCTGGCGACTTGCTCGGCTGCGAGGCTGACCTGCCGATCCCCGAAGCTGCCAATGTTCTCCCTGTCGAAGGAAGTTACGGAGTTACGGGGATATCGAACCCCTGCAGCGCCTCCACAGCCGAGTCCACCAGCTTCTTCTGCCTGGCTGCCTCCCCCGACCTACGGGCCTGGAGCTCAGTGCATGCACCGCGAGCTTCCTGGGCCTGCAGCTTGTGCTTGCGGCACTTGGTCTTCAGCTTGCCGATCTCGGACGCCTTCTTGGTATTGTCCTCGTCGATGAGCCGGAGCTCCTGCCGGGTCATGTCAAGCTCGCCCTGAAGGGACGAGCTGGCATCTTGGGCAGCCTTGAGCTGCCCCGCAAGCTCGCGCTCCCGGGAGCAAGCCTGGTCTTGTAGCTCTTTCTCCCGACGTGCTGAAGCTTCGCCCGCCGTCGCAGCCACCGTCACCAGCTCTCCGACCTCGCGCCAGTGGCGTTGGTTCTCCAGGGAGTAGTGGGACAGCAGGTCCGTATTCTCCCGGAGACGCCCCTAGAATGTGTCCAGAGCCGCCTGGTGCTCCTCTTCGCTCTTGGCGTGCGTGGCCTTCCCTAGCTCGAGCTCCCACTGGTGCTCCTCCTGCAGGCCCCACCGTTGCTGGAGGACCTAGGCCTCTGGAACTCCTTGCACGGCCTGCGCCGCACTAGCTTGTTGCGCTTGCTGGAGCTCCCCCCGGAGCCACTGCAGCTCTGCGCGCTCCTCCTCCGCCTCCCGTCGTGCAACTCCCAGGTCCGCCACCACGGGCTTGGTGTTGCTGAGCGTCTTTGAAGAAATCGACGAACATCCGCTGTTGCTGTTGGATGTTGTCGATTACCTGGTGCCCATGTTGGAACACGTTGTGGTCGCAGGTGATCCGAGCCCATGCCCGCACGGCGAGCTCCCCTGCTCCCGGGCTGAAGGCGGCTTCGGCGGAGGAGGAGGACCCCGTCGCAACAGTCTGCGACCCCGAGGCAGCGTCATGATTCGGAGACGCATCCCCAGCATGGCCGAGTCCCGCTGCCCCCTGCCCGCCCAAGGGGGCAGGCTGGGGGCTCTAGGGCTTCTCGAGGTCGCCCGTCCCGGTGTACATCGATGCTGGAGGTGAGCACCGCTGCAGGGGAGCGACGCGCCTCCCGATGAAGTGGCACCCCATGTCCGTGTCCGTGAGCCCAACCTCACGGAGCGCCTTGATGTTGTCACAGATCGGGGCCTGCTTCTCGTCCTTCTGGTCGTGGAGTGTCCAGTCATCGGAGCCCATCGGGGGTCCGAGGGGTTCCTCGTGGAATTCCTGGAGCTCGTCGGTGCGCACCCAGCACCAGTCGCGGCGCCACTCGTGCTCGATCTTCTTCTTCCCCAGCTGGATGAACTCACACTTGAGCCTGTCGCGGAACCGGAACACCACACCAGAGGACAGGAGAGTCTTCGCCTCCGTCCTCGGGTAGTAGTAGTGGCAAAACAGAGCCACCAATGGCATCACCCCGACGAACACTTCACAGAGGTGTTAGAAGACAGCCAATGTGAAGAATGACGTGGGGTGAATTTGAACTATGATGAGCCTGTACGACTCCATGATGGCAGAAAGGAAGAAAGAGTGCGTTGGCACGAACCCAGCTAGGATGAACCTCCCGAAAATCTGGAAGTACCGCGGGTCGCGCTCTCCGCCGACGGGGAGATCATTGTGCTTGGTTGCGAGCGCGAAGACCAGCTTCTCCACCCCCTCGCCGTTGTACCCGGGGGAGAAGAAGGCGAACTTGGCCCGCATTTCTTCATCCTTCTGTGCTCGCTCCGATAGCTCCTTCTTGCTGGCCTTCTCGTGCTTCTCTCCTTTGCTGGTGCTCCCCTTGGGTCGGTTCTGGCCCTTGGAAGACATCGGCGGGAGTGGGGAGTGGTTTGGCTGGAGTTGGGGCACGGAGAGCTTGGGAGGCAATGGCAGAGGCAGGAAACAGTGGGGGGTGCCCACCGCCAGCCGTTGGTATTTATCGGGGCTGGCAGGCTGCAACGGACACCCCCACGATCAGCAATAAAGTGCCCTAAAGAATTGGGAATTAAGATGGGGGTGCGCGACGTGGCCTTAACTCTCTGGTGATTATGGGGGATAAGGCAGGGGATCGTGCACCCGACAGTTTCGCTCGGGAGAGGGGAACTAGAAGTGCGGCCCACAAGGCCGGGTACCGGGATAGTCCCCTGGGACCCACGCGTTGGATAGGGCGTAGCCCGGTAACCGACCAAGGATAGCACTAACCAGTGGCCCACGGGGTCCCACTTATACGGGACGCATGGGTCGAAAGTGACGAAGCCCCATCAGGTTGGCCTCCCGGGAAGGATAAGCCCGAGGAGCTCGCCCCAAAAAGACGGTTATTGGCGAAGGCAAACCTAAGAATTGGAACAGGAGAAGTGCCCGCTTCGGTGGGTACCCGGGAACTCTGGTCCCGGGAAGAGGAAGGCACGCTGCCCCTGCAATGGGCCTGGTGCGCTTGCCGGGAAGGGGCTCCCAGCAACCCGCGCTCAAGCATGCGGGTTGGACCTGCAGAACAGTGAAGACAGGACGAGATAGCGGACGCAATGCATTTAATGCACCGACAGGAATCTCATCGGCAGGGCTAGGCTTGCTCAGCAAGGCTAGAGCGGCTACCCTATAAATCCATTTTATTTACCGTGTACAGTGGCCTAGGCGCTGCATGGCGCCCAGCGTGGATCAACACTAGAGTAAGTTTTGTGGCAATGACACGCATATAGCTAACGTGTCACGCTGCATGCATCGGCACCTGTGGTATCCCCTTG
This sequence comes from Brachypodium distachyon, assembly GCF_000005505.3. Lineage (NCBI taxonomy): Eukaryota > Viridiplantae > Streptophyta > Magnoliopsida > Poales > Poaceae > Brachypodium > Brachypodium distachyon. Next base: position 24,776,477 of record NC_016133.3, on the reverse strand, counting down.
TCTATAAAAGGAGGACCGATGCCACCAGTCAAAGGGTTGGAACCCTAGTCAGTAACAAGTAGCCTACCCGGGAACCCCCCGGGAAATCTGTAAGAACACAAAAATTCATGAATACAACTAAAGGCAGGACGTAGGGTGTTACACCTCCGGGTGGCCCGAACCTGAGTAAATCCGATTGTCTACACTTCGTGTCTTTCGTCCCGCCGGCGATCGCTAGAGCCCTCGCCTCACCCCTCACCGAACAACAAGGGGGTGTCCAACAGCCCCGGTGCCGGAGACCCGTGCTCCGACATGCAGCGAGCTGCAGACCCGTGAGAAGGACGAGATGGCCAGGCTGAAGAAGCTAGCCGACTTGACAGTAGAGGTGCTGCTAGCGTTCAACATCCCGGCGACATCATTCTGAAGGGGCGCGTAGAGATAAACAAAACTTTTCCTACGCGAACTCCCAAGATCTAGCCGAGGTAGAAGGCCATGAGGATTACCACTAGACGCGCAGTTGCGGATTATCGATGCAGCGCCTTGATGCAGTGCAGTCCCTCGATCCGATCCAGCCGATCCAATCCCGCGATCGTCGAAGTGCTGAACGTACAGCACCTCTGCCGGTATCCACACGTGCGAGGAGGAGCTCCGGCGACGGACTGCTAGGTCCGGTGCGACGGTTGGACTGAATGGGGCTAGGGTTCTCAACGCATGAGAGTGGCGAACCGTGCCCCTTGGGCATCCCACGCCCCTGCTTATATACCGAGTGGAAGTGGGCTCCAGCACTTGTGGCCCATCCACTCTGCGAGTCCAACTCGCATTGTCAGTTCATTTCCGGTTCGGGTCCAACCCGACCAAATACTTGCTCCCACTCTTAAGTGTGTGACCCCGCAGGCTCATGGCGACTTGGACACGATTGGAGTCCGACTCTCAATCGATCAATCGGTAGCGGCTCCTAGCAGAACGTGCCGACTCCCAAGTACCATCGAGTCATGACGACGTACCTTCCAATGTGACATACGTCTTAGTCCCTTTTGTCTCACGATATACCTTGTCGAACTATAGGCGATTAATCGTCATCCCTTTAATAGTTCAACTCTCTTCTCGATCCGTGATATACGATTCATTCGACAAACTCTTAGTCGATCGACCCGGTTAACAGTTAACCGAGTCACGCATGGCCATGCTTCCTGAATCATATCACTCGAGAGGGCCCAGAGAATATCTCTCCAGTCGGAGGGGCAAAATCCCATCTTGGTTATCCACATCACACAGCTTGATTCTCAGTCAACCCGAACTCTGCCTTTATAACTGCCCTGTTACGGAACAATGTTTGACAGAACCTAAGTTGGTGATCCACAACTCGGATTGTGCGATAACCTCAGGTCTAAGGATTACATTGATTGAGACATGCAAATGACGACCTACTCGTTGCATCTCAATATGGGTCAGTCCGACTCGCTAAACTCTTTAGCCGAGTCCGTGTAAGCTGGAACGACATCACCATGCCCATGACAAGTGGAACCGAGTCATCAGCCAACTTTCACATTAGTCTAGGTTATGTGTCCAGCACAACCTCAATGACTAAGGACAATTTAGTATGAACAACATGAATACATAGTTCCACAATCAAATCACATATTCAATGATACATATCGGATGTTCAAACAAGGACAACTTAATAATCTTTATGAATATATTGGGAATTACATCATACGTGATTGCCTCTAGGGCATATTCCCAACACATTCGACGCGGCGAACTTCAGCAGCTTCACCTCGTTCTTCGTGGACTTCGTCGGCCGGCTGCACGGCCTTGAGAACTGCGTCCAGGCTTTTGGTGACCGGCAAGTGGGCATCGCCACCCAACAAGTTGCCGGGCCGATTCTCCCCCGAGTCTACCTCGCTCACCTCGACTTCCCCTTGTCTGTCTTTGATGCCTGGTCAGACGAAGAAGAAGCACAGACCCATAGGGAGGCGGTCAAGGGCGTTGTTGACGAGATGGTGGCGCGGATGCAGGGCAAGACGGGCCCGAGTGACGAGCCAACTGCCGAGGACGAGGATGCTGGAGATGAAGTCACCAGAGACGCCACAGCTCCCGATGCTCCCCCGCTTAGTTATCTTGGTTTTCTGTTTGCTTTACTTTCATGCAAGTGGCGCACGACGCCTTTAGATTCATTTTGTAATAGCTGGAGTTAGTCCGTGAAATCGTTGCCACACTTTCATTTGTTTGCTTAATCAAGTTCATTCATTTCTTGCTTATAACTGGCTTGTCGGCTTTTACTTTGTTTTTTGTGTGTCGTGACTTGGGTTCCCAGCGACTTGCTAACTACGCGCTCCGTCAGACCAAGAAGGACTCGGGACTGACCCGCAGTGCCAACCTTGGGCCAAGTAGCAGCGACCAGCCACTCCATCTGCGGGTTAACTACTCCCAAGCATGCGATTCCGGGACGGACCCGCGAACCCGCATGGGGAGCGTACTCCCCCCGCAAGCGTCCTTCCTACACTGCAGCTACACAAAGAAACGAGCCCACCCCGCAGACCAGTGCCAAAAAGAGGAAGCTTAACAACGCTAGGCGAGGTACTTAGCTCTCTGTTTCCTGGTTGAGTGTAAACCCATCGCTCTCGAACTCTTGCGTGAGGAATACTGCAAACAAGGTGGAGAGAGCACCCCTGGTGTTACACCAGGGCATGCACTCACTACCATATCTTTGGAGCATCCCTCGGCTTCACTGCAAAGGGGGGCCTTGGTGACGCACCGGCAACCTCCGCTTGAATACCGAGGCCGTCACGCAGAAGATTACTGGTGCACCGGCGAGACGCCGCTCGCTCACTTGTGACATTCTCCTTCTGGTAAGGGAGAGCCTTGGTGATGCTCCGGCAACCTCCGCCTGACTCCCAAGGCCGTCACGCAGAAGATTACCGGAGCGTTGCCAAGACGCCCCTTGTCTTCATCGTCCTGGTTGTGGATGCGCGCGCCCTGGTCTTTATATGGCCGTAGGAATGCAACTCGCCGCAGCGCACACCAACCGGCAAGGCACACGTGGAGGACCTGTGCAGTCCCTTCTCGTCTTCCTGCAAGAAACCTCAAAATGGTTGCCATAGGCACACCACTTAGTTGCAAGGCGACACCGCTCGTGAGAGTCCCACGGGCGTCACAGTGCGCTTGCACTTCCTTCCTTATCCTGCATGTCAGATGCTCTTGGCGACCAAGGTGCACAAAATAAACTTTTGAAATGCACGAAAAACTGAAACCATAGCATATCATGCAGAGTGCGCATACAACCTCATGCCTGCCCGCTCCCGGGCACAGAAGAGTCGATCTCAAACTTGGGTGTGAACACTCCTCACTTTCAGGAGTCACTTTGCTAGCGCGTTTCATGTTGCAAAGTATCCCGGCAATGGCAAGTCCTCGTTCCGGGGTTCCGGCAGCCTCTTGCTCACACAGCCAAGGATGAGGAGACAATTATGTGCACCTAGAGCAGGAGACAAAAGCAAAAATTTGAATGGTAAGACAATAAAAAATTGCGGCAACACTTATCTTTATTCACATTTTTCTAGCGGATTACAATTGGGTCTCGCCCGGCTACACTAGCTTCGAGAGGCACGCTGCAGCAGCGTCATTTGTGGGCCACCACTGTTTCACGGGTAAAACCCGTGCAAGTGCTCAACATTCCAACTATTTTGCACCGCCAGGCCCTCTTCAGTTTTCAGCCGGACAGCCCACGGCCTGGTCACTTGCACTTCCCGGAAAGGGCCCTCCTAGTTTTGAGTCAACTTGTTCCCGGCCTTCGTTACTTGTATCCGGCGCACAACAGGGTCTCCAACCTCGAGCCCCAGGGGACGGAGCCCCTGCTGGTAGCTTGCAGCTCTCACAGCAGCCCGGCATCGAATTTCTTCGATGAAGTTGAGGTCATCAATCCTCTGCGTGTCTTGGCTGCTATCACCGTACGTGCGTACCCGAGGTGACCCATCGGACCCATGCTTCTGCCCCATAGGCAAGGGCAAACGAAGTTTGACCCGTTGCCCGACTTGGAGTGGTTATGATCGACCGCAGCACAAGCCGGAGTTCCTCGACCCAGTTCTTCCCGTGGCCCTTAAGCTTCTCAAAGGATTTCGTCTTGAGCCCCCGCAGCACCTCTGTGTTGGCGCGCTCCGCCTGTCCATTGCTCCTAAGGTGAGCAACTGAGGCGAAGTAAATCTTAGTGCCCATATCCTCGCAGTAAGCTTGGAACACCGCACTAGTGAATTGGGTCTCATTGTCAGTGATGATGCTGTTAGGCACACCAAACCGGCACACAATGCCCTTGAAGAACTTGATGGCCGCCTGCGCCGTCACCACCCGCACAGGCTCCACCTCAACCCACTTGGAGAACTTGTCGATGGCAATAAGGAGGTATTCGTAGCTGCCAACAGCTCGCGGCATCTTGCCGATGATATCCAGCCCCCAGACCGCGAACGGCCACGAGGACGGGATGACTTGCAGGGCTTGAGCCGGCTGGTTGCTCTTCTTGACGAGCTTCACACGTGTTGACTAATTGCTCGGCATCGGCTAGTGCTGTTGGCTAGTAGAAGCCATGCTAAAATGCTTTGCCGGCCAGCGCCCGAGGGGGCACATGGTGCGAGCATGTGGCTCGATGGATATCCTCCAGCAATGCGCGCCCCTCTTCTTGGGGCACGCAGAGGAGCATGACTCTGTTTGCACGCCTCCGGTAGAGATCCTCATCCACCAGTGGGTACATCTTCGCTTGCCAGGCTACTCGCTCTGCGGCAACGTCCTTCTCTGGAAGGTTCCATCCTTGAGGTCGCAGATGATATCCGTGGCCCAAGGTGGAGGCACCCTGCTCAAGCATTCTACGAGATCGGCAGCAGGGAGCCCCGAAGCTGCGGGGTTTCCTTTGGCTACCGGGGGTCTTCCCCGGCAACCGGCTTGGGAGTGATAGAGGGCCTTGCCTGCCTCTGTATGAACACTCCCGCAGGCACTTTGCTGCGTTCTGTCGCCCACTTGGACAGCTCATCAGCAACAAAGTTATCCTTGCGCTTGATGTGCTCAAACCGAAGCCCCTTGAAGTTGGGCACCAGTTTTCGCACATCCTCCACATACGCCGCCATCTGAGGGCAATGGTAGTCCTTGTTCACGTGGTTGATCACGAGTTGAGAGTCCTGACGATCCACCAGGCACTTGATGTCGAGGGGGATTGCCACGCGCAGCCCGGCTAGCAATCCCTCGTACTCTGCTGTGTTGTTTGTGGAGTTGGCAAAGTTGAGCTGAATCATGAACTTGAGTTGATCTCCGGTGGGCGACTCGGTCACTATTCCGGCACCGATGCCCTGTAAGCTGAAGGCGCCGTCGAAGTACATGACCCAGTGCCCTTCATCTTGTTCGTCGGGAATGCTGGCTTCCGGCTCTTCTTCTTCTATACCTATTGAAGTCCCCTCTGCGACGAAGTCAGCGAGAGCGGCACTCTAAAAGGGCATTTCGATCCCTAAGTGTTTTGGTGTTAATGACAACATGACTCGTGGACTAACCGTGTGCTCGAGTGTTTCAGATTTGAGATCAAATGGCACAAGACGGTTCGTTGCCCTCAAAAAGGAAAGAAGCGTAGAAGGATTTACGGCATTTTGTTTATGTTGAGTCGTAGGAAATCCGTACTATTAAGAGGGTGTCCACATGGGAAAGGTTTGCGTGAATCAACTTCACGTACATAAATCTACTATATTTGCACCCACATAAAGCCGTTTCCTAAGTGGGAGAGAGACCACCTCATAATCTTTTTGGTTCGGTGGACGAAAGACACGAAGTGCAACTCTGTCCAAGCCGGCACCAGGCGGCAGTGCAACTCTGTCCAAGCCGGTAGTACCGGGCCCGGTTGTCGGAGCACGGAACTCCGGCACTGGGGATGCGAGCACCCCCTTTTTGGTTCGGTGGACGAAAGACACGAAGTGTCGACGCGTGAGTTTACCCAGGTTCGGGCCACCCAGAGGTGTAACACCCTACGTCCTTTTCTGTGTTGTATTCACGAGAATGTGTGTGTTTACAGGTTGCCCCGGAGGGTTTCTAGGGGAGCTACTTGTTCTCCTAATAGAGTTTTCTGTGTACAGGAGCAACACTCCTTGCTACTACTGACTATGACTCCAACTGGAACTAGAACACTTTGACCGGTGGCATTGGTCCTCCTTTTATAGACAAGGGGATACCACACGTGCCGATGCATGCAGCGCGACACATTTCCTACACGCGTGTCACCGCCACAGGAATTACATTACTGTTGATCCATGCTGGGCACCATGCAGCGCCCGAGCCACTGTACACGGTAGAAAAAGTGTATTATAGGGTAGACGCCCTAGCCTTGCTGAGCAACCCTAGCCCTGCCGATGTGACTCCTTTCGGTGCATTAAATGCACTGCTTCCGCTGTCTCGTCCTGTCTTTGCTGTTCTGTGGGCCCCGCCTGCATGCCCGAGCGCGGGTTGCGGGGGAGCCCCTTCTCGGCTAGCGCACCCGGCCAGTTGCCGGTGCAGCGTTCCTTCCACTTCACGGGACCAGAGTTCCCGGGTACCCACCGAAGCGGGTGCTTTTCATGTTCCGGCCTTTGGCTTTGTCTTTGCTAACGACCGTCTCGTTGGGGCGGGCTCCCTGGGCCTATCGTCCCCGGGAGGCCAACCTGGCGAGGCTTTTTCACCCGCGACCCATGCGTCCCGTATCATTGGGATCCCCATGGGCCACTGGTACGATAGTAGCCCTGTAACATTCCAAAATTTCAAACTTTTACATGTGCATTGCATCCATAAGCATCATGCCACAATTGCATGTTTGAATTCAAATTTGAACCTCAAAAGGCTTTTAAAAGATTTTATTTCAATTTAAACCCTAGGGTTTACACTCATTTGAGCTTTGGATTTTCAAACCAATAAGGTTTAATTATAAAAGGGGTTTATTGCATATATGAGCTATCCCATAATTTTTAAGATTTTATTTGGAGATGAAAAAGTATTTTATTTGAATAGTTATATAGGGCAAATATATTTTTGTGTATTTCTAGGGAAAATATATTTTTGTGTATTTTATTTTGAGGGGAAACTTCTCCCAAAAGTTGTATCATGATAGAACATGATTTTACAAATTTTCTAGAATTTGTTTGGACCAATTTGGAGTTCAAAATCAAAGTTATCACTTTCCCCGAATAACACACGCCGAAGGAGAAGAGATAATCATGATAGAGGGCGAGGCCTCGATCGATTCCTGTCCTCTCTCCCCTGGTTGCTTCATCCGATGCCAAGGATTCTATCCATGACGACTTCCTCCGATAGCAGAAACGCCGATGGCGGCTACGGACGGCGTTCATATCGTATCGCCTCGATCAAGGAGGACTACGACCCAACGGAACCAGGATGCATCAGGTGTTCATCCCCCACTTCGACTGTTTTTCCATATATATTGGATTTATTCGTCAGATCTGGTTAATTATCTTTTCGATTTTCCCATCCATGCATGCCATAATCACGTAGATCGTCCATGCCAGATTCATGTTCACCACCATCTCCTGTTTCAATAGATCGAATATTTAGGAGACCCAAATCATTACAGTGAAGAACATGCGCCATTGTGTCTGTTTCATGAGGCATCAATCATATTTTATTTTTTATGAGGTATCCTGAATCTTGATAATGAAAGAATAAACTACTAGTGTAGTACAATTATATATGAATATATGGCTCTATTCATACCTGTTTGTATGATAATATCTGTGCACATGTGTACATCATACCTGTTTGTATGATAATATCTGTGCACATGTGTACAGACCCCAAAGGACAGGTGAGATGTCGACTCTAATCTTCTAGTGCAAGATACCAGGAAGAACTGAAGACGACTTCGTCACAGCCACAGTTGACAAGGCTGACGTAACCTTGTCAACAATAATAAGTTTTAAAGAGCAGCTTGGTTTTACTGGGCGGGATTACGTGTATTACAAGAAGAGATCAGGTCTGGATGTAGCAAGTCTTCAAGTGATTGATCTTCGCAAACATGCACTACAAATGGTTGAGGACCTGGCTGCAGAGAAGGAAGTCAGGCTCGTCCTGTCAAAAGAAGAACAACAGCAGAAGAATGTCAATATTATACCTGTCAAGCGACCGTTGGAGAAGGAGCCCGAAGAGGACGATGATGATGATGTTGGATCATATGATGCACTTGATGCCTACAAAGATTGGCTACAAGAGAATATGGAAGAGTCACTATCACGTAATAATTAATGAGATGAGAACTTGGATCATATATGTTACTTGTATTACACTAACGGCCTGAACCCATGACTGTATCTCTCTTTACTGACATTTTCATGTACTTCACAGATCTACGCGATATCTACAGGGAAGAAACAATCGCAGCATACAATGAATGGTTAAAGAAACAAGGAGAACTGGATTCAATTAGTAATTATTTTCCCTCTGAACTTCTTATTTCTGATTAAATTTTTGAATGTATTAAATGCAAGACATTTTTATTTTTTGCAGCAGCTTATGAGAATTTTATTAGTAAATATAACGATATACCAGCAGAGGACGACAGCCAAGAGACCATTGAGAGCAAAGGTAGCAGCACAACGCCACCGAACCAATGGCCAAGCCATGCTAGATACAACAAGGACAAAAAAGGTTTTAAAAGTTTCCTCATGCATTCTATACTGCTTTAAATTATATAGTGCTATTGTTATTGTTCAACAAAATAATCTGTAATGCAATGTATCATTCTTTGATTCGATGAAGCGTTCAAGAAGCGTGGTCATGGCACTTTGAAAGGCCTCGTTGCAACACGCAAGAGATTGATGCAGCGCACTCACAAGCTTAAGGTTGAATTCTCAAAAAACCTAGGTGGTCCATGTGGAGAAAACGCACGCACATTTGTGGATGAAGTGGTTACCTTTACCACGTTACACACCCCACTAATTGGAATTCAACGCTGGAAGGATGTGCCTAGATTGGTGAGGCTAACAATCGTGAGAGCTATACTGGTATGTTTTTCCATTTAAGTGTTAGGTAGAAGTTGCCCAATCTCTGCACACTCTTAATATGTGTTTCTTTCAACAGGATGGATGGGATATTGCCAGCAATAATGAAACAAAGGACATGATATTGAAGATTGCAAAAGAGCGATATAAAGGATGGCGATCTTCTTTGAGTGCCACGTACAGGGCGTACGAAGACTACGATGCCAGAATGAGTCATAAGCCAGAAGATTTGGACATTCTGGAGTGGCACTATTTGATCAAGTACTTTGGATATAAAAAATTCAAGGTCATGAACTACTTCATTAATTTAACAATAGAAACATTGTACAATTTCTTATTGCTTGTTCACTTGTTGCAGAAGGTTAGCAGCCAGAACTCCTCTAATCGAAAACAAAGGAAGTGCAAACATGTATCGGGTTCGAAACCTTTCTCTCAATGCAGCTGGGAACAAGTAAACATTCGTTCACAATTGTCTCAACTTCTAATATATTCCACTCCACAATGATATATTAGTGACATTTAATATTGCCATGTTAGAGAGATGAAAATGGTGTTGAGCCAGGTCCTTTGGAACTTTGGAAGGCTACTCACTACAAGCACGAAAAATGGTCAGATGAAGTGGCTGAAGCAGTTTACGTGAGTATTAATTTGATCATGTTATTTCTTTCACTGCACAAGTTTTGTCTCCTGTCTCAACATGACCTGCATGATCTCACACTCTTCTTTCCCCAAGATTGATGCATTGAAGAGGTTGGGAAGGGAAGAATCGCCGGAACTGTTGGAGGGACAAACAGAATTTTCCAAAGTTACAATTGCTAAGGAAGAACTTGCTTTGCAGGCTGCATACAGGGAAACAACAGGGCTCAAACAAAACAAGTTAGTTGGAGGTGGATACCTATCAAAGAATACAACGAAAAGCCAACAGCTTCAAGAAAAACTAGAACGACAAGCACGCGAGGTTGATAGATTAAAAGAACAGCTTGCAAAGCAAGCTGCTGATAGGGAAGCAGCGAAGGAAGAACTAAAAAAATTCCTTAGAGAAGAACTGATGTAAGAGTTTCATGATATGTTCAAAGAAGACAGAGTATTGTCATTTCTTCAGAAGGTAATCAACTTTGAATAATTTCTCATCCTTCATGTCATTTGAACAGAAGATAATTTGTGCAAGGCGCGCTATTTCTGTTATGTTCATAAGAAAAACTAATTGGGAGATTAGGACAGTGAGCATGTACAATTCGTTCTGATTATATGACTTCTGCTCACTTGCCTGACCTTTTACAAACATGCATGTAGACTCCCCCTACAACCAACAATGAAACAGAATGTGCACCTATGGCCAATGAGGATAAACATGATGCCACAACAGCTGCAGCTAGGGCCACTGAGGATGTGAATAACGAAACAGCACCGCAACGCCAAATAGAAGAAACATTGGGACAGGTAATGAAATTGAACAATGTTTGCAATCATCTTGGATTTAATCATTTAAATATAGCTAACATCGTTCCAACTACTTTAGAATGCCATATCAGCCAAGAAGGAGTAATACCTGCCCCTTTTTTTTTAATGCATAAACTGCCACGACAACCAACATTGCAGCAGCTGCAGCACCTGCAGCCCAACCTGCAGCAGAACTTTCAGTAGATCCTACAACAAAACTTCCAGAAGAACCTGTGATATGGACATGCTAACCATGGATACGACCATTAGAACCCTAATTGTTGGTGTCTCTAATAATTATAATCAGGTGAATTCAATTACAAAATGTTTTCAATATGTTACTTGCAAAGAGGCGGAGCTACTATCTTGTGTAATCTTATTATGTAGGCATCTTATTGAACTTTACAAGTCCAAAGTGAGATGAAGTGTTATAGCCTGCAAAGGGAGATTCAAAGTGAAGCCTATCAAGTCTACTTTCCAACAAATCAAACGGCACATGATTCGGAGCTTGCTAGAGAAAGATATCACGAATTAAAGTTGAATCCGATTTGGGTCCGAGCTGTCAAGAGACCCGAATTTGTTTTAATCACCCAAGCCACATCCGGAGTCCAAATCAAGCAAACAAGTACTTGTTGGAAAGTTAATTACAAGACCTTTCCAACGGATCTGGCCCCATCAAGAGATTCGACTCGTGCTGACCGTGGCGGACAAAACAAGCTTACGGGTCTGTTTTTCTGTTTCCTAAAGAGTTGTAGTTTGTTAGGAAAGTTAGAGATAGAGTTGGATTTCGGACTCCTTATTCAAGGTGGACGAAAATATCTCTTCCTCCTCCTTTATATACCCCATGAGCCCCCCTAAGGAGCCTTGGGTTTTGATTAGATAAAGTTTAGCCATCTTTGCTACTTTCGTGTAATCGCGTGTGTCGGTTAGACCACCTGTTTTACCGTCGTCAAGACTCCAACTTATCGTCTCGTTGAGACATTAGTTTGATATAGTATATTCGCAATTTGAGATTGCATTCGCTATTTATCTTGTTCTTACTTGTTCTTCGATTGCTTGCAGAAACAAAGACCTTCGTGGTCAGGTTGATCGTGCCCCCGCGTGATCAATAACCCTCTGGAGTTGGTGTATCGATTGCTAAGGCGCTGCCTCCTAGGCTGTAGTCGGATCGTCAGCGTCACCTCCTACTCAAATCGAGAGTTATCAATCTCATCGAAAGATCGGGCCACCCCCACCCATATCAACCTGTAGCAAAACTTCTAGAAGAACCTGTAGCAAAACCTGCAGCAGAACCCGAAGCCCAACCAGCAGCAAAACCTGCAGCCAATGTTGCACCAACAGCGCAGATTAAAGATACATTGCCACAGGTACTGAAATTGATGAATGCTTTGAAGCATCGTTGATTTATGCATTTCAATATAGCTAACACTGCTCCAAAAACTTTATAATGCCAGGTGCAGAAAACAAGTACTCCCAAGTTACAAAAAGAAAATAGGCCACCATTGCGCAATGGTAAAATTCCCAAAGGTAAAAAACGTCAGCAGCCCAATAATGATGGTGGTAATGTGCCACTGTCGTACATTACTTTCCATGAGATGGTAAATGGTGCTAAAACACGAGCAGCAAGCAAGTTGAAAGATCAGGTAAGAAGTGGAACAGTGCTTTCATAATGCCAATCGAACTTTGCATTGCCATTCTAACTTTATTTTGTAGTTGATTAATGGCAAGACAAATTATATCTCGAAAATTTCTATCTTCGGCAGGACAACCAAGCTGGACTAGGGCTATAAGACTGAAGATTGCTCAAGCCCCTGAAGGATGCCATGTTTTTTTTTTCTTGAGGAGCTGCCACATAATTCTTAGTTTCATAGTTTCTGTTAGGTTATCTGAAATAGAATCGAGGATATATACAATGTTTTTTAGTATATCACGGTGATCGTTATTTGAATGGGAATGTGTAATAGTGAACGAATGATTTATTCATTTATTTGCATGTTCCTCCTTCTGTCTCCTGCTCTAGGTGCACCGAAGTGTCTTTCCATACTTGGTTGTGAGCAGGAGGCTACCGGAGCCTTGAAAATGTAAAACCCGTTGCCGGACCGCTTCGGCACGGGACATGCAGTTGCCGGGCTTCCCGCAACGTGCATCACGGGACATGCAGTTGCCGGGCTTCCCGCAACGTGCATCACGCAGTCGCTGCGTCTGGGAAATAAAGTGCTCACATCCAAGTTTTACAGCATCTCGGGCTTGGTAAGAATCTAATGTGCATGGTAAAGGCGGAATCTTGCGCACTGTAATGCTCGTGGACCGTCCACAGGCCGCGGCGTGTAGCGGCGCCTTGTGGTGTGGAGCGACCGCATCACGAGGGACTCGCCGCACTCCAAGGCTCTTGACTCAGGAGGAAGCCGCCACGTATGCCACAGCAACTTGGCATGCGGAGTGGCGAAGACCGTGCCTCACTTCAAGGGGCGGGGTGCCACGGGTGCTGCGCTGGCCCGTCGTGCGCGATGGCAAGCCCTTCCCCTGCGCCTATAAAAGGGGCGCCCCGGCCATGGAACGGCTCAGAGCGAAGCCAAGGAAGAGGCTGCGTAGGCAGGTGGTGCGGCAGAGGCGCGATGGTAGTGCATGCCATAAGTGCCCAGCAACGACGGGTGCACGGGCGTCGCGCCCTTGCCGCATCCCCCCACCGAGCCCACTCCGAGGGGCGTCGCAGAGACACGGTGGGGGTGCATCCGACCAGCGCTCAGCGCCGGCGGGTGCACTGCTGCCGTGTCCTTGCGACACCTCCTCTAGCGAGCGGCTCTAGTGTGAGGGCTGTCGCGGAAGCACTGTGGTGGTGCATTCCATCAGCGCTTGGCACTGACGGGTGCATCCCACCAGCGCTCAGCGCCGGCAGGTGCACTGTCGCCGTGTCCTTGCCACACCTCCTCTAGCGAGCGGCTCCAGTGCGAGGGCTGTCGTGGAAGCACTGGGTGGTGTATTCCATCAGCGCTTGGCGCTGACGAGTGCACTGCCGCAGTGCCCCTGCCGCATCCCTCCAGAGGGTATCTCCGGAAGGAACGAGGGTTGCCGCGGAGACACTATGGTAGTGCATTCCATCAGCGCTTAGCGCCGACGGGTGCACTACCGTAGTGTCCCTGCCGCACCCCTCCAGAGGCGAGGGTCGTCGCGAGGACGCTGTGCTGGCGCCGGTGCCGGCGTTCGCCGTTTGCTCCGGCCCACCGCAGCGTCCCTGCTACGTTCCTCAGGCAGATTTTCCCCAAGCAGCGAGGGCTGCTGCGGGGACATCGTGATGTCTTCGCCACCCGCGTCTGCCGGTGGTGGCGAGGATGTCACGGCGTCCCAACTGCACCCCTCGAAACAGGTTCCTTCGAAAGCAAGGGCTCTTCCAAAGGTGAGGGTTGCTGTGGAGACACGGCGGTAGCATCGTCATCGGCGCTTGTCGCCGGCGGCGATCCTGCCGCGGCGTTCCTGCCGCATCCCCCAAACAGGCTCTCCCAAGGGCGATGTACCGGGCGTACGCCTCCGGCAAACGTTCCGAGCACGAGACCAAACGAAAAGCTAAGTGCTTGAACCTGAACGATAAACTCTTTAAGAACTGAACGTAATTGAACGCTGCCTCGCTAAGTGTGGCCCCGAAACCTACGTGTGGCCGGAGTGTTAGAAGGACGCTTGCGGGGGGAGTGCGCTCCCCGTGCGGCTTCCGGATCCGTCCCGGGAGGGCATGGCTTGGAGTAGTTACCCCGCAAGTGGAGTGGCTCGGCGCTACTGCTTGACCCCAGGTCGGCACTGCGGGTCCGTCCCGGGTCTCTGGTCCGGTCAAGGGTGAGGCGCGCGAGTCCCTGGCAACACAAAGCACAACACACAAGGGCGAAGGGATCCACCCCGCGAGGCAGCTCCGGGAACAAGGAGCAAGGACTAAGCAGAACTAAAGAGCTTGATTAACGAAGTAGCCAATGATTACATGAACTAATGAAACTGTAGTTGTTCCAACGGCGCAAAGCGCCATACTTGCAGGACGGAAACAAAAGAAGATAAACAAGAAAACAGAAGGGCCGGCAGGGGGCTCCGGGGACGGCTCGGGGTCTGGCTTTCGCTCCATCCGCTCGACCACCTCGTCGACAAACCCACTCACCGCCTGAGTGTGGGCGAGCTCGTCCTCGCTGTCCGACCAGGCGTCCAGCAGCGTCACGAAGGGAAACTCCGTGTCCCGAAGGTGCACCCTCGGGAGGATCGTCCTGGCAACCTCCCGGGCGCAGTTGGCAACCTCGTCGGCACCAAAGTTGGCGATCCAGACGTCGAGCGCCCTGAACTTCCCCACCAAGTCGGAGAAGAACGGGATCAGCATGGAGACGTTTGTGCCATCCACTTCTGCGGCCTGTAGCTCGAACCTGGGCAGCAGGTCGCGCGGCGCCTAGGCGATCTTGAGCAGCTTCTCGGTGTCCAGCTGCCGCTGCCCGATCATCGTGCCGTGGTGGAGCCGGGCATCGTGCGCAGCCTTCTTGGCCTTGTGGAGGTGCTCGCCAGTGTCGCGAGCTCCGCGGCCTTGGCCACATTGTCCTCGCTGGCCTTGGCGAGCTCCTCCCGGACAGTGGCCAGCTCGGTCTTGAGCCGGGCTGCTTTGTCCTTGGCGACGTTGAGCTTGATCTCGTGCCGGGCTGACGAGTCCACCGCACTCTCGGTGGCCTTGACCTGCACCTCCAGCTTGACGCGCATGCCTTGGATCTCGCCAAGATAGTTGGCGATCAGATCGCTCTTCTCGTCGATCCGAGCCTGAGCCGCAGCAAGCACCTCAGCGTGGATCTCGCCAAGATAGTTGGCGATCAGATCGCTCTTCTCGTCGATCCGAGCCTGAGCCGCAGCAAGCACCTCAGCGTGCTCCTTCTTGGTTTCCACCTGGGCCGCCACCAGCGAGTCTAGAGCTCCCTGGAGCTCGGCGCGCTGAGCCTCTAGTCGCAGGTAGAGCTCTTCTTCCGGGACGACCGGTGTGTCGGCATCCTCCAAAGCTTCCTGGGCAAGGCGTGCCTCCTCCCTGGCGAGGCGCGTCTCCTCCCGCAGCAGGGAGAGTTCCTGCCGCTCTTTCTCCACGGCTTGCCGCAGCTTGCCAAGCTGGCTCTTGGCGATCGCGTGGTGCTCCCTCACCTCGTTGAAGGAGGTGACGAAGGCCAGTTGCTGGTCCTTGACGGCGTCAAGGAACCGGTGCCCTCAGTCGAAAACACTCGGATCCCAGGTGATGGGATTCCAAGCCACCCCGGCAAGGGTGCCGAGGTCGGTGTCAAAGGAAGCAGCCGATGACGACGAAGCCCCCGCCGCTACCGTATAGCTGGGCAAGGGGACGTCCGTTTGCGGCGGAGCGTCCGGTTGCTCCTCCTCGGCAACCTCCCTCTCCCCGCACCCGGGGACTGCGGGGCTGGTGAGGTTGCCGCGGCCCCGGCAGGGACCGCCCCCTTCTGGGCGGCAGAAGAATCCGCGCCAGCAGCGTCTGCGGCCGCTGGCGCGTCGTCGGGCGCTGTCCCGGTGGCCGCAGTGGTCACCGCTGCCGCTGAGGCCGGCGCAGCAGGGCTTGGCGTGGGGGCTACCTCCGGCCCCTCCGCTGACCCCATAACCTCGACGTCGGAGTCGAGGTCAACCACAGTAGCACCCGCTTCTGGCACGAGTGCGCTTGGGCCTGCAGCAGCGGGAAGTGTGAGAAGTGGGAAGTTAAAGAAGTTGCCGGAGGCGGACGATGGGGCTCAGGATGGTTACCTTGCAGGGCCGTTGAGCTTGGGATGGGAGCCTTCCCCTCCTCCTCCGCCCCGGCAGGTGTCTCCAGGAGGCTTGCTGCGGGCGGAGTGTCGCCTACGGAAAGAGAGGGAACGGTTACGTGATTAACTAACAATTGAAAATGCAGGTAGGAAAGCGGGAAGAATCAGTACCTGTTGCCGGCACCACCTCCATCAGGGCTGGGTCGCCAGCAGGGGCGGTGGCAGCGCTGCGGGCCGCTGCCGGTGTCCGCGCGCGCCTTCTTGCTCGACGCAGCAGGCGGAGAGTCGTCCCTCCCCCTCTTGCCGACGAATCGGCCTTTGGGAGGTTGCGCCGGAGCGCAAAGCCCCGGAAGACCCCCCCAGCGGGCGGGGCCATGGGTGCCCGTGGGGGGGACCGTGGCCCGGCGCAATGCAGGAACCATCGGGGGAGTCACCACGGTGCCAGGGGCCATCGCTGGCGGGGCTGCCACCGCCGCCGGGTCGCTGGCGGTCGCTGCCTGGGTGGTCACCGCCGCGGCTCCGGCCACCGCCACAGGGGTGATTGCCGCGGAGGTGTCGGCGGACGGCCCCAGTGCGGCCGCCGACGCGGAGCTGGTCGCCGCCACAGGGGCGGATGCCGCCGCAGCCACCGTGGAGGTCGCCGCGGCCGCTGCGTGCACCCTTGATCTTCGCACGGTCAGGGGCGCGTCGTCGTTGTCCTCCTCATCGTCGTCCACAGGGACGACTACCTGGGACCCGGCAGGATGGCCCGCCTCGTCGTCCGAAGACCGAAGGGAGGGCCAGCTTACCTCCGACTCACCCCCGCTCTCCTCAAGCACCTACTTCCCGCGAGGTGCCGGCGGAGGTGCGCGCGGGGTCCGAGTGGGGGAGTCATCCATCAACCCCCACTCATTGCAGGGCGGGAAGGAGGCAACGATGTCGTTGAGCCCCTGAACGTCGGCATGGAGGGAGATAACCCCCGGCGGGAACCCCGTAACCAGAAGGTCCTCACCGGAGATCCCCTTCACCCACACCTGGAGGGATTCCCGGTCCACGCCCTCGCGATTGAGGCGTGTCCTGTCGCCGGGCCCCGTGTACATCCACGCGGGCCGGAAGCGCAGTTGGAGCAACGCGACGCGCCGGCTGATGAAGGTGCGTGCCACATCGACGTCGGTGAGCCCTGCCAGCCGTAAGGCCTTGATCTTCTCCACGATGGGGAGGAGATCGGCGTCGCGGTGGTAACGATCCCGCCAGCCGCCGTGGGGTTGCGGCAGCTCGGTGAGCAGGAGGATGAACTCCTCGAGGTCTTCGGGAGGATGAACTCCTCGGGGTCTTCTACCCGGACCCAGCACTAGTCGCCCCGCCATTCCTTCTCGATCTTTTTTTCCGACTAGACGATGAACTCAGACTTCATCCGGTCGCGGGCGCGGAACACCACCCCCGACGACATCGCATTCGCGTTATCGATCCGGGGGTAGAAGTAATGCCAGAACAGTGCCACCGACGGCATTACCGCGATGAATGCTTCATAGAGGAACTGGAAGGTGGCGAGGAGATAGAGAGACGTAGGGTGGAGCTGTGCAACCCGCAGCTGGTACGACTCCATCAGCGCGTGGAGGAACAGGGAGAAGGGCGGCACCAACCCGGTGAGGATGAAGCGCCCGAACACCCGGAAGTCATTTTCCTGGTAGTCATCACCCGCGGGGAAGATCAGGGTCTCCCCGTGCTCGTTGAACCCGGAGGCGACAGCGTGCCAAATCTTGGCCAGCGCCTCACCGTTGTAACCGGGCCGAGAGAAGGCGAGCATGGCCCTCATCGCCCGCTTCTTCTGGTCTTTGTCGGTGACGGCCTTAGCGGCCGCCTCGCTCTTGCTGGCCGCCGGTTTCTTCGGGGCCTTCCCTTCCTTTCCCTTCCTTGTGGTGGGGGGCGCGATGGGGAGCGAGGGCGGAAGCTAGCAAAGCTCTTGAGCGCAAGATGCAAAAGGTTGGAGGAAGAAGGCTGGGGGGCTAAGTGTTTCCCCCTCAGCGCAGAAGTAAAAACTTGATGACACTCCGTCGTTTGGTAACGGCTGGTTCCGCCCCTACGGGCGCGCTGGGATAATTGCTAATCAAAAGGATAATGCGAAGAGTGGCCTTAACTTCCTTGTTTAAGGGGGAGGTTACGGCAGAAATCTCGCACCCACTACTCCGTCCGTAACGGCGAGGTATGTGGGACGGCGAAGAGACGCGGGCCCGAGGCGAGTCAGGACCCAAGCGTCGGTTGGGGCGTAGCCCGGCAACTGACCAGGGAAGGGTTCGCCCGGGAACGGGTGTTGTCGGCCCACGCCCGAGGGCTACTGTCGCACCAGTGGCACCTGGGGTACTACCGCTGCACGACGCGTGGGCCGCATCGCTGTGTTCCCAGAGGATCTCACCCGCGCGGCAACGTGCAGGCTGCCCGGCAAGCTACCAGCCCGGAAGGGCTAGCGGGACTTCGGGGAATAATCCCGCCTGGGCACCTCCCGGGAAGGCACTTGCCGGGAGGAGGTCTTCCCGGGCGCAGGTTCCCGCCGTGAGGGCGGGGCCGAGCGAGCAGAGCAGCGGCGCCACGTGGGCGCGTGACAGGCGCCCAGTGTGCAGTTTCGCGAGGGCAAGGAGTGAAGCGCACGGCGCATTTAATGGGCCGACAGGAGGGGCGTTATCCGTCTAGTCGGACAAACAGTGGCTGTCCAGTCCTATTTTTTAGGCCTTAGACCCCAAGCCGCGGGGTTGGCGCTCGTGCATGCATGCTAGCGCATCGAGGAGGAGCTGCCCAAGCTCCTTGCTCGCCACTTGTAAACCATGCACCGTGGCACCTGTGGTATCCCCTTGGCTATAAAAGGAGGACCCCCACCAACGGTCAAAGGGTTCAGGTTGTTGGTTTTTTGGTTCGCTTCACTCGTTGGTTCGTTTGTTGAGCCAACTCATAGTACGACACTGGCAGTAGCCCGAAGTAGGAAGGAACACTTAGCCAAAAGAGACCGTCTGGGGGCTTCCCCCGGCAACCTGTAAACAGCCGATTTCACAGTAATACAAGCTCGGATAAGCAGGACGTGGTTTTACACCGCAAGGTGGCCCGAACCTGGGTAAAGAGTGTGTGCATGTGTTCTTGGTGCATTCTTACGCTTTGCATTGGTCCCGTCGGCGATCGCCGGAGCAATCTCTGTAGCCCACTGCCGAACCTAAAAGGGGGTGCCCGCGCATCCCCGGTGTCGGAGCCCCGTGTGACGACACTTATCCTATCGCGAGGACATATAATTGGTTGCTAAGACCTTACCCTTTTGCAACACCATCGTTATTTTGGCCACCAAGATATATTGAAGCGATATAACACACTTGCTACAACACTTTGAGTTGAAAGAATCTGTTCTCGCAACTAGCTACATTGATGCAATAATGACTATAGCCACGCCAAATACTCATATGCAACACCCATAATAGTTGCTTGTACGCCCTATTGCCTCGTCACATTGATTGCAAAAGCTTAAGGTTGTGGCAACATTTAAAACAAATTGTATCTAAAATCTCTAGCTGCGGCACCTTTACCATCGCCTGCCAACACTTGCGTTTTGCTGCAATATCTAAATATTGCAACGAAAAGTGACATTTTGCAACTATTTTGCCCCGTGGCCTCATGTGGATTCATTAGTAGTGGACATTCTCTGAGTCAAAATACTTCTCATTCGAAGTATGAGTCGGTAAAATACCAAAGTCTACAGCATTGTGCAACTGGCTCAACAGCAGAATATGCTCATTCTTTACGGGAAAAGTCCCTAGTCGAGTCTTCAACTCAACCAGGCACTTGGGGGCTACTAACGTGGTTATGACTAACCACGAACTCGACTCGAGTATACCCGGTACAGCCCAGCTGGGGGCCCACAAGGAAGCCTACTTCGACTTCAGGAGTTCACATGCCAAATCTTGCGACTCAAGACAAGGAAGGTTAAATTAGAGTATATCTTTTCATTGTAACCGACTTGGACTCTACCTGAGACCTGAGTTCCTGCATATATAAAGGATCAGGAAGGGGAGCCACGAGGACACCCCCAACTTAGATACAAGTCGCCTAGACGCACTCGATGACTCGGTGCATCTAGACTCTGCGGCACCCCATTGTAATCGACTCATCAATACAGATCCGACAAGCAAGATGTAGGGGTATTACCTCATCGAGGGCCCTGAACCTAGGTAAATCGTGTCCTCTGTGTCCTTGTTAGCCGACGAGTTCGCCAACACACACTCTAAATCTTTCCTTGATACAAGTCCATCAATATGGACATTGTCGAAGTTACATCTTCATCACCAGCTAGACCAAGGACCCGGAACGAATCCACAGTGCCTACCTGGGGCCACACGCCAGCGACAAGCCACTTCACCCGCGGGATAACTACCACTAGACACGCGCTCCCGGGACGGACCCGCGAACGCAGTATGGGGAGCATACTCCTCCCGCAAGCGCAAGCGCCCGTTCTCCACTTCGGCTATGCAGAGAGCAAAACACAGCATGGCAAGCCAGCGCTATATGAGAAAGGGCTGAGCAGCTCTAAGTAAAGGACTTAGCTCTCTGTTCTCCTTGGATGTCTTCGCTGTAAGGGAGGGTCTCCATAACGCGATGGCAATGTCTGCCTAACCCCCAAGGCCGTCAAGCCGAAGATTACCATCGCGTCGCCGACACGCCCCTTGCTCCTTTGCAGCACACTGCTTCTGGCAAGAGAAAGACTCTGCCCTGGTCTTTTTATAGTCGTAGGACGAGCACTGCTCCAAAGCGCATGTGAAGGCTTGCACGATCCCGCCTTCTCTTCGTGCAACAAGTCCCGAAAAGATAGCCATGCATGTACGGTTACACCGCCCGTGCAAGCTACGGGCCAAATGCAGCCGGCACCACGAGCACCACAGTGTGCTGTGAGCCAGCGTCTCTTTTCCTGCACATTAGATTCTTATAGCAGCCGAGATGCACAGGAAAAATTTCGAAATTTCAAAATACATGAAAAACTGTACACTAGAGGTACACTCAGCACAGAGACAACACCTCCTGACTCCCAGCCCCCGGGCACAGAAGCGTCAACCTCAGACTTGGGTGTGAGCACAGCATTCTCTCACAGGGCGCTTTTCTCGTGCGGTAAGCGCTGTAGGGAGTACTCCCGGCAACGGTATGACCTCGTTCCGGGAATCCCGGAAATGAGTTTTTGTTTTCGGGGTTCCGGCAGCCCCCTGCTCACAACCAAGAATGAGGAGACACTTTTGTGCACTTAGAGTAGGAGACATGGTCAAGTACACGATGATACAATAGCAAACTGACAGAAAGCTTATCTTTATTCATAGTTGCTAGTGGATTACAATCAGGTCTCGCCCGGATACACTAGCTTAGAGAGGCATGCTGCAGCAGCATCACCTATGGGCAAGGCGCCACCGCTTCATGGGTAGAACTTGCGCAGGTGCTCAACATTCAAGCTGTTTTGCACCGGCAAGCCATCTTCGGTTTCCATGCGAACAGCCCCTGGCCTGGTCACCTGTACTACCCGGAAGGGGCCTTCCCTGTTTGGAGTTAACTTGTTACCGGCCTTCGTGCCTTGTATCCGGTGCAGGACAAGATCTCCAACCTCGAGCCCCCGGGGACGGACTCTCCGGTCGTGATAACGACGGAGCCCCTGCTGGTAGCGTGCAGCTCGTGCAGCAGCCCGGCATCGAATCTCTTCCATGAAGTTGAGGTCATCAATCCTTTGCGTGTGTTGAGTGCCTTCACTCTACACGCGTACGCGAGGCGACCCGTACTTTAGCACGAGCGAAAGGAGTTTCGCCCGTTGCTCGGCTTGATGTGGTATTGCTAGACCACAGCACGGGCTGGAGTTCTTCGACCCAGTGCTTCACGTGGCCTTTGAGTTTGTCAAAGGGTTTGATCTTGAGCCCCCGCAGCACCTCTGCATTGGCCCTTTCCGCCTGTCCATTGCTCCTTGGGTGAGGACAGAGGCGAAGTGAATCTTGGTGCCCATGTCTTCGTAATAAGCTTGGAACACAGTGCTAGTAAATTGTGTGCCGTTGTCAGTGATGATGCCATTGGGCGCTCCTCGTGGCGCTGTTCGCGCTTCTCTCGAATGTTCTGCAGGATGCGACAATCCTGCACGTCATGTGTTGCGTTGGCATGAATGGGGCAGCAGGCTGCCGGGGCCGGCTTGCTACCCTATGCACCCGCAGGTGAGGCCTTTTTGGTTGGCCTCGGTGGAGCCCCCTGCTCTGCGGCAAGCACTTGCTTCCCGCCGCGCTTCCGGGAGCCCTTCTTTTGAGAGCCCTCAGAAGGGTTGGCTGCTGCCTTGGCAGCAAGTTCAGGCCCCAAGCGCCCTTCCTCAGCCATCACACACGCGTACAAATCCTGAGTAGTCTAGATCCGATGAGTGTTGAGCTTCTCCCACATCTTGGGATCATGGACATTGAGGGCGTAGGTTTTGATGACAGCGGCTGCTTCCGTCTTTGGAATGGAGTAGGAGATATTGGAGAAGAGGTTGGTAAACTCCTGCAACGGCTCCCTCGGCTTCTGCACGACGGTGTGCAGCTCTGCCATGGTTCCGAGGCACTTTTAGGCCCCCTGGAACACGTTAACAAACTGCTCGCGTAGTTCTGCCCATGATGAAACGGACCCGACCGACAAGTTCAGCAACCAGGTTCTAGCTGATCCTCAAAGGACCATCGGGAACCAGTTCGCTCCGACCTTGTCGTCGGCGCCAATGTTTTGCATGCCAAACGAATAGGTCAAGAGGAAATCCTTAGGGTTCACGGTCCCGTCGTAGATCCCGAGTGACGACGCTCGGAACATGCGGGACCACGCAACCCGCCGCAACTCGTGAAAGAATGCGGGGCACCCATCATCCAGGGCGGGAGGAGCTTCACCCTGCTCCTCGGGGCGGCCGCGTTCGACCTCCCGTTGACGCCATCGCTGCAAGCCTCGGCGCAAGTCCTCACCGCGCCGCGCGTTTAGGACGGCCCGTGCGGCGAGCGGCGGGACGGTCGACGATGATTCAACCGAGCAGTCGCCGAGCTCGACGTCGGTTCGTTCTCTAGTGAGCGGGGTGTGCGGGGCGAAGGCGCGGGGTGGCTCCCCGTGCTTCGGCTCTTGGTCTCGCCCCGAACCAAGCCCCCGGCTCGTTCCGAAGGGGGAACCGGGCGGCGGCTAGCCAAGGCAACGAGTGCGTCCAGCTCGGTGCTCCCCGCATCTTGTGCCGGCATGCCCTGCGGGGGCTCATAGCGCACCATGACACGCACGGCCGCAATGGCTTTTGCTCGTGTCCTGGCAGGAGGTGGCGGGGGATTGAGCCCGTTGTCATCTGCCTGTTCCTCCCTGGCTCCCTGTCGCGAAGGCACGGAGCAGGAGGGTGACGCGCTCGGGTGCTGGAGCGAATGTTGTTGATCGCCGTCTGCCCGCAAGTGATCTTGCTAGTTGACACAAGCGTCGACGGCTACGTTCTTGTGGCTGGCCCCAGCGCTGGGAGCCGCGGATCGCCTCGGTCGGTTATCAGCCGACGATCGGGGAGCAGGCGGGGGCAGTAGCGACTGCGGCAGAGGCGGATGCCACGGTGACCCGTGGTCCCCGTGATCCTGCGATGCCCGAGTGACGTCGTGTGATCTGGTGCGCGTAGCTGGTACGTCGCGCGGGTTGATTCTGGGCTCGTCTGCCTTCTTCGGCAGCATGCCGAGCACATGAGTTGTCGATGAAGCTGAAGACAGTGACGCCGACGATCAGCGAATCTCTCCACATGCCCCCTTACCTGGCGCGCCAGATGTCGGATCCCGAAACTCAAACACGGGGGATGCCGGGCACCCCCGTTTTGGTTCGGTGGTGGGCGGTGAGGATCGCTCCGGCGAGCGCCGGCGTGGCAAAGACACAAAGCGTGACGCGAGAAGGTTTTACCTAGGTTTGGGCCACCCGGAGGTGTAAAACCCTACGTCCTACTTTCTGTTTTGTATTCACTAAGTGTTTGCTAGGTTACAGGTTGCCGGGAGGGTTCCCGGGGTATGCTACTTGTGCTTCTGCGAGTCTAATGGATTCGAACCCTTTTTACGGTGTAATTGGCCCTCCTTTTATACTCAAGGGGTACCACAGGTACCATTACTTACAGCTTGACACGCCAGCTACATGCGTGTCACGAGATCGAGAGAGGTGGCTTGAAAGGTGCCACGCTGTGTTTCATGTAGTGTCCTATCTACTATTTATAGGGAGTAAAACGTGCCCTAGGTTAACCGCCGTTGATAAGGGATGGCCCGATCTTCTCAGAGAGCAACTTGGATAACTTGTATGGTTCTACAAATCTTTCGGCTATTTACCCATCGCCGCACGACGAACTTGCAACCCAATGGAAATTCGCAACATTGCGCACTTGCGCCGTAGTCCGCCGAACACAAGCGGTTTCGCAATCTTCCAATTCCCAGCAGAACGACAGATTATGCTCAAAATTTCAGTATAATAAACACCCTATCGAAACGAATATGGTGTATAGGATTCCAGATGAATGCTTCTTGCAATTCAACAGAGTCTTGAATATAGCTAAAACGTGGTCTAACCCTAAACCTAGGCGTACCCCTTGTATATATAGGCGAGAGGTAACCCAAACACATCACAGACTCAAACTCAAACTCAGACTCGACTCAAACTGGATTCGACTCAAACTAAAATCGACTCAGACTCAAACTAGGTTCGACTTAAACGTAATTCGACTCAAACATGGACTCGCAGATCCGGGCACTCCTTAGACGTGTCGGACTCGTCGTAGGCTGTCCTAGTGCGCCTCATACTCGGATTCGACTCGTGGTGCAATTCGGCATGTCAGTCTTGTCAGTGGCTGCCCTTGCACACAAGTCATTGTTCTAACTTGTATTCTCCATCTTCATTTGTGGTGCGCCTGCCTCTCTCTCCACCCTCACGCATATCTTGATGTTGGATATCAGCACTAGAGGATCCTTGCCCTCATCAGCCGTAGCCTCAGTGTGCAAGACTAGACTCGCCGCTCTAGCCTTGTCGGAGCATTTAATGCTCTGCCTTCACTGCTCCCGCGTCCCTTCTGTGCGTCCAGGCGAGGACTTGCAAGGCGGAGCCCAGCCGCGTGGGCCAATGCGTTGCGGGGGTTTGCACGCCTTGCCCCTGCCGGGGAGGAACATCCCGGGCCAAATCTGCCCGGGTAGTTCGCCTTCCGGGAAACTAGATGCCGCGACCCACGCGTCTAGCATCAGTGGGCCATTGGTGCGAGACATACTACTAGGACTTCCAATACATATTATTCATGTCATTAAGATAAAACTATCCGAAAAAAGTTAGGGAGTACTACTATTTAAAATAAAATTCCACTAGTTGTTGATTTGCATCACCTGATATCAGGTTGGGTCGAAACTGCAATTATGGATGTACATCCGGGATTACGAGAGAATCACTCGCGAGACAACTCGCGATGCGATGATGACGAGGATGTCGCCGATGCAGTAAAGGTTTGCACGATCACGATGTATCAAGTCAACGACGCGACGCGATCGATCCACGGTCGAGGGTGTACTGTACTGCACCTGCTTTGGGCTAATTTTTTTAAAATAATATGAATTATTTAATCATTATTGAAAATAATACGCATTTTAAAAAAAATTAAAAAATAATACACCCTCGCCCTGGGCCATGCCGATTAGGCCCACTCGGCCTCGGCCAGGCTGACTAGAGGCCGGCCTACCGGCCCACAGGCCGACTGGCCTTGTCGGCGTTGCCGAGGCCGATTAGGCCCTAGTTGGCTTCGGCCAGGCCGACTAGGTGCTCGTCTTCCTACTCTGGCGCACGTACAAGAACAAATCCTTGAACACCACTGCTCGCCGATTGATCTCCCTTCGATTCCCCTGATATCCACTCATTCTCTTCGTATTAACATATGAGAATTAATCCACATTATTCAACGAACCGGTTCAGGCAATAGGACTCCCGTTTTCCTTCTTTAATGGCCACTTCCATTGACACGCACCGCATGTTGTCCGTCGTCATCTGTCTCCCGATCTCCCTCCTCTACCTATAAAAGGCGATTCCTAGCACGTCACCGTGTGCCTTTGCCCTTCCTCCCTCATGATCATATTGAGAGGTTGTCCCCTTGAGCTCTCTGCATCTCGTGCCACGACCGTTTTCCTCCGCCGTCCGTCGCCTCCATTGTTGAAGGGGAGCTCGCTCCGAAGCTCTGTTCCTCGATTCCTTTCATCGGGAGACTCCTGTGACTGTGTTCACCCTTTTTGACAAGGTTTCGTGAACAGCCGTCGCCGTTGGCCGTGTCGTCCTAGACGTCATGCCGAAGTCACGCCCGGAGCCCCGCCCGCGACGGGAGACCTATTGCCTGAATAGGTTCGTGGAATAGTGGGGATTAATTCTGATGTGTTAATGCGAAGAGAATGAGTGGAGACCAGGGGAATCAAAGGGAGATCAATGGCGAGCAGTGGCGTTCAAGTTTCTGTTACTGTACGTGCGCCTGAGGACGAAGACGAGCACCCAATCGGCCTGGCCGAAGCCGACTGGAACCTAATCGGCCTGGGCGACGCCGACTGGGGCCTAATCAGCTTGGGCGACGCCGACAAGGGCCGAGGCCGAGTGGGCCTAATCGGCTTGGGCCAGACCGATTAGGACGAGGGTGGCCTAGTTTTGAATTTTTCTTAAAAACACGTATTATTTTCAAAAATGAATAAATAATTCATCTTATTTTTAAAAAATTGGCCCCTCCCACCTGTGCTACTGTCAATCCCTGCTCCGCTGAAGACGTATTAACTGTAAGACGTTTTAATGTGCGATTTACCTAAAGTCTGTCATCACTTTTATCATTGCCTCGTGGTTGCGCTGAAAATTCCCCACCCAGACGAAAACCGAAAACCCCAACCAAAGGAGAAGGAACGCTAAACCTGCGCCGCCGCCCCTGCCGGCTGCCGCTATGGCCGATGAGCTCAACGAACTCATCGATTTCCTCTCTAATAGCTCCCCTCAGGTGCGGCTCCGACTTGCCCGGAACCCTAATCCTAAGCGCTGGCTCTAAGTAACCACGCCGGTGCCCTTCCTTCGTTGCTTCAATACAGGTGCGTGGCGCGGCTGCGGACATCGTGCGGGGGCTCACCGGAGACGGGGAGGGCCTGCGCTCCCTCACGGCGCGCGCGGACCGAGCTCTGCCGGCGCTGCTCCGACTGCTCGCCTCCGTAGGGGGCGGCGCGGGCGAGGCGGCGGCCGACTCGCTCGTCAACCTCAGCCAGGATGGCGCGCTCGCCGCGCGCCTCGTTGCGCTCGGCGCCGTTGCGGCCGCCATGGACGTGATGGTCAAGCGCAGCGGAGAGCAGCCTAAACTCGCTCGCAGCCTCGTCATGCTGCTCGTTAACCTCACTCAGGTCGAGTCTGGCATCGCAGCCCTCCTCCAGGTCCTCCACCCACCTCTCGTCTCTCGCTTTGTTTTGATAATTCCAAGATTCAAGTATGCATGCCAACCTGTTAAATATTGTCTTCACTCTCTGGCCTTCTGCCCTCTTCATGGCTTACAATCACCTTCTTGTTGAGCTTCAGTCTAATCCCCCATGGAAGAGTGCCTAACTCAGAGCGTGTTTCTTTATGCTTAATACAATGTGCAGAGCTCCAGCCGCCTTCTAAAATGACCTATAGTTTACTCATCTCATTGTTCCTCTTGATGAAGATTATGTCCAAATCTTTTAATTTAATGAAATAGGGACAAAGTTGTGATAATCCCTATGTTTGCCGAGTGTGGCACACCTCTATTTGATCACCAGGTGTCACTATTATCCATGCCTTAAGACTATTACTTTGGAGCTTTGTCAAATGATAATATTGTAGTTACATTGGCTTGGGTAAATCATTATCCTTTTTGCTGAGTTTAACTTTGACTGGTTTCTCATGTTGAGATGAGTAAAATCTGGCAAGAGTAACACCTTAGAAAACCATCTGGAGTGGATGTACAGCTTTCTAACTTTTTTCTCACTGTAATTGATATAGATTACTAAAAATATAGCTCTCTTCGTTTTGAAAGGTTGGTGATGAGAAGGTGCAAGGGTTATATGTTGCGAAGCTTGTGCGGTCATTCTGTAGATCATCCAGTGAGTCTGAAGGTGAGCGTGTTCTATTATCTTGTTTCTTATTTCATCATCGTGTTCATGTTGTTTTAGTTGTTAGTTCACTTGATTTATCTTATTATCGGTCATCTATCAAATTCTACGAATGTTTAATCAACAGAGTTTGGAACTTTGATGTCCTGACATTGTGTCTAGCCAGCACCACAACCTTGAAATAATGCCAGCGGCAGAATCTGCTATTCCCTCGGATCCATAAAGAGTGTCTTGGATTTAGTACAAAGTTACTCCCTCCGATCCATATTAATTGTCTCAAATTTGTCTGAATATGGATGTATCTATGCCTAAAAAACGTCTAGATACATGTAATATTTCGACAAGTAATATGGATCGGAGGGAGTAGTACAATTTTGTACCAAATCCAAGACACTTATTATGGATCGGAGGGATTATCATTTTTCATGGTAAATAATAAACAGTGCATGCTGGCACCAGTGATGGAGGCAGGAAATTTTGGTTGCTTAGATGAGCCACAGGCGGGCGGAGGACCAAAGAAAATTGAGGTGGGGCGAAATCTAAAGCTTTTAAAAAATGGTGCAAAAAAATCAGAATAGTCCATCACATTAATGTTTTGTACGATCCTAAACATAAACACTTAGTACATTCAAAAACGAAACATATTAAAATAGAAGTAGAACTGTGAAATTTATCGATAATAAAATTTTAATGCGGTTTTTTATAAGGCCTAGGAAATGACATAGCTCTACCATGTTTTTGAAAATTTTCTTTAATTTTACCAAGATCAATATTTTTTTAATATCCCTCGCTCCATGTAGCACACCATCAATTCATTAAGCCAACAATCACATCTTGTTGATGTTCATAGCTGAGAAGGCCCTTTCAACTGTTGCCGCGCTACTGGTAAAATCAATACCAGCTCAATGAGACGGTAAATTGTGACAAACATTACCCGCTTTTCAAGTTAAACCATCTATTTAGCTAGGCTTGCAATACCGAGGATGAGCAGTGGGGACGAGCCGGTGAGGTGGAAGGTCGGATCCTGGCTCCCCTGTCCTGCTGAGCAGCGCCGTCTCTCATTGTTCAGCTGCTCTGGCGGCCGGCTCCCTCTTACACTAATCCCAAGCCGTCGCCGCCGCCCGCCTGGCTCGAGTGAAAGAAAGAATCAGAGGGAGAGAGAACAAGCACGTACAAGGGTACTATCAGACGAGGTGAGACAAATCGGTACACCCAACCTCCATTCCAGTCGGCCATACCCATGAGGAAACGAAAAGGCCACACCTCCCAGGCCCAACAACACAAATCGTTAACTCCTGTCCTTTTTCCTTCCCTAATTAACTCTAACTGCCTGATTATCTCTAACGAACACTACCTATGCCTAATTTTCTGCCCCAATTCAAGGTAGGCCCGGCGCCCTACCTCGCCCTACCGGGAGCTCCTCCTGTGCACAGGCCTAACTACAATATGCGGCCTGCTGAGCCTTCAATACTTTCCGACCATCTGTATGAGACATGTGCACGTGGTGTGTAGATTGCTATATCCAAAATTAAATTTAAAAAGTTCCAGAAATATCAATTCTTCAAGTATGTGGAAATACCATGGTCCAACTTGGGCAGATGGCCAGCTGCCCAACTTGGGCCCAACTGGAGGCTAATTCGCTTTCCAGGCACACAAGAGCGCTTCTTGCCGGCAAAAATGATGCACGGGTGCATGCGGCAGCGGAGTACCTCCACAGTAGCTCGAAGTGAGCCTGGGCATTTGCCGAGGGTCACCCGACGGTGTCTCTGCTCTTTGCAGGAACGGCTTGTCTATTGGATACTAGAATAAGGAAAGATGAACCATAGGGGAGGGAGTCAGGGAGAAAATCCAGATAATGGAAAGACTCTTATAATCCTATTTGTTACCGTTTGCCTTCTGAGTTGTAGGGTTCATCTATTTAGATTAATGAGGTTAGCCCGTAATAAGAATATCTATCTAATCAAATAAGTGATCCAATCTTATCTCAACCAAATGATAGCAAGGTGAACTTTCTGCTACTATTAAGACAGTCCTACAAAGGTGCATGGGCTGCTTCATGTGCCATCTTGGTGGGACAGGCCCACATACCTACCAATTTGGTCTGATGTTTTTAGCATGTTATTGTATATCGTTAAGAAGATTTCACCTTGACTATACGCAGATGAAGACATTTTTGAACACATCGCCTCTATACTTGTCAACATCTCAAAGGTCGAAGCTGGAAGGAGAATACTGATGGAACCTAAGAGAGGTCTTCTAAAGCAGATTATACGGCAATTTGATTCAACAAACCAACTTAGAAAGAAAGGGGTATGCACAGTTTAATTTGGACCTTTATGTTGATTCTGGTGATAAAGCGACGTGATCTGTACATTACATGTTTTTTACATTGTTCTCTCAATTACTTACCACATATCATTTAATATTGTTGTAATTTAACAATGAGTTCCTACATTTTAATACTTATCGTAGACCACAATACCACATAGTGAGGTTCTGAGGTAATCTTTGTAATGCCGGTTCATTTTGTAAAATGGAATTGCGTTATTTCAGAACTCTCCATGAACTTATTTTTCACACATTTTCCATTTAATACTTATTATCCCAGTGTATGTATATGCAATGATTGTCTTGCACTTCTAATGTTTTCACGTTCTTTGCAAAATATCTAAACTTGTATTATGTTCTTAAATTATGTAAACCCTAGCCATCTAACATTATGTATTATGTCAGCTTATATGCTTGGTACTGGCTTAGTGTCAGATCTTATTGGGTCATTGTGCTTTCACCAATGTTCCTGCCTAATTTCTTTTTGTGAATATTTGCAGGTTGCTGGCACCATCCGTAACTGTTGCTTCGAAGCTGATACCCTGATACAAAATTTGCTTTCTATAGCAGAATATCTTTGGCCAGCTCTACTTTTGCCTGTAGCTGGAAAGAAGGTGCAGTTATTTTAACATGTGGAATCAACATTTTTGTGAAATTTGTTTCGAGTAAATCTCCCCCCTTTTGCCCAATTGTCATTTTTATGTGGTGGTCATTGGCTCAGGGTGACCACTTTTGTGGCCATGATTGTTGGTTCCAATAGTGTCAATATAAAATGGTATTTCTTCTCTGCTTACAGTTGCTTTGTTCTCCTCACAACAGACCATCTTGTAAAACATTTAGGCCCTGTTTGGGAGGGCTCCACATAATATTTTTCTGGCTCCAGATTTCTGCTTTGCTGGTGAATCCACTCCACCTCAGAAATCTGGAGCTGTAAGAAACTGTTTGGGTAGGAGTTTAGCTAGAGATTACCATGTTGTCGACAGTAACCGACCGAAACAAGGTATAACCTCCTTGTACCGCTAAGCCATAGATATATCTTTTCCCACCTCTGCCTTCTATTCCAGATCTCTGTCAGATCTTCCCTCCACTACCTTGCTATTAGTACGGTCTGGGCATCAGCAACAATTGTGCCCTCTGATTCACCATAGCTACAACCTTTGAGCAAGACCAGGAATAGAATAACCAACCCACAACGCATGTCCATTTGGAAACTGGTCTAACCTCGATGAACATCAACCAATAAGCACCAAAGAGAGGAACATTTCATCCATCACTTGCTTTGTCACGTCACAGGAGCTGAACGTCCAGGAAACTTACTGCTAAAGCCTCAATTACACAGTATTCTTTAACACTAACTTCTGTAGACAAGCACCCCCAGAATATCACTGCAGGACAATCGCTTGCTTATTTGATTTCTAGTACCAAGCCACTCTTGTAACAGGAGCTGGAGCACCCCTCCCAAACAGGGCCTTCTATCAGCATTGGCTGTTCATATGCTAGCCTAGTCGCACGTCTCTGGCTTATATTCCGTCATATTGCAGATCTATAGTGAAGAAGATAGATCGAAAATGCCTCTTGAGCTTGCAAATGCACTTTCTCATGAAAGAGAAGCTGTTGAGGATTCTGAAATTCGAGAACGGGCACTGGAGGCTATTTATATGATCGTGATGCAGGTAAGTGTATCATTCCAAGGTGGCTTATGTTTAATTTGCATGCTCGTTTCCAACTTATTCAAATTGCTGCACATTTAAGTCTATCAATACTTTCCCCATAAAAAGACAGACTATCAATACTAAACAAACTCCTTATTTCCGCTAACAGTACAACTTAGTTACAAGGTAGTACAATATATAGTAGTACAATCACAAAATAACATTAGCCAGCCTCCTGCCCCTAGCTTTCTTAAAGCTGCCTGTATTACACGGTGTTTATCATCTCTTGTGGAACCCAATGTACCAAAATAACGATCAGATGATCGTTACTTTGCAAAATACCGTTCACTGTGCTGTGTGGTATTCTTTTGTTTTGGAAATAGAATTCTCAGCATGAAGACCTGCATGTTTTGAAGGATACTACTTGCATGCTAACCTATTCATGTTTCTGTAATCTTCTTTTGCCAGGATGATGGACGAAGGGCCTTTTGGTCAGTCAATGGGCCGAGGATACTGCAGGTTGGTTATGAAGAAGAAGAGGACTTGAAAGTGATGGGAGCATATGAGTTGATTGGTTCTTTGGTATTACTACTGAACTTTTAGAATGTTTATATTATTTAACAAGTAATCTTACTTAATTGTACTGTGCCTAAATACTGGATGCTTGTAGAATAACATATTCCTCCTTTTCACAAAAGTTTGGTGTATTTGGTTTCACTAAGACAAAGTTTTGACCAAAAATTACTTATTAATATTTGTTTTTTAAGACATGAAATTTATATGAATAGATTCGTCTTCAAAAGTTCTTGCTGATAATTTTGATTTCCTATCATATAAATTACATATTAATAAAGTTATCATTGGTCGAAGCCTTGTCTTAACAAAACAAATAAGCCAACCTTTTGAAAAGGAGGGAGTATTTATTTACTTTTGCTCCTTCAGTCTTCCTGATTTTCAATTTCAGCATTCACTTTACTTTTTGTCGTGTCAAAGTATTAAATAAATTTGAATTTTCTTTTACCAGATTTTGTTCAAGGTGCTCATAGTCTCATACTATACTCCCTCCGTTCCACAATACAACGTGTATAGATTTTTCTCATTGTTTCACAATACACCTCATTTCTCTCTTGGTACCCGCATCCGGCCAATAACTACTCACATCCATTTATTATTAACCCAATATGAGTGGTTGGGCACTAGGAACGAGAGTTGTCTTGGTCCAAGTGCACAAATCTATATGAGGTGTATTTTGGAATAGAGGGAGTATTTAGGGCATTTTGAAATTTGTTTGCAAGCCCTTTATCTAAAAAAGTTATTTGTGGAACAGGATTCCAGGTTATACCTGGTGTAAACTAGCTATTTGGTGCAAACTTCTGTTAACTTTGATTAAACTCTGCTCAAATGTTACTTTAGCTACTTTTATTCACCGTGTTCTGCATGTGCCCATGAGATCCTATGGATTTTTTATTTTTATTTCCTCAAACATATGGATTTTTGGACTAACTGCTGTAATTTGACATGATAACTATTTGGATTAGCCCTTCTACACAAATGAACCATCGAAGGTCTAACTCTGTGAGATCTGACTTATAGTTTATTGCTTGGTTGGATGTTAACAGCTCGTTGGCAAGGGTGAGATTGAACAAGATCAAGAGCAAGGACAAGACAAGCCTTAATGGGCCCTCCAGTGTGTACAATATTGTTTTGTGTACTTGTTGTAAAATCTGGGTTTAAATCTAATGCAATTTATTTGTCTCAAAAAAAAATCTAATGCAATTTATCACTTCAAATTATCTTAGGCTTGATTTAGATATACTCTTTTAGGTGGTCTTCGCGGTTTGTTGCTCGCAGAACAGTCTACAGATCTTTTGCTTTAGAATACTTTGCAGTTAGGACTGGCATCGGTCGACTCTGGCACTGCTATGGTCAGCTGTATGAACACATGCATATCTCCTTCGCTGTTCTAAAACAAGCTGTATGCACAACACTTTTCAATTGGCACAGGATTACAAATAACATTGTTTGATTTGACATTTGGGGTTTAGTCATCAAACTGTTGGTACTGAATTATACTGCTGCACAAAAAAGGCTGGCAGTCAATATTTTCGTTAGCAAGGATCGTCAATGTTAGCCAAGACAAGATATGGTTAGCAAAAACATATACAGTACCAAAATTCCCTTTCTTAAATCACATAAACATTGCCGCCACAGTAGAACATCAGATGAGCCTTGTTCATGCATGTCTCCCTGTTCTTCATGATCTTGTCAATATTGTGGACGAACTTGAAAACCAGGAAATATAGCCTGTTGGCGCAAAATTTTCTCCAGTACCACATAACATCTTTATGGTCGGAGGCGGAGCAAATAGCCTACTCCGACTACTCCCTAAGGTCACCTCCAGCAGGGCGACGCATTGGGCCGGCGCGGTCTGTTTGCGCTAAACGGACCAAATGCGTGGACATATTTGAGCGGGCGTCCCCCTCGCCCCTGGATGGATCATTTCCGTCCCGTCGCGCCCGCCCTCGATACACACCCCTGGCCCCCCTGTCTGCGACCGAATTACATTTCATTGCCCCCTTTCTTCCCCACTGCCTCCCGCACGCTCTCCTCCATGGTGGCAAAAAATCCTGCCCTTATCGCCGGCGCCATCCACGGGCGAGCCCCCGCTGCCACATCCTCAAAGGCAGCAGCCGCCGAAGTATCCCTAGACCCAGCTGCTCCCGCCGCCCTCACTCGACCCAAGAAACCGAAGAAGGAGATGACCCCGGAGGCGAGGGCCATCGAGTCCTAGAAGAGGGGGCAACGGCGGGTGTGCAAGCTCGCAAGGGATGCGGAGCTAGCCGCCGCCAAAGAAAGGGAGCTTGAGGAGGAAAGGGAGCGGTGCCTCCAGGAAGCTTCCCTTGCCCAAGGACGGCAGGAGGAGGCGATGCGGACCATCCTCCTCTTTGGCAAGGTGGCACAGGGCGCATTGCCGCCCGACAGCTTGTCGGCGACGGCGGCAAGCAAGGAGTCTAGCGTGGTGAGCCCCCCCCCCCCCCGGCCGACTACGCCGGCCTCACGGCCATCGCCAAAATTGCCCGACACTGCAAACTGGGCGCCATCCGCAGCAACTGATGATGAGCTTGACCTCAATGCGTCCCCAGCAACAACACTAAGCCTGCCGACGAAGGTGCCCCGCCCTTTCCTTGCCTCTTCTTTTGAGAGCGGCTGTAACCTGTTCGGTGATATGCCCGAACGGGCCGTTGATCCCGCCGACCCGAATTACTTCAACGAGTCGTCCCAGTTCATAGAGGACCTCATTGGCCAAGAGGCCCCGACGTATGAGGAGGAAGTTGACGAGCAATGGGTTGATGAAACGCAAGAGGGGGTCAGCATTGACATCGAGCCGCTATACACCGACGCCGGCACCGATGCCGGCAAGGACGCGCCCCGGTGTCAAAAGAAGGGCACAAGCAAGAGGATGCAGGCGTACGCCGAGTGCGAGGACAAGCAGCTATGCGAGGCCGGGCTAGAAATGAGACAAGATCCAATTTGCGGGGCCGAGCAAAAAGGCACCGTGTATTGGAAGCGTATCTATGATTTCTTCCATGAGCATCGCCTCTTGCCCCCGTACAGCTTCATGAGCGACTGGGGAGAGGTTTCCCTTCAAAAGAGATGGGGCCTCATCCAGTCCGAATGCAACAAGTTCGCGGGTGCGCATGATCACGTGAAGGCGAGGCCGGTCAGCGGCGTCGGCGTCGGCGACGGCGACATGGTGAGTTGTGTTACCATTCTCCTCTTCTCATGTGTTTTGTTTGTCCTCAACAATGTGTCATCCTCATTGTCGGCAGGCGTATCAAGCTTGGAGTACTTCAAAGTTATGCATAAAAAACCATTTGCCTTGATCCATTGTTGGCAGATCCTCAAGGAGGCTCCGAAGTGGCAAGAGGTTTATTTGGCCACCAAGAAGAGCCCTGACGATGGGAAGAAGCGTGACTGCAGCGTCATCAACCTCGAGGCCTCCGGCCACACCGAGGCAGCAACCCGGGCCGTCCGACCTTGGGGGAGAACCAACTCCAAGTTAGATGCCAAACGTGAGGCCTCCAACCTCTCTTTCGAAGAGACGCTCAAGAAGATGTGGTCCAAGAAGGACGCCGTGAAGGAGAAGATGCTTCAACAAATGGAGGAGCAAATGAAGGAATTTCTCGACGTGCAAAAGAGGAAGCTCGCCATCAAGGAGGCCAATGCGGTGGCGACCAAAACTGCGGCTGCGGCCACTATGCTCGCTGAGGATACAAGGATCATGACGGCGGACTTGAGCCTCATGGACCCTCCCACGCAAGCTTGGTTCGAGGCCAAGAGGAAGATCATAGAAGAACGCGATGCGCCAACTGAAGGGCATTTCGATTCCTAATGAGTTTTGGTGTTAATGACAACATGACATGTGGACTAACCGTATGCTAAGTGTTTTCAGAAGTTATATAGAATCAAGCGAAGCGGTTCATTTCCCTCGAAAAGGAAAGAAGCATAGAAGGATTTACGGCTTTATATTTTATTAAGTGGTAGGAAAATCCGTACTATAAAGAGGGAGTCCATTTGGGAAGGCTTGGGTGAACTAATTTCACGTATACACAACCACCAGATTGCACCCACAAAATAGCCTACAAACCCATTGGTGAAGATTAGCTGAAACCCATTCGTGAGCCTAAAGGGTTCTGCCGGCGTTCATTCCAGGGTGGGAGTACCGGCCTCCCCAGGCCGGTAGTATCGGCGATGGTAGTACCGCCCCGGTACCGCACCAGTGCTAAGGGGTAGCAAAACGCTACTGACCTCGTACGGTACTAGCACGGTACCGGTGCAGTACTACCGATGGCGGTAGTACCGCCCTGTGCTGAAATTGCACATAACAGGCAGATTTTGGGGACTCCTATAAAAGGGGGTCTTCGTCCCCAACGGCTCCTCCCCCGACATTTCCCATTGTTCTTCACCTCCGTAAGCTTCAAATCTCGAGATCTCTGTCCCTAGTGCATCCCCCAAGCCAATACTTTGAGGAAAGGTAGAAAGAGCTCGATCTAGGGTTTCACCAAATTAAAAGTTGATTCCCCTCGTTTTCCTTGGTGGATTTTGTTACTCTTGGGATTTTGGGATCCCTAGCCGAAAGGTGTCTCTTCAGGGCCTCCAATCTTGTGAGGATGTCCTTGAGGATTCGGGGAGGAGCCTGCAATTAAGTTGTGGATTTGTGCCCTTCTCCTTATTTCTAAAGATTCGGCGTTCGCCTTCAAGGAAGCCATTAGTGGAGCTCACATCACCTTTGTGGTGTCGTGAGAGGAGAATAGAGTGAACCTTTGTGGCGCCTCTACCTTTGTGGCAGAGCACTCCTCCAAACGAAGACGTACACCTACCCCAATAGGTGGAACTCCGGGATAAATCTTCGTCTCGTGTGTGGTATCATTTTCCCCCCTTTACTTACTTTTCTTTCTTCATTGTCTATCTTTTGCGTCGGCTAGTGCTTCGGCTATTGCATTTCATACTCTAGTTGCATTCCCTTTAGAGAATCTAATAAAGCCTAGGATTAAGTGTTTGTATCTTTCAAGAAAAGAAAAAGAAAACCATAGAAACCGAGGTTATAGATGATAATGCTCCACTCACATTTAAAGCCATAAAATGCTTTTGGATAGCTTGCAAAATGTGATTCTTGATAGTGTGGACAAAAAGATTAGTGAGTGCCTACCCACCAAAGCCTCTACTTCATCTACCGATGCTTCTCAAGCCAAGTCACCAAATGAGGTGGAGTTGGCTAAGGAAGTTTCGGATGCCGAAGCTCTTAAAAAGGCTAAGGCTATTGAAGAGAGTGCAAATAATTCCCAAGGCAGGGGTGGTGATGGGTTGTATGGAGAGGTGGCTCCTCCGGCTCATTATAACCATCGCCACCATCAATTGCCCCTATGTTCAAACAAGGAGATCCCTCCATGTTAACCTCCACTAACTATGTTGATTGGTTTCGTAGAATGAGAACTCATTTCAAGAGCACATCAATGGAGTTGTGGAGAATTGTTGATGAAGGTTTCTATCTCCATGATCCAAGAAACATGACGCCAAGAGAGTATGTGGACAATCAACTCAATGAACATGCTATTGGAATAATCCAAAAGGCTCTATCTTTGGAATATAGAACCTATGTCCGTGGCATTGAGTTCGCTAGAGATGCTTGGAAACTCATTGGTGTTTGACAACAATGAGAGTGTTAGGAAGTCAAAATTTGAAGTGGTCATCAATGACCGCAAGAATTTCTTCATGAAGGATGGAGAAGCTCCGGATGAGCTATATAGAAGGGTCATCACCCTTGGAGCTAAGATGAAGGACCATGGAAGTCATGACATCAATGATGAATGGATCGAGCGTCTATTCATTGAAGCCATCTCTCGACACCGTGAGGTCTCCGCCTCGATGATTAGGCAAAGACAGGATTATTATAGCTTGACTCCAAGTCAAGTAATGGGAGAGTTTGTGGCAATGGACATCCTCAAGAAGACTTCCGAGGAGAACCTTATTCGAGCAAGGTTCCTTTCTCAAAGCTCAAGCCTTGCCTTGAAGGCCAACGGGACTCCCACTGCAACTCCAAGTGAAGCACCTCAATAAGAAGAAGTTGAGATCACGGAAGAAAATTGCAACTATGAGTTTAGTGATCATATGGCTCTTGCGGCTCAAGCCTTTTGGAAGAACAAGAAGTTTGTGAAGATCAACAACACCTTCAACCCCAACAACTACAACGCCAACACCTACAACAACAACAAGGGAGTTTCAAGCTCCAAGCCCAAAGGTCAAAGATCTCGTAAATGTTATAATTGTGGCAACAATGACCATTTCGTTGCAGATTGTGTCTATGAGAAGAGGAAAGATAATGGTGGTCATCTCATCCTTCAACGGAAGACCAAGTCCTCCTTCAACAAGAAGCCAACGAAGAAGAAGCACCCTAGAGTGCTTGTTTGTCATGAGGAATATACCTCGGGCAAAAAACGTGATGATGAGTAAGAGTCAACAGAGGGGGCAAACATTGCCATTGCTCCTTCAATACCATCTCTCTTCGACTCCCCCAATGAGAACAAGAGCCACTCTCCCAAGTGCCTTATGGCCAAGACCTCTTCGGTAATCCCTCCTCCCACCAAGCATGTTATTCCTAAGAGTTAACCTCTATTTGATTGTGTCGAGGAGAGTAGTAGTGTCAAGCAAAACATGAATGAGTTCGAGATATTCATGACTAGCTTAGAAGGTGAGACCAAGAGAAGGTTTGAGGACCTCTTGGAAAGATTAGGTGAAGCTCAAGCTATCATTGCCGAACATGATGAGCTCATGGATGAGAAGGTGAGACTTGAGTGCATTGCCACTCATGAGATTGCGGAGCTTAATGAAGCTCTTGAAGAATAACAAGCCAATAGATAAGCTATTGAGTAATCTCTTACCAAGAGCTTTCTAAAATTAAAGATTCCTATGATAATGCTATTTCTCTTGCTAATGAATATTGTGCTAAAATTAGCAATGTAGAGGATGGCCATTCTAGCCTTATTGAGGACTTTGACAAACTTGAAAAGAATCACAAGTCCTTGACAAGTGAGTACAAGTCTCTCAAAGAGTCTTGTGATCATCTTTTATATTCTCTTGTCAAGGAGTTAATTTCTAATGATAAAGATGCTTCAACTAACCCTTGTTGTAAGCATACATCCATGATTAAGGAGAATGCTAGGTTGAAGGCCCAACTTGAGAAGGGCCTAGCCACTTGTATCCAAGGGGAGAAGAACCTCCATGATCTTTTAAATGATCATAGAAAGGCTTTTAGATTGGAGGGAATTGGGTATAACCCCAATGAGAAGAGCAACAACAAGAAGAAGGCCAAGGCTCCTCCCTGCACTAATATTTCTTTTCTGAAGGAAGGAGAGGCGGCCAAGGAGAAGCCAAAGAACAAGAAGGGTGGCAAGGCCACTTATGATAATAGTGCCGGGGATTTCAGTCCCTCATATGTTCTTTGTTGTACTAATGATGGGCATGTTTATGCCAAATTTGTTGGTTCTCCTTATGAATATGTTCATTGGTCTATTTGGATTCCTAAGACCCTTATTGCTAACGCTAAAGGACCCATTCAAAGATGGGTACCTAAAACCAAATCTTAAATTTGTAGGTGGTTGCTTCCAATGGATCTTCATGGATAGTGGATAGTGGATGCACTAATCATATGACCGAGAGCAAGTAGTTGCTTGTGGACACCAAAATGAGTACATAAAGGTCCAAGTAAGTTACATTTGGAGATTCTTCACAATAAACGGTATTGGGACTAGGCCAGGTTGTCATTTCTCCGGCTAGGTCCATCGAGAATGTAATGCTTGTTGAGTCCCTTTCATACAATTTACTTTCGGTACTTCAACTTGCATATATGGGTTTTACTCTTTCTTTGGCACAACAAGTGTGACCCTTTTGTGGAGCAAGACTCTTAAAGTAGCATTTGTTAGATATGTGGAAAGTGGTCTGTATGTGGTAGATTTCGGTAAGAAACTCAATAGAGAAGAAACATGTCGAATGGCTAAAGTTGATGTGGGTTGGCTTTGGCATCGCCACCTAGCCCATATCAATATGAGATATTTGCAAAGTCTCCTCAAAGGTGATCATGCGCTAAGACTAACCAATGTTTCATTAAATAAACACCGTGTGTGTAGTGATTGTATTGAAGGGATATTACATGAGAAGGCACATCACCAGAAGACAATTATCAGTTCAACGAGGCCCTTGGAGCTTCTTCATTTGGATCTCTTCGGTCTTCCTACATATGATAGTCTTGGTGGTAAGAAATATTGTTTGGTTATTGTTGACGACTATTCTAGGTATACATGGGTATATTTCTTCAAGCACAAGAGTGAGACCCAACAAACCGTCATCAACTTTGCCGATGAAGCCCAACACCAATACAATGCAAAGATTATGGCTATAAGGAGTGATAATGGCTGCGAGTTCAAGAATTACCCCTTGATTGAGTTTTTGAGTGATGAGGGTATCAAAAGACAATATTCCGCTGCGTATATACCTCAACAAAACAAAATGGTGTAGCAGAGAGGAAGAATAGAACTCTCACTGACGCAGCAAGGACAATGTTGGCGAAGTTTAAGTCTCCATACAACTTTTGGGCCGAAGCAATAAACACCGCATGCCATACTACTAATCGCCTCTATCTCTGCAAGATTTTGAACACGACACCTTATGAAATTCTCACGGGACGCAAGCCCAACCTCAAGTACTTCCGGGTATTTGGTTGTAAGTGTTCCGTGCTTAAGAATGGTGTTCGTTTGTCTAAATTTGAACCTAAGACTTATGAGGGCATATTTATTGGCTATGCATCTAACTTCCATGTTTATAAAGTCTAACAAATCCACCGGATGTCTTGAAGAATCTTGGAATGTGGAGTTTGATGAGAATAATGGCTCCCATGTGGGGCAAGTTGATGTTGTGAATGCAGATGATGAAATTCCACCCCAAGCCATACGAAGAATGGGCATAGGTCAAATTATTCCCATTGAGGAACCCCGTATGGAAGAAGGAGAAGGACAACGCTCTACTCAAGTGGAGCCCTCATCTTCATAAGATTCACAAGCTAGCCAAGAACAAGAACAAGTCCCTCATATGGATGAACATGTTGATCAAGGGGAAGATCAAGCAATTGTTGAAGTTGGTGATCCGTCACCAAATGATGCCCAAGATCAAGATCTTCAAGATGTTCAAGTCCATTGAGCCCCAAGATTCATCTCAAGAAGCTACGGAACGTCGTGCCACGAAGATCGCTTCACGACTTCAACGTCAAGATCATACCTTGGACAATGTCCTAGGAAGTGTGAGGAAAGGGGTAACGACTCGTAAACAATTAGCTAAATTTTGTGAACATCATGATTTTGTTTCTTGTCTTGAGCCCCAGTACTACGGGGTGGCAAAACGCTACGGACCTAGTACGGTACTAGCATGGTACCAGTGCAGTACTACCGCCGGCGGTAGTACCGCCTGCACTGGCGGTATGTCGGAGCCGAAACTCCGGCACCGGGGATGCTAGACACCCCGTTTTTGGTTCGGTGGAGTTTGAAGGGGATCGCTCCGGTGATCGCCGGCGTGACTACAGACACGAAGTGTCGGCAAGACGTTTTACCCAGGTTCAGGCCACCCGGAGGTGTAATACCCTACGTCCTTCTTGGAGTTGTATTCACTAGTTTGAGTGTTTACAGGTTCCCGGGGGGGTTCCTGGGCTTTGCTACTTGTCCCTGTATGGGCTTGTCTACTTGGAAGAATGCTGAACCCTTTGACCGGTGGCATTGGTCCTCCTTTTATAGACAAGGGGATACCACAGGTGCCAATGCATGCAACGCGACACATTAACTAAACGTGCGTCAATGCCACTAGTCCTATTCTACTGTTGATCCTCGCTAGGCTTCATGCAACGCGCAGGCCACTATTCGTGGTAAATAAAACGAGTTATAGGGTAGCCGTTGTAGCTTTGCTGAGCAAGACTAGACCTGCCAATGTGACTCCTTACGGTGCATTTAATGCACTGTCTCTGCTGTCTTCACTATTCCGCTGACCCCACTTGTAGGCCCGAGCAAGGGTAGCCGGGAAGCACCCTCGTACTGGTGCCTGGGACGTTGTAGGAGCAGCATGTTGGTACCTCGCCGGGACCAAGCTTCCCGGGTAGCCGCTGTGGTGGATATCTTTCCTATTCTGGATCTTGGCCTTGACGTTGTCAATGGTGTCAGAGCTCTCAATCTCTAATGTGATGGTCATGCCAGTGAGCGTCTTCTCGTAACCCCGTTAACTGCTGTATCGGGGGTGGGCTTCCCGGGTTCGCCCTTCTCGGGAAGTCCTCCTTACGGGACCTCTGCCGTTGCGACCCACGCGTCTAGCATCAGTGGGACCCCATGGGCCACTAGTGCGACAATAGCCCCCGGGCGTGGATTGGCAACCTTGAGTTCCCGGGTTGTGTTGTCCTCGGTCGGTTGCCAGGCTACGCTAGAACCGATGTGTGGGTCCCAAGAGTAAACTAGGAACCCGGCCACGTAGGCCACTGCCTCGATTCCATCCGCAGGAGAGGAAGGGTCGGGCGCATGATCTCTGGCCTCACTCCCCACGAATAACAGAGAGTTATGTCCACATCGCGCATATCGTCTTGATTCCTCCGAAACTTTACAGCACTTGATTGTCGATCGTGCGAGGGGGGGGGGAGTGTCCGTTGCAACTCGTCTGTCTCGTATAAATACCAAGGACCGACGGCGCAAGGGCCCCCCACTGCCACTGTCCTCGCCATTGCCCCCCAAGCCCCCTGCGCTCCAACCCCTGGCGCAGCTCCACCCCACATCCTTCTTCAAGCTG
Source organism: Brachypodium distachyon (assembly GCF_000005505.3). NCBI lineage: Eukaryota > Viridiplantae > Streptophyta > Magnoliopsida > Poales > Poaceae > Brachypodium > Brachypodium distachyon. The sequence goes on along the minus strand of NC_016133.3, from coordinate 24,732,861 downwards.
GTGGTCTTCCAATACCTCTTCGAGGCATTCATGGGGGTGATGCTGTCCGTGGCGCTGTTCCGCCACTACTACTACCCTTGCGTTGAGAAGGGCGCAGCGATGTCTTCGGGGGTCTCATTCCGGTTCCAGGACGGGCTCAAATCGGAGTTCGTCGTCACGGGGGACCGGAAGATCGAGACGGAATGGTGCGCGGACTGGTGCTGGGTCTTCATCGGGCATCACGACGAGATGTACAACAAGCCCACCGCGCTGCCGAAGAAGTCCCGCGACTGGCGGGACCAGGATGCCAGGGGCGCCGAGCTCGCACCGAGCTACAACAAGATCGTGGCGTTGCGACGTGCGAGGCTCTCGGACCTGGACATGGCCTGGAACTACATCGGCAGGCGCATTGCCCCGCTGCAGTGACGGACGCATCCGGTCTGGACGTACACGGGGGAGAACAACCAGATGAGGCTGCAGCGGGGAGGCCTGACGAAGGACGACATCCGGATGTGGTTGAAGGGGATAATGGGTGACTACTCCCCCTTCGCACCACTTTCGCGGGGTGTGACGGCTCTCCATGCGGGAGGAGCGAACCCGGGCGCTAACAACTAACCACCCCCACCCTGCAATGAGTGGGGAATCATGGCGGGCACACCATTGAGCAGCCCTCCCCCCAAACAAGAACTCGGGCTGGGAAGCAGCCGGTGGCCGAGAGCGAGGGGGTGGACGACTCGGACGGGGATTCCGAGGAGCCGGCGGACGACAACATCGCCCACGAGGCTCGAGACACATCCGAGGATGAGGCGTCCCTGGGTGTCGATAGCCGCGAGGAAGGGCACAGCGACGACGATGACGTCGTGCCGCTCTCCCGACAGCCCGCCGCACAATGGACAAGCAGCGCGGAGGCAGCCCACCAGCGCGGGGTTCCGCTCCCAGCGCGTTGGCGTTCTCCGGCAGTAGCAGGGGCGGCCGGGCGACCATCCCGGCGGCCCCAATTGCCCCGAGCGCTCCGCCGGCGCAGAAGGGACCTCGTGCGTGACCGAATGCAGACTCCTGCTCAACCCAGCAAGGTACTAAATTTCCCAATCATGGTCATTTGTTTTAGCTTAACCCGTTGTTCTTATCCGGCAACGCTTCAAGGACTCATCTCTCTCTTTGCAGGTCGGCGGGGAAGAGGGGACTGGTAAGCACTCCACCAGCAACCTCGACTAAGAAGCCGCGCACTAGAGGCTCAGGCGGGGGAAGCCTCCAGGTTGGGATGGGGGCCGCAGTAACGCAGCGACCGTGGACGTGGACAGCACCGCTCACGCCGCGGACGAAGCGATAGCCCCGGGAGTGGGTACGCCTTGCAACCACGCGGAGTAACACCTCGTTTTGTTTTCTTCTTGCCAATGCTCTAAGGCTTTCTTCGTGGTCTCCGCGCAGGGGCAGGAGATGTTGTGAAAGGGAAACCTTGCCCCTGTATGGGTTTTGATGAGTGATGACAACATGGTTGAGGAACTAATGAGTTACACGAAGTGTTTTAGGTTTTAGTTCCTCAGAAGAATTGGCTTTTCTAGCATCGACGACCCCTAAAAATTGAAGTACAGGTACTGGCTTGAAGTATGAAGAACTCAGTGAAGAACGGAGAAGAATGTGAAGCATAGTTTTCTTCATAGGTCTTTCCGTAGCTTTTTCTTCACTTGAGTATAGGAACGCCGTACTATTAATGTAACATCCCAAATTTTCAAACCCTTTCATATGCACTGCATTCATGAGCATCATGCCACAATTGAATATTTGAATCAAATTTGAATTCCAAAAGGCTTTAAAAAGGTTTTATTTCATTTTAAACCCTAGGGTTTCATCCATTTGAGCTTTGGATCTTTAAACCAATAGGGTTGACTATAAAAGGGTTTTATTGCATAAATAAGCTATCTCATTATTTTGGATATTTATTGGAGTTGAAAAACTATTTTATTTAAATAGTTATATAGCCCTAAAAGCATTTATAGGGCAAATGTATTTTTTATATATTTTATTTGGAAGGGAAAATAGTCCCAAAAGTTGAATCATATTATAATATGATTTTACAAAAATTTTGGAATTTATTTGGGTCAATTTGGAGTTCAAAATCAAAAGTTACAAAGGCAAAAAAAGAAAAAAAAGAAAAAGGAAAAGAAAAAAAAAGGAAACGCATTGACCCAACTAGGCCGGCCCGCTTAGCCGCCTGACCGAGCCGCCCGACCGAACCGGCCCAGCGCGTGCGCGCCCGCGGCGACCGCTGACAGGTGGGACCCACATCTCCTCGAAGGAAACCCCCGCGCGTCACACCGCCATCCCCGGCTGAATCACGCCGCGTCGTCACCTCCGTGCATCCCGCGCCCTGCCGCCCGCGTCCCTATAAAGCCCAAAGCCTGCGTGTCCTTTTCTCCCTCCCCTTTTCGCCGATTACGCACTCACGCTGCCCTAATTGCTCGCCGACGTTCGCCACTGCCGCCGCTGTTCCGAGCTCGCCGCCGACGCACCAGTGAGTTTTTCTCGTCGCCGCTTGCCCCTCAGTCTTCCCCTCTCTCATGCGCACCTTGTGATGCGCTCCGTTTGGTCCATGGTGCACCGCAGCTCGCCATCGTCGTCAACCCGAAGCTCCGCCGACGCCGCCGCGCCTCCGTCGTCCTAGGCGTCGTCTCCACCCACCCCGAGCCTTACCGACGCCACCAACCTCCCCGTCTCGACGAGCCACTCCTTCTCTGCCCTTCCCCGAGCCGAAACGTCGCCAGAAAAGCCCACCGCTGCGTCCCCGCGTCGCCAGAGCATCGCCGGAACCCTCGCGCCGCCGGTAAGCCCCCACGCTCGATCACAGCCGTCCGATATTCATCAACGGTCGAGATTAGATGGCACCGGCCAATCACGACATGACACATGGCACTGTATTATAAAAACGAAAACGTAATTGTTATTCCCGGATTAAATTAAGTGGCCAAATTTAAATTTGAATAACTTAACCACAGTCAAATTACAGAAAGGCTTTTAATGCCATTTAAGTCATAGCTTTTTGTTTAGAAATCCTTTTTAATTGAAACCAGTGCCCAAAAATTTGTTTTAATGTCCTCGGTCCATTGGGACAGAGAAATAAATTTTTTGAATTAAATTAATTTGTTGATGCCAATAAAACCTTAATTAGGGGGTAAATCCCTTGATTTTGTATCTTGATTTTTAACCTAGCATAATTATTTGCTAATGCTTTGGACCAAAAATATAATCTGGTTTTATTTCAAAATAAAATCAACCCAATCATGTCACATGATATGCATTGCATCATGGCATATATTTCTGTTTGCTTGCATTGTATGTTTATGTATGTATGCATTGTTTGTTTCGTTTAGTTTTTTCGGAGAGCGAACTGTGTGATTGCAAAGAGTGCTTGAACTCCAACTGCTATCCAAACAATGATAGGATGAAACAATGATGCTTTTATGCAAATAGCCAAACCCCACCTAGCCAAATTATGCATGTACATTGTTAGATCTGTTATAACTTCCAGGTGAACTTGCTAATACATTCAATGTATTGACCACGTAGTGGCTGCAATTAATAATGCAGGTGAATCTGACGAAGAGTGAGGTTCGTCGATGTTCTTTGGGTCATGTGCTTACATTCCAACATGCTCTCTAATTTGGGAGTAGTTGTGGCCCATTTGCTCCACCTTTTTCCGCTGCCGTTTGTGAAACAATATTTTGTTATCCTGAAACTCTATTTGTTATGCTGACCCAAGGGGTTATGCAAGTTTGTAAGTACAATTAAGTTCTGTATGATGGGATGTAATAAAGTACTTTGACCTTTGTATCTTGGTATTACATCTTGAAACTGTGTGTGCTGGTGAGTCGATCTAGGAACTAGCACATTAAGCACAGAGATCGAACCCTGTACGAGGGCGGTCGCTTCAGATTGTATCAGAGCAATGTGTTGCCTGTAGGGACGTGACGCTAGTTGGGATTAGGATAAGACCAAACCATAAGACCAAACCTTAGGATTATTTCTTGTCCCTATCTGATCTTTATATATATTTTATTCCTTATCCCTATTCATCTAAATGATTGCATTTACATCTTACATATGCATGACATGTTTTTTTGATTTATTTCTACATATACACTAAATACTATGCCATTGCACCACATATGCGTATTTTCTTTTTGTTTATTATACCATCCACCACTATAATCATGTTGCCATGTTATACACAAATCATTATGCACCCAAATTATTTTCACCTTTAATATTAATTTTTATCACTTTATCCACTCTACTATCTTTTCTTTTAGTTTACATATATCCGACCTTTTGATCATGTCACCGGTACTCCTTTACCTTTTCCTTCTTGTTTTCTATAGATGGGAAGCCCAACCCCTTTTGACAACGTGCCGCAATTTACCCGAGTCTACTACCCCTCCACGGACGACGAGCAGTTGTTCAGTGCCCCTTTGGCGGCACTGTGTGCGTTCCTCGACCTGCCACCTCCCAGGTTCAGAGGCCGAGTCGAGCCCGCCGTGACAGAAGGATGGCAGCCACGATGGGAGATTGAGGCGAAGATCCGTGGGCCTGAGATCGCGCCAGCAACGCCGGATATCACCTTTATCAGCCGCTACCCCACCTTCGAGCAAGGCCTTCAGTTCGCCATGCAGTGCGCCTTCGCGCAGGTGTGCCGGGACTATCGGCACGAGTTTCCCAAGGACTCCCCCTTCCTCCTCTTTGGAAGGCGGAACCATGCATGCTCGGCCGTGGCAACAACCAATGACGAGGATGCAACCCCGGCGACGACCCACTTCGAGAACATGGAGGCAAACACAGTGGACTTGGAGTCTTGCCTCGAGCACGAGCTGACCAAGGCTGACCTACCCGAAGAGCAGGCCGGTAAACTACTGGGGGAGAATGCCTAGCTGCAGGAGGACAAGACTGTGTTGGAGAACACTGTCCTCAACATGGGAGGCGTCATAGAGCAGCTATAGTATGAGAGGGACCAGGCCCGCTACTACTGTGAGCAGTTCCACACCCGCACCCACGCCAGCTACTACACCGGCGCCTGTTCAGACCCCACCTTCGCCACAGAATCAGGAGATGGAGCCTCAGGAGGGAGTGCCGACTAAGGAGGAGGGCCCCAGGAGGTTCACGAGATGGACACCCCTGCCTCCAACACCTGCTCCAAGAAGAGGGCGAATGGGGCCGCGACATCAGCCACACTTCCTTAGTCTAGTTGGTGCCTGCCAGACTTTATCATTTCCTTTCGTTATCAGTAATGCGAGTTAGTCATTGACCATGCAAGCTATGTGTATGGCAATGTAGATCGATTGCTTTTTTTCGTACTTTTTTATTATGGGCACTGTCCCATCGTGAACAAGTGTGATTTGCTATATTTTCCAAAACCTTTTTATGAATGATTGAGTGTATGATTGAAATAATCTTGAGTTAATATCTTGTTGTGGGGGGGCTTAGTTATCCTTAGCTATATTCTGTCTATTATTCCTCATCTATGCTACCCTAAACAGATGCCTCCAAGACGTCAGAACCCCACCAACAACGCTGAGGCTAACAACGCTGAAGCAGAAGGGAACGTTGCAACCATGCAGCAACTGTTGGCTGCCCAGACCCAATTCTTTCAGTTGATTACTCAGCAATTGGCCAACAACAACAACGCCAACCACATTAGCAGAACCCCAACAACAATCAGCAACACCACCCTCCACAAGTGGATATGCTGACCAGGTTTCTGCGATTGCGCCCACCCACCTTCTCCAGCTCACCCGAGCCAATAGTAGCGGACGACTGGCTCTGCTCTATTAACAAGAACTTGGTGACAATCAACTGCACCGAAGAAGAGAAGGTGAGATTCGCAACTCCTCTGCTAGAGGGACCAGCTGCGTCATGGTGGGAGAATTACCAGATTACCACCCCCATTAAGCATGTCACCTGGGATATGTTCCAAGAAGCTTTCCGCACCACCCATATCTCAGCGGGGGTGCTTAATTTGAAGAAGAAAGAGTTTCTGCGGCTCAGACAAGGATGCCGCACTGTGGTCGAGTTCATCGACCAATTCAACAGTCTCGCTCGCTATGTGCCGGACGAGGTGAACACTGACGCCAAGCACCGAGAGAGATTCTTGGATGCGCTGAACGATGAACTCTCTGTTCAGTTGGCTGTTGCATACACCCCCACCTACCAATCGCTAATCGACAAGGCGATTGTGCTGGAGAACAAGCTCCACCAGATGGAGAGCCGCAAGAGGAGACTCCACCAGGGAGGCTCTCACGCAGGGCCACATCAGAAGCCGCGCACCTCCCAAGACGGCAGTGGCAGTTCGTCTGTGCACAGGGCCGGGGACCACAATGACAAGCGCATCGGAGGGTATGGCCACCAGAATCGCCATGTTGGGAACAGCAGTAGCAGCAAGCACCCGCACCAGCACCAGCGCCCGAGGAACCACAACGGGAATGGTAACCACAATGGAGGTGGGAACCAGAATGGAAATGGAAAGGGCCACACCAACGGCAATGGCGCCGGACAGAACCGCAACCCTGGCAGGGACATGAGCCAAGTGGAGTGCTTCAAGTGCCACAAGATGGGGCACTACTCCAACGATTGCCCGGAGAGATTTGGAGGGAATGTGGTTAAACCAAACCCATTCCAGAAGGGCAACGTGAACCACATCGACATGGAAGAGATCACCGAGGAGCAAGGTATAGTTATTGGTACCTTTAGCATTGATTCTTTTAAAGCTTTAGTACTGTTTGATACTGGTGCATCTCATTATTCGTCTCAAGAGGATTTGTGCATCAAAATGGATTACCTGTTAGCACACTAGCAAACCCCATGAAAGTAAATTCACCAGGGGAAGAACTGATAGCCACCTATGACAGCCGCGGGCTAAGCTTGGAAATAGGGAAACACACCTTCCCCACGGACCTAATAATAATAGGGTCCAAGGGTTTGGATGTCATTTTAGGAATGGATTGGCTGGCCAAGTATGAGGGTCTCATAGATTGTGTCAGAACAACCATCACCCTCACCACCCCAGAGAATAGGAGAATCCGTTTCAAATCTGCTTTTGAACTTAAGAGACCTAAGGTCAATTCTCTTAAGGGGGTTAGCCTGGACGAGGTTCCAATAGTGAATGAGTATCCGGATGTCTTCCCGGAAGAGTTGCCAGGTATGCCACCAGACCGTGATGTAGAGTTTCTCATCGAATTGATGCCTGGAAGTGGACCCATAGCCAAGAGACCTTATAAGATGGCTGTGGATGAATTGAAGGAATTGAAGAAGCAGTTGGCTGAGCAGTTAGTGAAAGGTTTCTGATATGGACATGCTAACCATGGATACGACCATTAGAACCCTAATTATTGGTGTCTCTAATAATTATAATCAGGTGAATTCAATCACAAAATGTTTTCAATATGTTATTTGCAAAGAGGCGGAGCTACTATCTTGTGTAATCTTATTATGTAGGCATCTTATTGAACTTTACAAGTCCAAAGTGAAGATGAAGTGTTATAGCCTGAAAAGGGAGATTCAAAGTGAAGCCTATCAAGTCTACTTTCCAACAAATCAAACGGCACATGATTCGGAGCTTGCTAGAGAAAGATATCACGAATTAAAGTTGAATCCGATTCGGGTCCGAGCTGTCAGGAGACCCGAATTTGTTTTAATCACCCAGGCCGCATCCGGAGTCCAAATCAAGCAAACAAGTACTTGCTGGAAAGGTAATTACAAGACCTTTCCAACGGATCTGGCCCCATCAAGAGATTCGACTCGTGCTGACCGTGGCGGACAAAACAAGCTGACGGATCTGTTTTTCTGTTTCCTAAAGAGTTGTAGTTTGTTAGGAAAGTTAGAGATAGAGTTGGATTTCGGACTCCTTATTCAAGGTGGACGAAAATATCTCTCCCTCCTCCTTTATATACCCCATGAGCCCCCCTAAGGAGCCTTGGGTTTTGTTTAGTTAAAAGTTAGCCATCGCTATTACTTCGTGTAATCGCGTGTGTCGGTTAGACCACCTGTTTTACCGCTTTCAGAACCCCAACTTATCGTCTCGTTGAGACATTGGTTTGATATAGTATATTCGCAATTTTAGATTGCATCCGCTATTTATCTTGTTCTTGCTTGTTCTTCGATTGCTTGCAGGAACAAAGACCTTCGTGGTCAGGTTGATCGTGCCCCCGCGGGATCAATAACCTTCTGGAGTTGGTGTATCGATCGCTAAGGCGCTGCCTCCTAGGTTGTAGTCAGATCGTCAACGTCACCTCCTACCAAATCGATAATTAGGTATCTCATCGAAAGATCGGGACACCCTCGAGGCTATCAGTTTCATTCGCCCCAGTTCATCACCATGGGGAGCACCTGTCCTGTTTGTGGAGAAGAAGGACAAAAGCCAACAGATGTGTATCGATTATCGGTCACTAAATGAGGTGACGATAAAGAATAAATACCCCTTACCTATCATCAACGATCTTTTCGACCAGTTGGAAGGAGCTTGTGTGTTCTCAAAGATCGATCTGCGATCGGGGTATTTTCAGCTGAAAATCCGAGAGATGGATATACCCAAGACGGCCTTCACCACTAGGTATGGTCTATACGAGAATACCGTGATGCCATTTGGTTTGACCAATGCACCTGCATACTTCATGAACATGTTGAACAAGGTGTTCGTGGAATACTTAGACAAGTTCGTCGTTGTGTTCATCGATGATATTTTGGTTTACTCCAAGAGCAAGGAAGAACATGAGCAGCATCTGCGCATGATTTTGGAGAAGCTGAGAGCGCACAAGCTGTACGCCAAATTCAGCAGGTGCGACTTTTGGTTGTCAGAAGTTAGTTTCCTTGGACACATAGTGTCAGGAGCCGGAGTAGCTGTTGACCCGGCTAAGGTGACAGCTATTACAGAATGGGAGTCACCTAAGAACGTTGGAGATATCCGCAGTTTCCTAGGACTCGCTGGATACTATCGGAGATTCATTGAGAACTTCTCCAAGATTGCTAAACCCATGACGGAACTCTTAAAGAAAGAGAAAATATTCGCCTGGAATGAGAAATGTGAAGAGAGCTTCCAGGAATTGAAGAAAAGACTGGTGTCCGCACCTATTCTTGTGTTACCAAACCTGCAAGAGGACTTTCAAGTTTATTGCGACGCTTCACGTCAAGGTTTGAGAGGAGTATTGATGCAGGGAGGAAGAGTTGTAGCATACGCTTCGCGGCAACTAAAGAGCCACGAAGGTAACTACCCCACGCATGATTTGGAATTAGCCTCAGTAGTGCACGCCTTGAAGACTTGGAGACACTATCTGATGGGGAAACACTGTGAGTTGTTCACAGATCACAAGAGAGCCTGAAATATATATTCACCCGGAAGGAGTTAAAAAAATCTGAGGCAGAGTAGATGGTTGGAACTGATAAAGGATTATGACCTGAATCTGCAATACCATCCCGGCAAGGCTAATGTTGTAGCCGATGCATTGAGCCGCAAGGGCTATGTGAATGGTCTGACATCTAGGAAATTACCGCCAAAGTTATGCGAACAATTCAAAGACCTGAGACTAGAAATTGTACCGGAAGGACATTTGGCCACTTTGGAAGTACGACCCACTTTGCTGGACAGGATCAGAACAGCACAGAAGGGCGATTCGGAAATTAATGCGATAAAAGAGAATAAACTTATCGGGAAAGCAGAAGACTTTCGTGAGGATGACCAAGGAACCATATGGTTCGGTAAACGCATTTGTGTACCGCAGGATCCAGAACTCAGAAAGCTGATTTTACAAGAAGCCCATGACTCACCTTACTCGATCCACCCTGGGAACACAAAAATGTATATGGACCTAAAGGAAACATTTTGGTGGTCCGGATTAAAGCAAAACATCGCAGAATTCATGGCCTTGTGCGATGTGTGCAGTAGAGTTAAAGCCGAACACCAGAAGCCAGCAGGATTGCTAAGACCATTGCCAATACCAGACTGGAAGTGGGATAAAATAGGCATGGACTTCATCACCGGTTTACCGAGAACCAGATCAGGATATGATTCCATATGGGTAGTGGTTGACCGTTTGACCAAGGTTGACCACTTTATACCGGTAAGACCACTTACACCAGCGCCCAGTTAGCGAAACGCGACATGTCCAGGATCGTGTGTCTACACGGGGTACCCAAGGAAATAGTTTCAGACAGAGGTACCCAATTCACCTCAAGATTTTGGGGACAACTACATGAGTCTCTAGGAACAAGACTAGAGTTCAGCACAGCTTTTCATCCACAGACGGATGGACAGACCGAAAGAGTAAATCAGATCCTTGAGGATATGCTGAGAGCCTGTACTCTAGATTATGGATCCAGTTGGGATGATCCTGCCGTATGCAGAATTCTCATACAACAACAGCTTCCAAGCCAGCATAGGAATGTCACCGTTTGAAGCTTTGTACGGAAGGAAGTGCAGAACACCATTGTTATGGGATGGCGTAGGAGACCATAGCCTATTCGGTCCAGATATGATAAAGGATGCCGAGGAAAAGGATAGGCTCATCCGAGACAGACTGAAGGTAGCTCAGTCTAGACAGAAAATTTATGCAGATTCCAAACGTAGGGAAGTTACCTACGAGGCTGAAGATAGAGCGTACCTCAGAGTTTCACCGATACGCGGTATCAAGAGATTTGGAATCAAGGGAAAGCTAGCACCCCATTTCATTGGATCCTTCAAAATCTTGTCACGCCAAGGAGAGGTAGCCTACAAGTTGGATTTACCGGAGCCACTGTCGAATGTCCACAATGTCTTCCATGTGTCGCAACTGAAGAAGTGTCATCCCGAGATGGCCGACACACCCCTGAGAGATACAATTCCACTCGAGGAAGTCCAACCGCAGAGTGATCTCACCTATGAGGAGAAACCGATCAGAATCTTGGATACAGCTGAGAGACATACTCGGTCCAAGACTATCAAGTTCTGCAAGGTTCAGTAGGACCACCACACTGAAGAGGAAGCCACATGGGAACGCGAAGATGATCTTCGAGAAGACCACCCGCACCTCTTTGCTAGCCAAACAGAATCTCGAGGACGAGATTCATCTTAAGGGGTTAGGTCTGTAACATCCCAAATTTTCAAACCCTTTCATATGCATTGCATTCATGAGCATCATGCCACAATTGCATATTCGAATCAAATTTGAATTCTAAAAGGCTTTAAAAAGGTTTTATTTCATTTTAAACCCTTGGGTTTCATCCATTTGAGCTTTGGATCTTTAAACCAAGGGGGTTTATTGCATAAATAAGCTATCCCATAATTTTTGGATATTTATTCGAGTTGAAAAACTATTTTATTTAAATAGTTACATAGCCCTAAAGGCATTTGTAGGGAAAATGTATTTTTTATATATTTTATTTGGACGGGAAAATAGTCCCAAAAGTTGAATCATATTATAATATGATTTTACTAATTTTCTGGAATTTATTTGGGTCAATTTGGAGTTCAAAATCAAAAGTTACAAAGGAAAAATAGAAAAAAAAAGAAAAAGGAAAAGAAAAAAAAAGGAAACGGACCGCCCCAACTGGGCCGGCCCACTTAGCCGCCCGACCGACCGAACCGGCCAAGCGCGTGCGCGCCGCCGCGAGCCGCTCACAGGTGGGACCCACCTGTCAGGGTCTTCGTCTCCCCGAAGGAAACCCCCGCGCGTCACGTCGCCGCGTCCGCGCCGCCATCCCTGGCCGAATCTCGCCGCGCCATCACCTCCATGCATCCCGCACCCTGCCGCCCGCGTCCCTATAAAGCATAGAGCCTGCGCGTCCTTTTCCCCCTCCCCTTTTTGCCGATTACGCACTCACGCTTCCCTAATTGCTCGCCGACGTTCGCCACTGCCGCCGCCATTTCGAGCTCGCCGCCGACGCACCCGTGAGTTTTTCTCGTCGCCGCTTGCCCCTCCGTCTTCCCCTCTCTCACGTGCACCTTGCGACGTGCTCTGTTTGGTCCATGGTGCACCGCACCTCGCCGTCGTCGTCAACCCGAAGCTGCGCCACCGCCGCCGCGCCTCCGTCGTCCTAGGCGTCGTCTCTAGCCACCCCGAGCCTCGCCGACGCCACCAACCTCCCCGTCTCGACGAGCCGCTCCTTCTCTGCCCTTCCCCGAGCCGAAACGTCGCCGGAAAAGCCTGCTGCCGCGTCCCCGCGTCGCCGGAGCATCGGCGGAACCCTAGCGCCGCCGGTAAGCCCCCATGCTCGATCACAGCCGTCCGATCTTCATCAACGGTCGAGATTAGATCCCGTTAATTCCTTTAAGTGAACCGGTACCGGCCAATCACGACATGACACGTGGCACTGTATTATAAAAACGAAAACGTAATTTTTATTCCCGGATTAAATTAAATGGCCAAATTTAAATTTGAATAACTTAACCACAATCAAATTACAGAAAGGCTTTTAATGCCATTTAAATCATAGCTTTTTGTTTAGAAATCCTTTTTAATTGAAACCAGTGCCCAAAAATTTGTTTTAATGTCCTCTGTCCATTGGGATAGAGAAATAAATTTTTTGAATTAAATTAATTTGCTGATACCAATAAAACCTTAATTAGGGTTTAAATCCCTTGATTTTGTATCTTGATTTTTAACCTAGCATAATTATTTTAATTGCTAATACTTTGGACCAAAAATATAATCTGGTTTTATTTCAGAATAAAATCAACCCAATCATGTCACATGATATATATTGCATCATGGCATATATTTCTGTTTGCTTGTATTGTATGTTTATGTATGCATTGTTTGTTTCGGGTAGTTTTCTCGGAAAGCGAACTGTGTGATTGCAAAAGTGCTTGAACTCCAACTGCTATGAAAGCAAGTTCACTTTGACCATTATCCCATTATTTTATTATGCACTAATTTTTATTAGTTGCATTGTTAGGATTATTATTGTACCTATGCTAGCTATGATTCTCCTAATAGTATAGAATACCCTTGCGATGTCCTTACCACCAATTGCCATCGTAGGTAGTTCATTGCTATGCTATGATAGTATACGAGGACGGTATTATGACAATGTCACGTTATTGAATTAAAGTATGGTTTTCCTAGTGTATGGCAAACAAGTAATTTAATGAACCATCCTGGGTGGACTGCTTTGAGTATTCGACATGTTACGCGACGTCAGGTCCATTTCTGTGGGTCCCTCAGAGTCGAGTCCCCGTGGATTCGGGGATGGATCGTCCATGGACGTCTCCCCGTGGATTCAGGGAGCGCTTGCGTCGCAAATGTGGAATGCCACCCGGGGTAACCAGAAACTGGACTAGTTTCCTGTTTAGTAGCTTCCAGTACAACCACATGCTAATAAGGGCTCTGGCTGGATGGAGTAAGAAATATGACCCCAGATCCGAGGGATTGTACTGAGGTAGTTGTGTAGGTGGGAGCGCGGGTCCCTTAGGTGGTCTGAGGGATTATGTTCTAAAAATTCCTGAATTCGATGCCGTTGCTACTCTACCCTGAGGACAGCAAGGGATTAACACGTCGAATTCTTGTGGGGAATGTGTACAACCTCTCGAGAGTGTCAAACTAAGTACTTAGCCGTGTCCCCGGTTACGGACAATTTTGAGCAACTAGATTTGGGGGCTGTAAGGAAGGTCTCACTCATTCCAATTTCCTAATAAAATGAATGGTTTGAACTGGGTAGGAGCATTGATGTTTCTACTCAATGTGCTCTGGCTTAATAGGAGCATGGGTGTGTCTACCCCGTGTCCAATAGAAATAAAATTATTTGGTTAAAAATGATAGGATGAAACAATGATGCTTTTATGCAAATAGCCAAACCCCACCTAACCAAATTATGCATGTACATTGTTAGGTCTGTTATAACTTCCAGGTGAACTTGCCAATACATTCAATGTATTGACCACGTAGTGGCTGCAATTAATAATGCAGGTGAATCTGACGAAGAGTGAGGTTCGTCAATGTTCTTTGGGTCATGTGCTTATATTCCAACATGCTCTCTCCTTTGGGAGTAGTTGTGGCCCATTTGCTCCACCTTTTTCCGCTGCCGTTTGTGAAACAATATTTTGTTATCTTCAAACTGTATTAATTATGCTGACCCAAGGGGTTATGCAAGTTTGTAAGTACAATTAAGTTCTGGATGATGCGATGTAATAAAGTACTTTGACCTTTGTATCTTGGTATTACATCTTGAAACTGTGTGTGTTGGTGAGTCGATCCAGGGACTAGCACATTAAGCACAAAGATCGAACCCTGTACGGGGGCGGTCGCTTCAATCAAGGGGGGTTTGAAGTGTGGAGCTGGAGTCTCAGGGATCACTTTATCCAACGGGTCACAACGGCTAGATTGGCGGAGGCCAAGACTATATAAGACGACTCACCCCGATCAGTTTCGGTGGTGATCCCGAAGTAGATGTTTTGAAGTACACCTGAGAAAACCCTTAGAGCTGAACTGAGCGTGAAGAATGGGATCCCCTCTCTAGCCGAACACTTGAAGCTTGTTACTCTTGGTGATTGGCATCACCTAGACAGCTAGGAGTCAGTATTGAAGAACAATCGAAGCTTATGATTCGCCATCAACCAGTCTGTGAAGGTCCGGAGATCACCTCAGGATCTACCACGAGTAACTGGCCGAGATTTTGGTCTTAGCTTAGGAGGATTGGGTGGATTTGTGTGTCCGCGAGTCTTGTGTGACTCAGCCCCCTCAACGGAGACGTTGGATTGTGCTAACAATCTGAACTTCTGAAAACAAATCCCTGTGTCTTCGTGTTCCGGTGATATCGCTCCTCACTCTTGTATTTTCTTTTGAAGTACAATTGTTCTTGCTGTTCTCGTCTTCACTGCTACTGCTAAACTTGTTCGTCTTTCTTCATTCCGCTGCAACTGTAAAACTTGCTAAGTATTGTTGTTGTTCTCGACAACAATTAGAGTAAGGGTTCCAATGATCGATGGCACAAATGCGGGTATAAAAGTAGAGCGTGTACGCCGGCCCTATAGCGAAGGTCGCCGTACACTTGGACAAGTTGACACTTCGATATTTTTTGAATAGGTTCGGTTGACCCTGCGGATGCGACTTAATCCTATGTTAGGAAAGGCTTCGAGGGGGTTGTTAGCCAAGGGCTTGGGTCGAGCGAATCTTCCCAAGACACCTTTTGGCGAGAGCTTCGTCGAGGCCGCCTCGTACTTGGACCGAACGCGTCTTTCCATGTATCGAGGTTAGGATACCCTCGGATCTCTAACCCAACCCCTTCTCCTTCGAGTCCGGGCCGAACGTGTCTTCCTGGATCTCGAAACTAGAGCTCTTTGCAAGAGGCTCTAGCCCTCTCTCCTTGAGTTTATTCAAGTTGAAAGTGAATGATACATGCCCCCATGGGGGGGATATTTATAGCCTAGGGGTCCATGACAAAAAACCATGGCTACCCTTGAGGGAGAGAGAAAAGTGGGGGCAAAGTGGTAAAAGTAGCTCCTTTGGTCCATAGCTTTAGTGTGCACCATGTGAGAAAAGTAGGGCTTGGTCCATGGTCCACCATGGACCAAGGGACCCCTCCTCTCACTTTTCTTGCCCCCCACTCTAGCTCATTTAACCCCTTGACCATGGGATGAGAGGCTTGACTCGTTGACTAGTCTTCCTCTGCCACGTAGGATTGACCGCGCCATGTAGGTGTCTTTGACTCGTGCTTGCGGAATGTTGACTTGGTCGTTGCCACATAGGATTTACGGCCCGACCCATATAAGGGTTTTATTTTACTGCAACAAGTATAATCTCTGTTGTTGAAGTACTGTGACTGTCTTCAGTCTTCAGTCTTTATTTTTGAAGAAAACTTAAAATTGGTCACATTCACCCCCCCCTCTGTGACGTACTTGATCTTTCACTTGGTATCAGAGCAAGGATTCCTTGTTTTGGTTTAACCACCTGAGAAAGAAGTATGTCTAAGGAAGGGAAGTTACCTGTTCTTAGCAGTACCAATTATGCTTTTTGGAAAAATCGAATTAAGACTCACATCATATCTACTGACCCTTGTGCTTGGGACTGCCAGTGATGCTGAGTTTAACAAGATCAGTAACTTTGTTGATGCCAAGAAGATTTGGGATCTTCTCGTTGAAGTGAAGCGATCCCCGCCCCCCCCCCCCTCGTACAGGGTTCGATCTCTGTGCTTATGTGTGCTAGTCCTTAGATCGACTCACTAGCACACACAGTTTCAAGATGTAATACCAAGATACAAAGGTCAAAACTAGTTTATTACATCGTATCATCCAGAATTAATTGTACTTACAAATTTGCATGACCCCTTGGGTCAGCATAACAAATAGAGTTTCAAGATAACAAGAATATTGTTTCAAAAACTTGCAGCGGAAAAGTAGAGCAAAAGGGCCTCAACTACTCCCAGAGGAAAGCATGTTGGAATGTAAGCACATGACCCAAAGAACATCGACGAACCTCACTCTTCGTCAGATTCACCTGCATTATTGATTGCAGCCACTACGTGGTCAATACATTGAATGTATTGGCAAGTTCACTTGGAAGTTATAACAGATCCTACCAATTATATGCAATTGAGGTATAGTGGGGTTCAGGCTTTATGGCGTGGTAGCAAAACATAGTTTATCCTACTACAATTGAATGTTACAATATTGTTAACTAATGGACACAGGA